>NC_031768.1:69545181-69898740 GCF_001522545.3 Parus major | reverse complement strand
GGCGGGCGGCGAGGGGAGGGAGGTGATGGGAGCGAGCTCCGCGGAAAGCGTAGGCTGCGGGGCAGGGGGGAGGGCTCAGCCGGGCGCCCTCCTCCCCGGAGCCGTGGCTCCGAGCCGGCCCCGGTGGGTACGCGGGGCACGGCGCAGCCACGGAGCCGCGGCTGCCGCTGCTGCGTTCTGCGGGTCTCCACAGCCCCGGAGCAGCTGCTCCGCGCCCCGGAGTGCGGCGAACAAAAAGCTCTGGAAAGCTGGCCTTTGATGTTCGCAAGCGCTTCTCGGGTCTGCTGCGTAAATAAGCTGCTGTTTGCTTCAAACAATTTTATAGCCGGAGTTGAAGGAATAGGAGCACCTAACTTTTTCTTTCGGCTGGTAAGAGGTTTAAAAACCCCAATTACGGTTCGGTTTATTGAAAAGGTTTTGATTGTCCGGTTTCCTTTCCTTATGGCTGTCCCCATGGCTTGGACCACAAGCTTTACCTGATGTTCGTGAAAAGTCTAAGTACTTATTTACCGCCTTTATATTTGCAACTACTTTAGGTGGGTGGTTTTATCGAGTTTATGAAGTGGTCCAGTAGCATTTAATATAGTGGCAACTTGATTCAGTCTGTAGGTAGGTTTCTTTAACTATTGCATAATCTCTTTCAAGCATACCTTCACCATTGTGTGTAAAGCAAGTTACCTGGGTATGTTACCTGGGAGCTTGTTACCATAAGAGAAAAGAGATGGGTCTTGGGGGGTTGTTTTTGTTGTTGTTTTCAGTTGGTTGGTTGGTTTATTGGGTTTTTTTTGCTTCCTTTAGACCTAGAAGTAAGCTTCTTTATTAATTTACTAGTAAGATGCTTAAAATGTCAGTTAAGGAGGTAATAAGTCACTTTTGATCACTTTCAACAGCTTGCAATCCTAATAAAAGAGAATGGTGTGAATGAAAGTAACTCATGTCTGTGGTTTTTAAGACATTGCATGCCATCCAAAACTGCTCAAGGCTGGCTGGATAAATGTAGCATATTGGCATTGCACCATTGCAAGGTGTAGTAACTGTATTAACCATCCCAATGCTTTATAATTCATGATCCCTAAAAATTACTTTGAAAAAGAACTATTAGTATATTTTTGGTGTAAATGAAATATGAGTATATATATGGCATTCTCAATGTATTACTTATTCACATATCTGGGTACAAAAGTACAAGTGCATCTTGACACTGAGCTTTCATCTAGCAAACCAGCATCTGCTAGAACTTGAGATGAGTGAGATGTATTAAATAGAAGGAGCAACATTTTTTTTTACCACAGTTTTGATGTTGTAGGAGTAGGCTCATCAACTTTGGTGAGAGTGGGAGTTCTTGTGTGAATCACAGGCTCTGATCATCTAAAAAAGCTTTGTTTATGTGTAGGAAAAATGTAGCCGCATTGCACCTTTGTTACAATATTTCACTCTAATGTCAAATTAATGATAAGCTGGATATGTTGAAGAACACAAACGATAAACTGCTTTATCACCATTATTCCTGTAAAGACAAGTACTTCAATCAACATAACTTGAAGCATGTGGTACTCAGAAGAAGCACAAATATTTCCTGGCTGTGTCTTGTGGCCCTGTCTTTTTCTCACCTCCATCAGCCCCTAAAATACATCTAAGTTTTTTCACTAGCAAGGTTCTAACTTTAATCTGCTCCCTTTGTCTTTACAAAATCAGAAATACATGCATAGCTGCCTAATAAAATTTCATGTGTGGCAGCTTTGTAAAATACAAATATCTTCATTGTGGTATTTAATGTGATGAATGTGCCCTAGCTGACAGTATGGAGTTTTTTCCTCCACATTTCTCAGAAAAGTTGGAGCAAATGTGGTCAGACAAGACCTCTGAGGGAAGAGGGAATAGGGGAGATTACAAGGGCTGTGGGCAGGGTGTAAAGGGAAGGTGTTCCAGACTTGAGACAGAAATAACAATGTGCAGCGCTGTAGTGGAAGTTCTTGTCCCCAAATTGCTCCCTTTCTTTGTCTTTGTCATTGCAGCAGTGTAAGTACTTTCCCTTCTCTCGTTTCTTGCCCGTGGGGCACTGAGTCTGCTAAAACCATCTGCCACTCCTTGTTTTATTGCATGCAGTTGACAGCTGCGGGTGGGAAGTAGGTGGTTAGAAAAGGAGCTGAGACCCTATTTGTTGGATACCAGAGACCTCTGTTGGCAAGATAAGATGATTATGTTTTCATCCCTCTTTCTTACCCAGAACTTCTCAGAGAGTACACTGCCAGTGTTATAGAGCGTGTGAAAAGTGGCTGTCAAGTAAAAATATCAAATATGGGAAATTTCTAAGACCTGTGAATTAACTGGGAATTCGCAACTTCAAGTGAATGTAAAGCTGTGACCCTTCACCATTTCTGAAGTTTCCCTTAGAAGAGGGAATGTTGAATTCAAGGTTTTGATGCTTCTGTGTCTAAGAAACCTGCTAGTCAGCCATAATTCAGTCATGCTGCTTTGATTCTTGAGGTGGTGTGTCTTTCACAGTGGAACTTTAAGTTTTTTGGAGAGAAAAAATAAAAATTTTTCTGACATGGGCTTTGAAGTAAAATTATGACTATTCAAGCAAGCTGGTAAATGTAAGAGTAAATTTTAGGGGGCAATGGATTCTAGAACCCTAAAAGGCTGGAGGTTCTTCCACAATACATTTATTACATGTTTCTAATTTATTGTTTGATATTGCCCTCTTTATGCATATGCATAGTAGGCCCCAAATGGCCTTAAAATTATGCAACCACATTTCCTAACACATATTCTCCATCCTGAATTCAGAACATTATCAGTAATGATCACTTTTCCCTGAGTATTTTAAGCAAGCATATTACTGTTAAACTAATAAGTTGTATTTGGAATGATTTAGTGACCTCAAAAAACCCTGCCCACAGGTTTCTTTCTTATAATAAAATTGAGTATAACTGAACTCTACATTTTAATTATCTGTATCTGGACAAGAGCAAATAGTCTTTAAAGGTGTGGAACCTCTGTTTACTCACACGGGTTTTAGAGTCAAAAAACTGCTAATAACTTCTTACTTGAAAGCATGAGGTGAATGGCTGGTGTAAAGCCACTTGATATCATGAGAGAAGAAAATTGCCCAATGGCAACCTATTATTAAGTGCTGCAGTCTCTGTTTTTTAAGCAGAACTTTTGACCAAACTGGAGATTGAAACAGGAAACATGCAGCTGACACAGTTCTCTCTCCTTTGGGACTTGTATTCAATATAATGAGTTATTAATGTGCCCTAACCATTAAGGTGCCTTTCAATTATTTTTATCAAAATGTTGTCATAAAATAAACATTTTATTTGTCCTCTTAACAATGGTTATTTCTTGTACACTGGCTCATTTCTTTCTCACATGTTAGCATATAGTCTTTGATATTGTTTGAGTAGGAGTGGTGACGATGGGCACAATGATGGCATGATAGAGTACCATAGGCATTCATCCACATCTGCTGAAATTATTTAATTGTGTTTTGGTGCTACTGAAGTGCTCTGAAGTTTAAGGGCTATAAATCTGCAGGCTTCTTGTGGAGTCTTTGCTGATTATAGAAGACATATTTTATAGAAGATATCTCGTATTCTAGGCGTTAAGCTATAAGATCTCATGAAACTTGTAATGGTCAGTCAAAACACTGAAGCTTAGTTAAGTGCAGGATAAGTTGGAGAAGTCCTTGATAGTTTGATGCCAGTTATAAAACACTTGATTTTGAAAATTTACTCTGGGTCATGGAACTCCTGGCGATTAGACTTGCCAAGACTTTTACGAAGGCAGTAGATTTTCTTTTAAATAGAGAATATTTCACAGCTGCAATCAAATTTCACACCTAAGTGAGCAAAAAGTATTTTGGTGCAGTATGGTTTACCACGTGCTTTTTATGTTCTAAAAGTCTTTGAGGTGCTTGCTATAAGAAGATCATCTTATAACAGGGCAATTCCAAAACTGAAATTCAAGATGTTAGCATGACTAGAAAGATTTTTAATACTGCTTTTTGTTCTGTTCTGGCATTTGTGATCCAGAAGACTAAAAGATGAAAATACGTAATTAGCTTTGTTTCAGCATTGGTTTTGTAAGTTATATATCTATACTGATTTTTTAACAATGTTAAATCTTCAATTTATTGCATATTGGAGAAAAAGGTTAATATACCTGAATTACGTTAAGCTAATATAATTTTATTGCAAATAATTGGTCTGCAGGACAGTTAATTGGGCTGCTCTTAATTTTCTTTTTTTTTCCATGCTTCAGGTGACTTGCACAGAAAAAACAGACTTCTCAGATTATGTTACAGCTCCGTATTTTAGATCGTTAAGCTTAGAACAGCTCACCGCTATTTTTTGTATTGAAAATTCTATGTGAGACTTGATACAAAAATATACAATTATTACACTCTTCAGTTTCTTTTTGATATGTTACACATCTATTTTCAGAAGGAAAAGTAAATATTTAAAATAAAAGTAACTTTTAACCTTAAGGGGAATCCTGGTTTTGAAATTTTGGTAGTATTCTAGAGGTGGTCATAATTACATTAGAACTGTATTATGATTTAACTATTTTTTAATTTTTAAAGAATATATATGACTTGGAGTAATCATTTGACATTCAAATCTAAGAAATTAAATTATATTTACAACTTTATTTCCCTTGCACACTTTTGTAAAGTTTTAACTCCTATAGCAATTAAGAAAACACATGAAGTATTTATTTTTTCCACTAAACTCTATTATATGAAATCAAAAAGTTAATGGGGATTTTCCTCACAAATCCCATTAATTTCAGCATGATTCTTTGAATCAAAATTTAATCAGTTTATTTAATTTAACTCTTAGACTTTTAGCTTTACTTTCTCCGAATCAAGTGAAGTCAATCTTGTTTTACAGGACTGCTTTTCTCTAATGCGGCATAGAGTTGTTTATTGTATTATGTTCTTAATTATTTTTTAATTTCTTCGTATATTACTCTTGAATTTCTGTAGCATTTCAAAGGGAATGAACAGCAAAATTGAACAGGATCAAAATTAAGGTTTTCTTGATTCTTATTTCAAGGTTACTGAGGCATAAAGTCTCACAATTTGTCTCTTATCTAATCTGGTTTTACTTAGAAGATATACAGTTACTTTTTGGATAGAAGATAAAATGTATGGTGAGTGTATTTACCCATTTTGTATGCATGGAAAAACAGATGAGAAATGTTTCTTGAAATTTCTGAGTTCCCTTAACAGTACTTTTACTGTTTCTGTCCATTGTTTGCTATTACTAGAAATAATTTCATTCATGCATAACTATTTTTTTCAGCATTAGAAATGTCAGCTTCTCACGTCTTCAAAACTTTAAAATTTTTTTTGACTCTCCTTTTTCGTTTTTCTTCTTGTTCTACAGTACTTTTTCCACTAGGTTGTATTTTGGTCATCCAGAATTATTTCTGATTTTTTTCCATTTAATGTTTCTTGCCTTAATTTTTTTCCCTCAGACTTAAAAAATAAACCTATGTCAAATACTATATCTTTATGTATTTGTATTCCTTGAGAGTATGCCTTTTTTACCCATGTTGACATCCATTTAATCTGATAATTGTCATTTGCCCATAGACCATCACCATCACTAAGTGAGAATAATGCTGTCTCACATATCTCTATCTGCTCTGTTCTTTCTAGTATTCTTTTGCTCATTTTACACTTGAAAATACAGTTTATCTTAAAAAATATCAATAGTGACACTGAAGTATACTTGCTTCTTATTGATTAGAATTCATTGACTAGTGTGTTCATGCAGTAAAATGTGAAATTGTGTGGTAATTATAGTTTGTGTTCATTCTGGTTGTATATTTTTCAAAGCGTGTTATGCTTGCAGTAGTTCCATGTTGGAAAGCATTTTGCAACTGTTCTTAATGTTTTTCTCTTATTTTCCTTTTGTTTTGGGTTCCATCCTTTCATTTGTCAGTCTCTACTCTTAAATTATAAAAACTACATGGCGTATTTGAAGAAATTTATTTTTGTCTGTTGATCACATACTTATTTGGGTGTCTAACAAGGAAGAAATATATGTTAGGGATGTTAGATTAGTAAATGTTGATGTTCTCTAATCTAGACTGATAGCCACCTTTTCTTTTGAGATTTTAAACTATGGAAACTTTGTGTTTATTTTCTTGTCTTCAAAAGGCATATGATTTTTACAGCATATGTTTGTTGTTTAGCAGGTTCCAGGAATCCATCTGAAAATGTTAATGGCATTGACAGATTGTATTTTGACATGCCAAGTGTCATGAAGTATGATGGACATGTGACTTCTGCAGTTTAAAAGATGTAAATATATATATATTTATTTCTTTTTATATTTTTCTAGGGAGAAAGGTTTAATCACGAGAAATGGATGCTAAAGGATTACAAGGAGATGATAAACTGAAGGTGCTTGTCATTTTAATAGCATATTTGGTAAGTTAAAGATTAATATTATTCCCCCATGTTTAAAAAATGGTACTGAACACAGAATCTGTGTCTTTTACACATTACTGCTAACACTGAAAGTCTTCAAATGCTGCACACAGACAATTGCTTACACATTTTGATTTCAGCTTAAGTTTGGTCCACTGATTCATATAGTTTTTGGCTGCTCCTCACACACAATTACAAAACTTTACCTTGTGAGCCTCTTCATGGACAAAGGAGTGGACTAGAACAGAAAATAAAGGTGAATATAGTGCTGGGGAGGTGATCCTGCTTCACAGGTGGCCAGCTGTTACACCACTGTGCTTTGTACATAGTTTAGGTGTTTGGAGTATTCAGTTTATGGACAGAATGTAGCATAGCACACAATTACATTGCCTGCTCAGTGTACTTTGGCTTGCTGTAGAGCTATGGGTAATTAATAATTCAGAAAGTTATTTTTAAGATCAAAGCATGGATTTATTTCTCAGATTTAATATATTTTGATGAATTTACCCTTCTTTTGGTTTTGTTGTTGGTTTGGGTTTTTTAGCTAAGCAAGGTAATTTGTGAGACTGGAGACTGCAGAGAACAAGAATTTAGGGACCAGTCTGGAAACTGTATCCTCTGCAAACAATGTGGGCCTGGAATGGAACTCTCAAAGGTAACAAAATCATGCTTTCTTGAATTTACTTTATTTCTGATAAGTGCATTTACATATGTGATCTAAAATAATGGATATCTGCACTTACATGAAAAGATTTATTGTTTTGGCATTTGAGCCTTTTGCAGTTTTTCAAGAACCATGTTATCTGCTTCATTTTATACTAAATGCTCAGTTCATAAAATGATGCCACTAATAAAGTAGGCAGTACCATCTGGATGGGCTCTCAAATTATTGATTTAAAGGTGAGTTAGCGCTACAAAGAAGGGAAGAAACTACAAAGGGCAAAAAAAAGAAAACTACAAGGAGTTAAGACTGAATAACCTTACTCTGTAGAAGAGAATGTGAAAAATTAATTTCAAACCAGTGGTTGGTACAGACTGCTGACATGGAGGGCCTTGATTCTTACAGTGTTGATATTGACAATCGGTTCTGGATTTTAGGTGAGAAAGTTTAAATATTTTATATATGACTCCTTGTTTTAACAGAATGGTTTATAATAAAAAGGTCATGAGTACACAAATACAGAATAAGATTCAAATGAGAGCTAATATATTTCCTTAGAACAGGAGGGAGATAGGTGATTGTTCTGTTTTCACTAGGTTTGTGGTTGGAGCGCTTTTGGGAGCCAGATTTGAGTCGGGCTCGATTTCTTTGTTTTACAATTCATTAAAAATGCTATAAGCCTAATTCTTATCTTTATACCATGCAAAGTAATTGAAAAAGGTTGAGGCCAGAAAAATACATGATGATATTTAGAAATCACATAAGAAATTCTTGTTAATATCATGGAGAAGGAAATACTATTGTGAATCTTATGTAATTGTATTTTGCTTTTATAACAATTGCATCTCTTCCAAAAGAAAATCCCCATAAAAGTTTTTTAATTACTAGGTTTTTAGGACAGTGGAAATGAATCAATGGAGATGAATGCTGCCTGGGATTATGGGCTAGGATTCAGTAGAACTAGAAAGTTCACTTGGCAAAATTTTCAACAAAATTTCAAGTCTGAATGCAAGTCACAAGGTGAATCTTAGTTGTTTTCAGTTCAGAGAAAGTAGGTGCTGTGCATGAGCAGGGATAGTGAACAATGAAGGAAGATATAGCTGAAAGAAGAAGGCAGGGGTGTGTTGGGATTCACTAACTCAGTTACTGGAGGTGAAAGAGACAAAATGTGTTGCATGTCTTGGGAGACTGGATGTCGTCAGGAAGGAGCATGTCCTGCCAGAGACATGAGGAGAGTAAGGCAAAAAAAAGTGCAGGGTGGTGTCAGGAAGGGTGAGTAGACCTATGAAGACTCATGCATGTGTAAAAGCCTTTTTTCAGTGTCCAGCTCTAAACCCACATCTTGCCCATTGTTGGAGGGTGAAGCTGTGACCCTGCCATAACTGTGTAGTCAGATCCACACCTGAGAGGTGGGGCCATGAAGAGCATGCCCTTTGCATGCCAAAGGACAAACTCTGACTTTCACTTCTACTAATAGTGTAAAAAGGATGGTGCAGGTGGAACTTAGGGTGTTTAGGGGAATTCGAAATGTTTCTTTTGAATTTTTTTTAACAAGAACCATTACTAAGTTTGGGGTGTGTGTGTTCAAACTGCAGGGGGGAAAAGAAGCTTTCAGTTGATGTTTCTATCCTACTATGTTCAGCTCTGAAAAAAGGCACAAGTTAAGTATTGTGGCTTGCATGCAATTTGAAGGGATTTACTGAAATTGAGTGACACATTTTCTCTATCTCTTGACCCCCTGTGGTGAGTGTTCAGTGCATTAACAGAAATATTTGGTTTCACACTTTAGTTGGAATCCCTTTGTATGTTGGGCAGTATTAGTTAAGGTTTAGTCATAAAAGCAGTGCTGTTAAAGCAGAGATTTGGACATGACTTATGACGTGGATGTGGTTTTGTTTGGATTTTTTTCAGATTGGCCTTAAATTTGAGAACTCAAAGGTTCTAGGGGGTGTTTTAATTTATAAAGGCACTTGTAAATATGGCACTTTGTAACAGTGTCCAGTACTATGTGCATTTATATAGTCAGATAATATACTTATCTAGTAGGCAAATAAAACCCAAAAGCATAAAAATTAATGCCCTCAATAATTACACTCAATTTAATAACGAAATACTAAAAATCAGCAAGTTTATAGTTTACAGTAGTACATTATTCAAGTTATGGTTTTGCTTCATCTGTTTTTGTTTGCTATCTGATAGTCATGATTCTTAGGACTAGTTCGGTGTTTTTGAAAATATGAATGCTTGATTAGTTTCACTATGTAAGCAATTACTTCTCACAGACATTAGACTTTCAAAAATATTTTTTCTTCTATGCCAGAAATGAAATAACAGATTTTGCTCAAACCTAAATTAGTGGAATCATAATTTCCTTCATAAATAGAGGCACAATTTGCTGTGAATCATAGTGAAGGATGTGATGCTGTGGCTGTAACTGAAATGTGGTTGAGAGTAGTCATGTAGAACTACAGCTTGAAGCAACAAATATGAAAAGTCAAAGGTCAGAACGCAAAGGGAAGAGGTGTTTAATGATACACTTGAAGTAATTTGGAGCCCAGGAGAAGTTTTGCTTCATTGGCTTTTTACATATGAGAAAGCAATGGTGTATTAATGCTATAGTTTAATAACAGCTTCTTAGCACTAAATAATATGTCAGTTTTCTTATTAAATATTTAATGCTCATGGATAAAACTAGATATATTACTGGATGTGTGAGCAGAATTGTGTGTCTAAGTGTATAGTAAAATACAATGTTAGTGGTAGGGATTTTTGTTCAGTTCCCCCTGAGTGTTTTAAGTAATTGACAGACAGGTTTCTTTTTATCTTCTTTTTTTATCTTCTAACAAAACACATCAGCCTATATTGTTGAATGCAAAAGCCCAGCTTTTCTCATCTTGTGTATGAGAAATTACTTTATCTCAGTTACAATCTAAATATGTAGTTTTCTTTCTTGTCATGACTGACTTTACAGAAATCCAGGGCAAAAACCCAGCTGTACATACTGCATATATGTATGTCTGTGTATGTATATACTTATTTTTGCAACTATTATTTACAAATTCAGTTATATATATATATCTTTGTTGCTATAGTATATGAGCATTTCACCTTTCTAAATTAAGGAAATGCCCTTTCTCAACTTAAACATGAGACACTAATAAAAATCAACTGCTCATGGTAATGCAGGAATTTTCTGGTAGAACAGAGTAGACAGGCTGTAGAGTGGAACAGAAGCTTTCTCTTCACAAAGCACCGTAAGACGAAGGGTGATGGGCACAAATTGTACCAGGAGAATTTCTTTTTTACAATAAGAACATTTGTTCCCTGAAGCAATCTCCCTAGAGTTGTTGTCACTAGGAGGATGCAACTGGACAGGGTGCTAAATTATCTCAGGTTCAGGCCCCTGAACCATGAAAATTTGAATCAGACATTCTTTCAAATTTCCTTTTAACCTGGCTTTTCTGTGGTTCAATGGTGAATGTTTTAATTTTGGTTGCTCAGTCGATTGGATTGACCTTCCTGTATAAGTAAGCAACTTCAGACACCCTTGACAGCATGAAACAAAACAAAACCAGCAAAAAACCCATCTGTATTTCATGTAACTAACTCTGAATCTAGACCATTCTTGTCAGCTTTTGTTGTCACAGTTTAATGGGGCTCTCTTCTTCAAAATGTTTTTAAAGTAACTTTTTCTTCCTTAAAGTAAGAAAGAAATAGTACCACCCTTGGCTTTTCCTTTCTGATTTCCTATACACTGTTCTAACAACAATGCTGCAATGTTACATTAGCTTAGAACTAAAATCCATTGATCAGTTATGTACTTGTATTTTTATTAAGTACTTTTAACATATTGCTATCAGAAGAAAGGAAACTTTGTTGTTATTGTATCAATAGAACTGATGAGGAAGAGAGTGAAAGCTGCTCCCCGTATTTTTTGGTCTATTTGTTAATTGAAATTAAAAAAAATCTCTGTATAGCCTTTTCTTTTCATAAACATGAGTCTTTGGTAATGTTTGTGAAGCCTTTGAATCACTAAATTAGCTTAGTTTTCAGTGTGCAGAGTCTTTGTTTCAGGTTTTTTTGTTTGGGGTTTTTTGTTAGGTTCTTTGGGATTTTTCCTTTTTTTTGTTAAGCTGTGCTTTCTTCTGGGGTGAGAGACTGAAATGGTTGTGTTGATTCAGAAGGAAGCGTTTGCTTCATGTGCCTCAGCATTATTGCATTTCTCATTCATTTAGTAGAGAGCAAAGCATCACACAGTTGAGCATACATCGTTTAATATCTTTCATTCTTGAAGTGGCTTCAGTTTGCCAGTGCCTGAATAGTCATTGGTTTGGCTTGATAGTAACTACCTTTCATCCTATCTTAGATAAGTTTCTGAAATCATCAAACCTTATTGGAGTTTATACAAATCACAATTAATGCAGAAAATGAACAAACAAACGTGACACAGTTTGTGTTTCAGCCTTTTTTAAAAATGTTCAAGTACAGAAATGAAGTTCCAGTCCTTTGACCATCATTTTAAGTTATCAGCTGAACCAGTACACTGAGGACAATATATGACAAGGAAGGAGTAGAAACCAAGGGAAGAAAGGGAGAGTGCCTGAAGCCAGCATAGCCATCAAGTAAGCCATGATAAATACTGTCACTGAGAGACAGCTGGTGGTACAGAGGCAGCCTGATGGTTGCTAAGCTGGGGCTGTGTATCACAGCTTGCTTCCTTGTACCAGGGATATGGTGAAGAAAGAGACCTACCTGTTGTCTCAGAAAAAGGAATTGTGAATTAAACAGGCAGGTGCTGTTTGAAGCCACTCCTGGATGTGGCAATCTTGACACAGAACATCAGAGTGCTGTGCTGGGGCTGTTATCACAGCAAAGCCACCGAGAGCAGCTGCTGCCATGTTTAGCAGTCACTCTTCACTTTTCAAAGCAAGAGAGCTGCTTGTGAGGAAGCCTGCCAGATCTCAGCTCAGGAGATGCTAACATGTGTTTCTGGAAACTGGAGCAGCTGCATGTAGGCATGTCAAACCATCTTCACTGAGAAACTTTTCTGACCCTAGCTGTGCACTTTGACACAGCAGCTAAGTCATGCTGTTTCAGCCTGTCCTGCTCAGAGACTTCTGCTGATACATCCAACTCATTATTGGATTCTAGATGAGGCTGACCCACAGCCTGAGGTACTTTGGAAGCTAAAACTCTGTGCTATTTTACAAGGCCATGTACTCAAAGGTATTAAGAAAAATTTCATTTCCCAGCACCAGTGTAGTGCCACAACCTGTTACATGACATGAGAGCAATTAAAAGTGTCTTAATGCTGGGAAGACTTTCTTGAGCATACCCAAGTATTCTTGGAATCATCATGGCATAAGTGGAACTGCTCTGCCTGTGTTGTCTAGGGACTTACATAGGTTGTGGATAATCAGTGGAACGAGAGACAATTCTAAAATGTACTTGCAGATTATAATCTTAATGATGCCTGAAAGCATTTTTTTAAATGAAATTTGAGGTTATTTTAATTGAAATAATGTTTAAAATCTAATATACTGTTCATTTACTGTCTGTGTTGGATTCAACTTTTAGGGAAAAACCACACCACTTAACTCCAGTACCCTTTATAGTCTGCTCGACTTATGGTTGTTCTGTCTGGATCAGTGTTTGGGTAGTGCATTGTGAAAGAAAATTTTAACAGTGGCCTGGGAGTTCTTGGTGTCTGCATTATTCTGTGCTTTTAATATTTTTAGCAAGAAACAAAATTATGAGTTTGCTTAACTGATGTGCTACAGATTTCTAGTCAGCCTTGACGCGTCACCCCACTTGGTACCTCAGTGAAACACTTCTGAACAGAGTTGTTCTGGAGATACATAAATTAAAGGTAAAGAGATGGCCACATTACTGCAATACTGAAAGCTGTATAGATATCAAGAAAATTGAGGTGCATTTGAATTTTGAATATTTTTTTGTAATTGACTTGAATTCAGTTTTCTAAAGAAGTGTTCCAGTTTTTGTGGCTTGTGCTCTGCAACTTTTTGGAGAGAAAATTTTCATTAATTAAAAAGGGAAAGTGGAAAGGGAGGAGTTTTCTAAGTGTTCTTCACAAAAAGCTTCACAACAGCAAAAAATAAAGACAGCATATATTTGTGCTCTTTTTTTTTTTGGCACAAAAATAAAAATTTTTTTTTTTTAAATCTAGCTAATTGATATTACAAATTTTATTTCTCTTTTCTGCAGTCCTAAGGTCAAATGCCACAGGAGATGAGGTCTCTCTTAATTTTAAGAGTGGGAGGATGGAAAGGGTTAGGGGGAGATGGGAGCTATTCAGATCTCACCAGCCATATAACTTGACAGCTTTGTAAATAGAACGCTGAGAAAACTGATGCACATCAGTTTTGCACATGTACTGATAAAAGATGAACATTCAATTGTTTGTATCTTTGCTGGACTGCTAAATTATAAAGTCCAAGATTTCAAAGGGTTTGAATCCATCATCTAAATCGTATCCTTCAGTTTAGGGAATGTGGTTAATTATGAATACAGATCTGTTTGAAGTTCTGCCTGGTTTACAAGCTTAAATATTTATTTGCACCTGCCAGGCAGTTACCTCAAATATTATGTGAACATAAAAAGCATATACATGAAGTTTTAGCTGTTTTGAATTGGTATCTGCGGAATTCCTGGCAAGGACTTAGAAGCCATCTTTGAAAAGATGGGAGACTGTAAATTCCTTGGGCAGAAGATTTCTTTATATTGCATCCACCATTTTTATAGCTTTAAAGTAAACCATTCCATGATGCCATGGATCACTGGGATGTGTCCATACATCCAGCTATAGCAAAGCAGATCTGATATAGAAACAATTTACTCAGCTTTGATAGTTTGGGCCAGTGAGTGAAAGCATTTAATTCTAACTTTTATTTCCTGCTTGTTTTTTGATCCAAGGCTTCAAAGGTAGTCTGGAAAGGGAAACTTATAATTAAGTTAATTCAGGTCTTGTATTTGAAAGTTTGATAGGACTTAGGAGGGACTGATTCCAAGTGATTTATCAAAAGATCCAAATATATATGGTTTTAACTGAGTTGTATAATATATTCCATAACACTACTATTTGGATAAGCTAACTAGAAAGAGTAGGTATTTAGAAAGAGTGTATTAAAGATTAATGATATTCAATGAAAAAGTTTAAATAAACTTAGGGAGAGAAAAATCTAACACAAGTTAGTTTGGTTCCAATCCCTGGTGGTAATCATACAGCTTTGTATACAGTCTTACAATTACATAAATTAAATGGAGTGTAAAAATGAACACAGGAAGATATAGCTACAACTGTCATGGCTTTGGCATTGGTTCCGAGTAGAAACTTGTCAATTTTAAATAAAATGGTACAAAATATTCTACATCTGAAGTAAGTAAAAAAACAAATAATTTTTTATTTTTTTTTTTTTTAACTTTTTGCCTACCAACTTTAACATGGTCCCAGTGTATCACAGGAGGACTGTGCCATGCAGTACATGAAACTGTAGGATGCTTTTTTTGTTGTTTCTAACTGCAATGATTTGTCTGTTTGCTCCTTGATCTGAAAAATACCCAGTAGTAATAAACTACATTTCAGCTAAAAGAAAGCAAAACAAAAACTAAAAATGATTGTTCAAGTTTGTGGATCTAGAGACAGAGGAAGAAGATGATTTTTAATGTCTTTTTGTAGTTGCTTTCATAAATTGTTCATTTTCTGCATACTTGAGTGATTGTTCTTCAGAGGAAAGTTTATTCTTAACATAAAGGAAAGTAAAAATTCTTAGAATGTCCTGTAAAATGTGTCCAAAGTTGTTTATTGTTACTTTACCATTGCAGGTTAGAGGTACTATAAAATTCATATTAGCCAGCTTGATCACAGTGCTTTCTCAGCACAAAGCCTTGGAGAATCCAAGCATGTTGGATCATGGAGAATCTGAGTGTGTTTCTAAAGTTTAAAAGCTTTTTTATTGCAGCAGATTTTGTTAGGTTGGTGACTTTGGAAAAAGTTGTTTATATGCATCAAACACATGTATCATGCATGTTTATATGCATCAAACTGGTGGAAACTTTCTCTGAAGTTGCCCTAGTTGAAGATTTCCTGCAGCTTTCCCACTGGGAAGATGCTCTATTCTTCCACTGAAAATAAATACAGGAGAGCAAGTTCTGCATATTGTGCCTTTCCTAATAAGTTCATTCTGGCAATTTGTTGTGTTCCCTTGCGGTTTTGTGGTGTATCACTAATGCATCAAATTGAACTTCAAAGCACCAAACAAAATTGATAGAATATTTGGATGTTGAGAGGGACTAGCAGCTCCTAGTAACTTGACAACTCCTAAGAAGTTGATTGTTAGCTCTTGGCAATCAGATCATAGGATTCAGTCCCCAAACTATTACATATGGCTTGGTGTTTATCTTTCAGCTTGTCCATTGTATTAGGTGTCCTTTTGCAAAGGAATGGAAATAATACATTTAAACTGCTAAATTTGGCAGAAATAACCAACAATAACAATATTGCTTGGGTAGTAAAATATTGTGCCTCCCTGTGATGTGCAGATCTATTAAACATTTCCAACAGTTTGGGAACTGTTAGAACAGTAATGGGTTGAGTTTTTGAGATTCTTAGTGGCTAAGCAACATTTCATGCCGAGCTGATGGTCATTAACCAGCTCTGGTTTATTTGGTAACAGAAGTCCTAAGCTTTTGAAGATCAGTGCACTCTCTTTGGCAATTAACTTTGTTCACCTTAGCTATGAACCTTAATATCAAAGTGCTTCTTTGCTGTTTTTGTAACTGAGTAAGTGCCTTTATACTTCACTTGTCCCAGTTTCTTCTCTTTCACATGACTGACCTAATTAAAAAACAGACAGCTCAATAATTCTACCATAAGCTAGTAATAATGAAACTGTGGGAGTCCTTGAAGCCCTTTATCATTCAAATACACAGTGGTTTCATGAATAAAGTGGATGACTAAGTATTACTTATAGAAGTAAGGGAGATTATTAGCAGTGGAAGACACATTTGAACTTGCTGAAAGGATGGCTTTTGTCTCAAGAAAGACCTACTCTCAGTAATAATTACACTAGGTCTTCATTTTATCCCAGCATTCTCTTCTTGTTCATGCTTTCAGTGACTGAATAGCTTGCTATTGCTTGTTAATCCCTACAGGAATGCGGCTTTGGATACGGGGAGGATGCACAGTGCATGACATGCAGGCCAAACAGATTCAAGGAGGACTGGGGCTTTCAGAAGTGCAAGCCTTGTCTGGATTGTGCATTGGTTAACCGGTTTCAGAAGGCCAACTGCTCTGCCACCAGCAATGCGCTGTGTGGGGACTGTTTACCAGGGTAAGACCATTTCTGAAGATGAGACGTGAACAAATTCTAACCTAATTTACATTAAAATTACTTGTTCAAGTTTTCTGGATAAATGTTGGTACCCTTTGTGTATGCATGATGGTCCTATGTTGTAATCTTGGCTTTACCGTATTATCTGAGCGTGTAATTTCTGAATTGTTGTAGTAATTACCTACAAAAATGGTTTTATAATTACCTACTTGGTCTGTGAGAGTCTGTACAGCACCTGAGCAAAATCCCTCAAACAGCGTTACTGGTCATTTAGTTCATTGTTATAAAGAATTAAACATTTGGAAACACACACAGCTACCTTCTTCAAAAATGATCACATTATTTGTTTGCATTTTTTCTCCAATAGGTCAATGCCTAACACTTCTCATGCACATATATTCTTAAGTCAAAAGCAATGTCTGTGCTTTACTGTCTGAAATTTCCTTTACCTTTCTTTTCTTTAAAATTCATAAAGCGTGATCCTAGCTGAGACTCATAAATTAACCTGGAAGAATTGTTTACAGAAACTGCTGTTACAAATCAAGATCAGTGCTTAGTTTCTTGTCCTGCCATCCCAAAACCCTGTTGCCAATTTTCTCTGCTTGTAGTATTAAATCTTAAGATCTCTAAAAGGCTATTCTTTACATTGTTGCCAAGTTCCAATACTATAAACACCTGCCATGAATTTGTGAAAAGACATTCTTGTTGCTTTTTCTGAACTGGTAATTTAACTTATAGGAGTAGTGTATGTGAACTGATTTGCAATTGTAACAGCCTTTGTATTTTCAGAGTATATATTTCAGACACACTTAAATGTTCATGCATTTGTTTAGTTATCTATATTTCAGCTGTTTTATTTTTTTTTAATACCAACTATTGAACACTGTTGAAGCTTCTGCAGTTACTCCTTCTCGAGCCAGAGGTGAAATCTCTTCATTTAAAAGCACTTAGTAAAGGTTTGGTAACTAATCTTAGCTTAAGTCACTGCATAAGAAGGTGCAGCCCCAGGCATAGATGTTACAACCTCTTTTGATATTGCTTGCAGCCTCATGGTAAATTGATTTATACTCTTATGGCGTATTAAAATACATGTATTGTAGGACTTACTTGGTTGTCAGCAGGGAGAAGATTTTCTTCTTCTGTAAATAGTATAAGCTGAAATTTGGAAGATGAGAAAGGAATATAAAAGAAGTCACACTAGGACATGAATTAAGGGTAAAGCTAAACTGGAGGACCTGGGAATGCTTCTCAGTATTCTGGTCTCGAATGCGTCTTACATAGGTGTGTCGAGCGTGTTTTAAAATGAGAGCTGCTCCCACAACCTGAGTTTTCTGGCAGCAAAGTTGGAAACAGGAGGAGGGAGTCATGGCCATGGCAAGGGTAGTCACAGGGCATCTGTTCTGGATGTTTTGGGTAACAGAACTTTAGAGCACACCGCCACTCATACCTGTCCTTTAGTTAAGATGCTTCCCAAATGAATGGAGGATACAGCTAGCCTGACCAAATAGTTTAGCTGATGTTTTACCTCTCAGCACTCTTATTCAATTCTGTTTTGCATAGGTTTGTTTCCAACATGCCATTCTCTATTGTTCAGCTACAGAACACTACAGTGAGCTAAAAACAAATATTAACGTATTTTGTTCAGAGTAAATGATCACAGTGACCCCTGAAGTCTTGCAGCCTATGGATCTGTTTCTGTTCACATTGTTAAAGCAGGAGTTTCTTGAGCAGTTGGAAAGCTGTTTGCTTTAGCTGATAAAAGCTTCATACTTTAATGGCATTCACAGTGTTAAGGATATAACATCAGTAAAGTTAGTACCTCTTATTTAATGTGCCACTATCACTACAGAAAAAAATTTCACGTACTCATCTTGAACAGACCACTGCTGCTGATTCTGTCTTAGTACTAATGAATGGTTGAAAGACAGATAGACCTATTTGATTAGGAGCTGTAGGTTAAGTTCTTTAGAGGATGTCATACATAAAAATTTGAAATACAGCATTCTAAAGTTCTGATTTTTTTCTTTGGTGCTACTCTTCTTCCCTGATTTGGAGAGCAGGGTTTTGCCAGTCACTGCAGTTAGTATGCTCTTTAAACATAAGCTCAGTAATGAAGTTCTAGAAGGGTCTTTAAATAAAATGTCACTGATATCCAGCTTGTTATATATTTTTAGAGGTGATAATTACCTTGTAATATATGGATCAATCACTTCACTTTTATTTTTTTAACGTGTAACTAAACTTGCATAAGGTAAGTTCTTAACAAGTGTCATGTATGTTGTGATCCGTGTGGAAAATGAGGTCTTGATTTCTGTCCAAAATATCAGTGTTTTTTACTTTCTTCTGTGAATATGAGATTATAGTGACCATGCATTTGGACTAACAGATCAAGAAATCTTCCTCAGTTTATTTTAGATCTGTCTTGTACTATTAACTAATAGCTACTGTATACTTTTGTTTACTTTTATTTTCTTCTATTTTCTGATTGTTTGCATTGAGACACAGATTGACAAAACTTGCAGTTATAGAAGATTTTGTTAAGATACCTGATTAATTTTGTGAGGAATAATAACTGGTTTTCATTAATACTTTTTTCACATTCTTCTGTCTTGTAGATTTTATAGGAAGACTAAGCTTGGAGGCTTTCAAGACATGGAATGTGTTCCTTGTGGTGATCCTCCTCCTCCCTATGAGCCTCACTGTAAGTGCTGATTCTCCTTTAGAGTGTTTTCTCTTTTCATGTTAAAGCCTGGCAAAAAAAATGACAGTCACAGTCACAAACTGTTTTTAAAGCTCATTTTCTTGTTAGTAAATGATTTTGCTCATATATTTCAGTAGATCCAGTACTGTCATTGAGAAGTTCCCACAAATGGCCAGTCCCTTGTGGATAAACATTGCTGTCATACCACGTGGTCAGGGAGTCTTGACTGCACTTCTGATCTCGTCTTATAATTTTTTAATTTCTGTGTTAATGCCAAAAGAAAAGCAATCTTCCTAGACTCTCTGCCCACTGTCAGGTAGGGTAGTATCTTTTCCTGACACCCAAAAAGGTATTTGTTGATACCTTTAAAAATAACTTTTATACTAAGGTTACAGTGCGAGTTATATAGATAATAACTTTATATTCCTGTATACTATTAAAAGGAAATAAGTAATTTATTTCTCTATTTGTTTATCCCAATGAGAGAATTAGAAACTCTTCAAAAGGAGAGAACCTCTTTATTCTGTAGCAGAAGCCTTGTTTACCACTTCTTCCAAGACTGTTAGTGGTCTACATCACATCATGTTTTTAATTCAATGAAAAGAATGAACTATTATTTTTGTGTTTATTGCTGTCTACCTTATAAAATGAAAAATACATGTGATTCAAGATAATTATGTGGAAAATCTTGGGTTTATTTGTTTGTTTCTGTAACTGTGAAGGTATGTTTTAGGATTTTTTTCCTGTAGTTCAAACAGAACATTGTTTATAGAAAGAATGAATTGTCAGGTTTGTGAAATACTTTATGCTACTTTAATAAATACATACTGTTTTTTTATAAATATGCTTTATTTTTTTAAAATGTGTAAAATTAAAATAGAACCAGGAGTATATTATTGTGCATTTTTCAATAGTTTTATATTGTATTAACTTCAATGAAATAAGGATTGTTCCTCTTCAGTATTTCATATATTGATTAGATAGTCTTTTTTCAAATAAACCAAACTTTCTTCTTCATTTTCCATCCTAGTTTTAGTGCCTTTTAGGTAATAAACTTATTAAACCAGATTTTCAAACATTTTCCACATTTATAAAAACTCTTAAGAACTGCAACATTCAAAGCCAGTAAATCAAAGAATAAGTCAAATAAGTTCTAATGTTTGTAGCAGTAACTCATGCCCGTGTATAACATTAGCTTAGAAAGTAAATTCAAAAATGTTAAACTATTTTTGTAGTCTAGACAGTATCTTAGAGTGTTTAGAAAGAATGTTCTTCATATCAAACACTGTTGGATTTGATGCCAAGAATGAAAATGAAATGCTGGTCTGGACTTACTGAAGTAAATCACTGAAATTCAATGAGTTGCAGAAGTTATTTCTAGACAGAGTATGAAACAGACAGGCCATTTCATATATTCATGTATTTTAATTCTTTCAACTGGAAAATTCAGTATTATCCCCTTCATCTGTTTTTACTCTTTTTATCTGCAAAAAAAAGAAAGTTAGTGAAATGTAAAGTGCAGCAATGTTATTTTAATGGAGGATCTCTAACTCATAAATTCATTTTTTGTGGTTTTTTTTTTCTTTTCTTGTTTGTTCTTTTCCAAGAAAGTATGCTCTTCAAACATGACTTCTGTTCTCTAGCATAATCGAAGAAAGAGAAGAGGAAATTATCTCCCTTATCATTCGGCTTTGACTGTAATTAGTGACTTGTGTATTTCACATTTTTTGAAGTCAGAAATTATTATTTTGAAAAGGTGATGAAAGAACAGTTGCCAAGTATTCTGAAATAACTTAGATTGTTTAGTTTATAGTGATTTGGCTTTTGTAATTGAGCCTAAGCTTGGATCTTAAATTGAACCATTAGGAAGCTATTATTCATTTTAAATGGACAACAGGCAACCCCACGGAAAAGAGCATTTTCTCTGGCACAAGCTGCAGTGGTAAATCCAGATTAGAAATGTTTTTGTTCCCTACTCTCATGGCTGGCACAACACCTTTGGCTAAATAACAGAAGTGGTAACAGAAAAATTGTGGGAATTGGCAAATATTTCTAGCTTTTACAAAAGCAGTAATAATAAAAGGTTTGAAATCATTAAAATGTTTGTTATTTGCATACTAACCGCCCATTAAAATCCTAAATAGCAGAAATCCTACCATGAAGTACGGTTGCCATATGGTACTGTCGTTCTCAGAAGGCTTTTGTTCAGAATTTGTGTGTTGGTTCTTCAGGTTCTAACATCAGTTGCCTCAGTTTTGGAAAGTGTACATGCCTTCCTCAAGCAGCCTAGGAAGTTTTTCCTACAACAGTAGCTAAATGAACTGGAGTACTTTTGAATTTTACTTAGCATAAATAGGGAGAAGTCTAAGTCCAAGTAAAAAACATGATTCTGCAAGGATACATAAATAAGTGTGTGGAACTTTTTCCATGTAATGCTGAAAATGTTGTTGGTCTATTTCAACAATGGATATATTTTGATAGTTAAGACTTGCATTACTTGAAGCTAAGTGGAGAAAGACCATTAAGTGTGTGGCACAAGCCCTCAATGATCAGAGAACTAAGTTGTAATTCTCTGCCTTTCTTATCCTTCTCTCTTTCCACTGTGAAACAGAAAGTCAAATATTAGTGCAGCTAGCTCTTATGTTACAGATGAAAAGGAAAAGTTTAAATGTCCTGTTTCAATGAATTAATTGTCCTTCAAGGTGTGTGGCAATCTTTTGTTTGCTTAAGAACATTACCATAAGGGCACAAAGGCTCACAGCCCCCTACCTGGACTACAGGTTCATGTTAAAGCTGAGGCATGGATCAAATTCTTTCTAGTAGCTGTTGATTATTACCCGGTTAGCTATAAATCTAAATACTTGCTTTTATCTCCTTTCTGTAGACATTTGAAAACAGATCTGGTTTAAATATTTGCTCATGAAAAAATGAGTTTGTGAATTGCTAGAGGCAAAGTTGAAAGGATTCTATAATGAACAAGTTAAGAGAGTATTAGAGGCTGGGAGAATTGCTATCGCCTTTGTGCAAACTTTAAAGGGGGACACAATGACTTATGTGTGGTTTTAAAATGTCAGAAAATTAAATACACAATTATATAGTTATATTTTAATTTACTTAGTTTCAGGTAAATAAACTGTAAATACCAATTTTATGTATAGGGTCAGCATCTAAACATTAGAAATGAAAGCATGTTTTTAAAATTGTGATTTTTGCTCACTTTGTAAACTGAAGACTTTTTCTCATCTGCATAACAGAATATGAATTTTTTGAACTGGGAATTAGGGTGGAATTAGAATTTATTAAAGATGTAAATTCTGAAATAGAAGGTAATGTAGAGTGTCCAAAAATATTGAAACAGTAATGTTGATATGGTTCAATGATTGTTTTTTCTTAGTACCAATTTAGATTTGCAGAGTTCACTCTTGTGTCTGCTCAGACCTCTGTTGTACTTTCAACATGGTTATGCTTAAACTGTTACTGAAACTGCTCAGTAAGCTAGATTATGAAGCTATCTGTGATAGAAAAATAATTAAAATAACTCCCTTGTTAGGGTTATTTTTAAATCTAATGAGCTCATTGACCTCAAAACAATTGTGGTGGCACAAGTTAAGGAGAGATGTGGGAATGATTCAGGTAATGAGCAGATTTTCCAAGACATCATTGCTTTCTTGGAACAACCACTATCTTTTCAGCTACTCTGTCTTAAAAAATAAACAAAAAAACCCCCACCATTAGAAACCATACTTTCTTTCTGTCACAAGAAGATGGCAAATTAAAATTGAAGCAAGAGAATTATTAAGTCAGCTATTCTTAAAAGTGGTTCCTTTTGTATTGTTCAACACAAAATGCAGAAAAGTCCCAGGGTCACAAGAGTCATTTAGGTTCTGGATAGACTTTCTACTAAGCAGAAGAGCCTGTGACATGGAACTTTTTTGAGATGTATTACAAAAATAGTTCCTAGAACTTCCACATTACTGTTCCCTTCTATATAAATCTGAAATCAGTGGTGCTCCTCTTTTATGTGCAAATTCAGTGTAGAATTTGGCTGTACAAACAGTTAATTTGGAATAAATTGTGAGAGTCAAGGAAATGAGGAAATTAACACCTAGGCACAGAGGAGCATTTTATAGCCAAATGGCCACCAAAAGAACAAACTTGTCCTTTTTTTTTTTCCTCTAGTAACCACACTGTTATATTTATAAAAATACTAATTGTTTACACCATGAAAAAATTCACTGATTGTCCAGGCAAATTCCTTCTTTCTCCAGGACTATTTCTGCTTGTCTTCATGGCATAGATCAAGGAGCATGGGAAGCTGGCGGGGGACAGTATGGGGGAGGGATACCATTCTGTGTGGAGCTTGGGAAACTAGCCTCTACATGTTCCAGGAAATAAACACATTCTTTGCTTCAATGAAGCAGAAATGTTTTGTTGAATAAGTCACAGCAGTAGACATATCTGCAGTTTGATTGTAACATCATGTGCATTTGAAATAAACCGGCACTTGGGTCTAAAATTGTGACTTTTTTTGCCATGAGCCATATTGATTTCAATTATAGAGTGTCTCAAACTAGAAAAGTTTTTTACTAAGTGAGGAATAAAAGTAGAGACTGTGATTTTTTAAGACAAAATACATAAAGAAGATCATTAAATGTGAAAAGATTACATTTTCTTGAGGCATCCATACCTGCTTTAAATTTTGTTCCTTTAAGGAGCTCCCATGGCATTTTGACTGCCTTAACTAAGATTGATCACAAAGCTCCCTTTACAGTTTTCATGTGTAGATTTTTTTATTGCTTTCTGTATGTTTGCAGTATTGTTTTTTCTGAGAACTAAATATAAGTGTCCTGGAGCTGAGTGTCACTCTTCAAATCTACAAGGTATGTTGTTTCACTAATGGAAAGTACTATTTAAGGGACAAAATCTGGTGTTATTTCCTTCTTCCTGGAGTTAAAAGTAGATGGTGTAGGAAAAGTAAGATTTCATATAAATCTACTTATTTACATTAACAAGATTAGGATCTGTGACTTTGTAAACTTTCATGTGAGTGTAATGGGTATTGGAGATATACAAGGACTAAACATCAGAACAAAGAAGATAAAAAGCTAGAAATTGCAGTCTGCAGAGTTATAACTTACATTGTTTTATAAGGGGGGAGCTAGAAGCTTGCTGGCAACAGAACTATTCTGTAAAATACTTTCACTAGTGGTAAAACAGAAAAAATTACTCTGTCTCAGCTTTGCTGAAGCTTTCTTATTTCATTAAACATAAATACAGCTTTTTAACTTGAGAGTAATTTTTGGATGACATTCAATTCCACATTAGTTCCACTGTTTATAAGTGGAATTTTTATTTATTTGTGTCACTTTCTTCTTTCTGTTTACAGAATTTTGTGATTTTAAAGCTGTCAGCCTCCAGATAATATTTTTCCATCAATTTAGTTTTTCTGTAATTTTATTTGGTTGCTTTGCACAGTAAACTTTGTATTACTAATGCAAAGCAGCCTTTGAAGGAGGTTGCTTATGTGCACATGAGGCAACTGGCATCTGAAAGTATATAGCGAGTGAAATTATTCTTAATTATTTGGTTCTGTTCCAACATATATCTCCTTCTTGTTTCAGTATTTGTTCTGATTTGAGGTTACCTAACAGCATCTCTCATAATCCTCTTTGCCATTTTGAACACTGTGATAGAAAGCAGCTGGAATATTGTATAAACCTTTCACAACATTCATAAGCGGTTACAGCTAATTTAAGTACAGATAATAGCATCATTAGCTTATAAATATCAATACTGTTTTATTTCAGAGACATTACCTTCCCATTATTTCAAAACTGAAATGTAGACTTTGGTAAAAAAGTAGCAATTCAGTCTGATATTTTCCATATGTGACCTGATGGTAGAGTAACTTATCTTCAGGAAGTCTGAGAGGAATTCCACAAGGTATTTCAGAGAGATGAGAATTTTATTCATGTCTTTAAAGGTTTTATTACAATTTTAGTTCTTTCACTCATCATAAAGACAGTTAACCTAGGAAATGTAAATGCTTTCAATTCATTGTCCTTGATAATTGAGATACTTCTGACCCATTGGGGTTCATGTATAACTTAGAGTCAAACAGCTCCTTTTCTTACAGTTCTGAATTTACTTTATATATTTGGACTCCTCTTCTAAAAAAGTTGCAAAAAAAGAGAGGACAATTTTTTCTTTATTTTAATTACAGAGGTATTACCACTAAAATGAATTTAAATACTCAGTGTTACTTAGTGGAGAGGAAACTCAAATACATTGCATTTTAACCATGTCCTAAAACTTCCCCAACTTACTGTCATCAACTTTCCTTGCGTGTACCTCTCATTTCTCGGCCTATATGTATGGAAGTACTTCATTATGTAGCTTGTTACCACTACACTTGTATTATGGTTAGTAGATAGAAAAGGTATTTCCCTCATTTCTACTTGCTATCCTGTCTAGTCCTCTTAAAAAAAAAAAAAACAAAACAAACCAACAAAAACCAACAAAAAACCCCCAACAAAACAAAAAACACCACAAATTTTCCATAGAAGAAAATTTAGCTTATGAATTGAAATGACATTGCAAAGCGGTGAAACTCCCAAACCAAACTGAATTTCTGCTAAGTAAGCCAGACACTTTACCAAGGAATCAAGATTTGAAAGCTGAAGCTCTCAGAAAATCAAGTAATTTTAAACTGTTGAACTCCTGCCCACTTTTTGCACTATCCTTAAATGTTTTCTACCATTCAGTTTATTTTTTACAGTGGAATTTTTTTTTTAGCAAAAATATTTCTAATCACATCTGTTACAGCTTAATTCTGCCAAACTATAGGTGTAAGGGCTCTTCCAATGAATTGATTCACTGACTAGTAACTTCTGTAGAAGTGCTTAGTATGGCATATCTGCTCTATTATGAAAGTCTACAGTAACCTCAAGTAATGAGGGTTTGAAATTTCTTGATCTTCTTTGAAGCTCTTACAATGACAATAAGCAGAGTCCTTATTTTGTGCCTGCTACCTAAAGTCTAACCTAAAGCTAACCTAAAGTCTTTCTTTGCACAATGAAATTTTATTTCACTAAGTGTGTTTTAAGTAGCCCAGTTGGAGCTACAAACTGAAAGAACTAGGCTGGTAGTGAATGCTTTGGGGGTATCTTAAGATAGGAAACTGCCCTGTCAAGTATCTAGAGCTATGCAAGGCGTAAATACTCAAATAGACCCAAGATTCTGACTCTAAAATTGCATTACCAACTGTCCTGCTTGACAGCTGCCTAACTGTGCAGACATTTAAAAGCTCAGGAGACCTATAACACCACTTCATTTGGTCTCCAGGAGTATTCCACTAATTCTGGGTCCAGGTGGCGTGGACACATTGCAGCTTTAGCTTAGGCCAAAAGGTTTGTGATTCAGCTGCTTTGCCCTGACTGCCCTGAAAGGAAGCACATATGCATGGACTGGGCAGGATGCTCTGTACAGGTGTATAACTGGACTGGTATATAGACCCCTTTCTCTATCACAGTTGATCCAAGAGGTAATGGAATTGGAATTTAAGGAGGCACCTCCAAATTTCTCTGTACCCTTCAGTGGTCATTCAAAGACTTCTGCAGCACTGAGCTGTTGCATGTGCTGCTGGCACTGAAGCCATCAGGATCTACTAAATGAGCTAATTGCTCTGTTGCTCATCTCTGAACAGTCTGTTCCATGGTTCCCTCCGATGCCAAACTCAGCAGAGCAGGTTGGGATAACATCTGGGAGTCCTTTTCTTGGTGACTTCTTTGAGTCCAGAATTCTTTACTTATCATGTGTACTGTGCTGTTACTCTTTGATTCTGACATCAGAAGTATGTTCTGGTCACAGGTGGGTTCCCAGCCCTGTGGATACAGCCCAGGTATTGCCATGCTTGGCACTGCAGGGCCTGGGCCTGTTTGTGATCCTGGTTTCATGCCTTCTCAAATGAGCAAGTTTCAGTACAGCTCAGTAGATCTAAGATCACTTGTTGAGATAATTACACTATTCATAATTTTCAGATTCTGACTGCAACCCAGTCATGGTTAAATAATAGAGTCTCATTTACTACTCACAGCTTTTCAAAATGAGGAGAAAAGCATATTTGCAATATTTCCTCTTTGGATATCCTGATAAAAGTATACCAGTAAGACTGTTCTTTTCTTAAATAGAAATTGTTCAAACAGTTAAAAATTTTAGTTGTATTTCTGAAGTAAAGTTCAGGCTATAAGTCATTGAATTTCCATTTAAATTATTATCTGACTAATCAACTCAACTCTACTCCCTGGTTCTGCTTTATGTGTGTAAAGTACTGGTGACTGGGTCAGATTTTCTATTTCAATTATTCTTCTCTATAATCTCAAATAATGGGCAGTCCTCTGTTTTGGTTGTCACTGCATTTGTATTATTAGATGCATTGAGACTGACTGGCAAATCTTAAAGGAGGTCTGTTGATAACATCCAATGGAAACTTAAAGAGCTGACTATGACACTGTAAAGGCTCTGCAAAGGTTTAATGCATTACTTCATGCACTGTAATGAGTAATCCTCTGCATCAGGGAATGAATCTACACAAAAGAATCACTAGAAGACATTCTGATGTGTTAATTGGTGTGGGTTTAGCCTCTTCTAATTCAGAAATGTATTGTCTTTTTGTCTTTCCTTCATTATAACTGTATTTACACTTCTGAAATGTAATTATTTTCTGTGTAAAAAGACAAAATATCCTTGATATACAAGTAAATATTTCTGTGGAGTATGCAAGTATGGTTCAGTAACAGAGCTTGCAGTTGAGGTATAAAGCCAAACAAAATTTGGATTTTAACACATATGTCTTGGTAGTATTTCTTTCTGGAGGATTTAGAGAACTTGCTTTGAATCCCCCTTTTCTGTGTGTCATTTTCTAAGTAAATTGTTGTAACGTTCCTTTAACTACATACAGAAATTATAATAGGTGATTTTTCTTTTGACTAAACATGTTTTGTTAGATTGATTTCACACAAATATATTCCGTAATTCCATAATTAGGGCTGTGTGAGACAGATTCTGACACATTCTTCTGGATCAAAATATATGTCAAAAGTTCCATACGGAAGAGTTTTTATATACATGAGTATATATGAAGGAACATTGTATCTCTTGTAACAGAGGAAAAACACCAAACTGGAAAAGCTTGGTTCTTTCCTAGTCCTTTCCTGTTACTTTGTGCAGGCTTGTGATGTAACACAAGTGGGATGCAGCCATAAGGTTTTCTCTTCCAGAATTGGGTGAGCTTGTGTCCCACCCTTGTGCTGATTGTCTCTCACAAACATTGCTGCAGTTACAAAAGGCTTTCTTACAGTCAAACATCTCCTGTAGTTCTACATTGCTCTTTCAAGTTCTGAGTTAAGAACTGAGTTTGCTTTGTTGATTGAACACCTATCAGAGCACTTGCTCTTTATTATTGAGGATATGGATAATTTCTTTAATGCCTGCATCACACTAATCTCTGGATCTGTGCAAGATTTTTCCTTCCTGACAGTTTTGTATTCTTTGGGGGAAACTGCTTTTTCCTTCCTTGCCATGGAAGGCTAGATTTCTGAGAACAGGGAATTTGCCTTCCATTGCTTTTAACTATTACATATTTAAGCATGGTGAATGTTGCCAGTGGCCCATAGGTGTGACAGTTGTCATTTTTGGTTGCTAAAAACAATTTCAGAATTGTAAATTTAAGAGTTATTGTAAACTTTTTAAGATACATGATAAGAATAGAATTGTGGGGTATTTTTCAATTTGCTTTCCTAGGTAAACACAGTGTATCCATACTGTTGTCATTTATCCCTTTTTCATCCTTTTGAACATGACGACTAGTTTCTGTCTGTGCTGACAGAATAACAGAGATCTCAGATAAAGAATTTTCAGATTTCACAAAAACAAATGAATGAGTAGTGAAGAGAGAGCCATGTTAGTGCACTTACTGAGGTGAGAAGGTTGTAGCATGAGCTCCTACCATATTTTTTGATGGCAGAACGTGTACAGAAAAGAAAATAATGGAAAGCAAATTATAATTTCTGAACCTCATTAAACTGTTAATTTATTATGATTGAGGGGGAAAGAGCAGAAAAATTTGAATACTAAAGTTTGAAACTTTGAGAAAATCATCTACTCTAATATAAAATTTAGATTAGTATTAGCACTCCCTACTTAGGGAGGTGTTAGCAATATAGATAATAAATTATTTCAGAGTGAGCAGATACAATGTAAATGGCTCCATAATACAGATGGAAATCATAGAATAAATTAGGAATAGAAATGTCTTTTTTTTAACACTACTTTTTCATAATCTCTGGAAATGTTATATATAAAATATATATGGTAATAATCCAGTAAAATTTAAAGCAGATGAAGTTGATGGGATGTTTGGCCAAGGCAGAGAGGCCTTGGCTGTCTAGTTTCAGCATGAGAATTGCACTAATTATATGTAATCTGTTTTTCTCTGCTAAAGCATATATTAATGTATTTTGGAGAGAACACAGTATTCTAGTGTTCTTTGAAAATACATTCCTTGTTTCTTGCTAGAATATGATAGAAAGTAGACATCTTAAAATGAAAGTAGAAATGTCAACGTGTGATTTTTAAAATAAATTGAATCAAATTTTGTTTATTTAATGAATTCACATCAGAAGCTCATGCAGCTGATAATAGGAGTTCACATAAGCAGTGCCCATCTGGAGTTCAGAAGGTTGTATCTGATCAGTTCATGACAAGATATAGGGCATATTTTGTATCTTTGTTCTAACTCACAGCTGGCAACTCTATCTGCTAATCCCAGTGAAAGCTGCAGCTGGAAGTGCAAAACTACCTTTGAACTTGCATATCCTTCCTCAGAGATGTCTGAAGCCTTAGAGATGTGTTTCTTTTATGCTTCCTGTTAAATTAGGGGATGAATTGTTGCATTAAGAGTGACGTCAGGCAGTGAATCCTCAAATATACCCATTGTAAGACCCTGTTTAATATAGTGAAAGAAAGCTAAGAATGACTAAAAATGCTTAATTTTGCATATTTTCATGTAATAAAAACTCACTGTAGAGTTCACTTCTTTGTTACATCTAAAAAAATCCTTCTTATAGAATGATGAGGTAATCACTGTATTCACTTCTAGCTTGTTCATCTAAAATATGAACAAGCAGCTTGCAAGCATATTTAGCTTTGTTTCTTGACACTTTTAAGTACAGTTAGAACATTAAATTCTCAGCTGCAGAGTATGAGAATTTCAATGTGTTTTTTTCAAAGCAGCTTACCATACTTCGGTTTCTAGTAGTAACTTGTGCAACCTTTCATCTTATGAGTCAATCCTATAATTAGTATCCTTCTTTGCCAGAGGCATACTGCATGTTTGTTTTAGGTACAGAAAGTCTGCAAGAAATTTAACTTAATCATTACTTTTTAATGTAAGAGCTGGTTAGCTCAATTACACTAGATTAAAGTGAACTTGAAATTCCTGAGTTACAGAGAAGGGGCTAATCTGTGACCTGTAGTGAATAAATACCATTTCCTATGTGTTTTTTCATTGTGTGCACTTACTAATATGGGTAGCCTGTCAGCCCAGGCTTGCAGTGACTATAAGCAATTATCTATTTTCTGTATGGAGTGGATTTGCAATGTTCTTATTTAACTTAGGTTATTCAAAATTATTCCATGATTGCACACATTGCAGTAAAGATGCAGAATGTTTTTTTCTGTAAACTTTTGCTTTATTGTTTTTAGGGGTAATCTGAAAAAAATAAGTAGTGGTTACAGCTTTTCAGTATTTTTTAGACAATTTCTAATTACAGAAGCATCAGACTGTTTTAAATATATTAATTTAATAACTCACTCTTAAGCTGCATTCAGACTGAAAATACTGGTTCAAATTTATCTCTCATGATCACACAGGGAATAATTGCATTAAGCAGTACTTTAGAATACTGAGTTTTGGTACCTCTGGTATAAATCCATTCTGACTGTGACTTTGGGTACAGAGTCCAAGCTGTGACTGCCATGTGAATATTAAATACTGCTAAACAAGTGCACAGTAGTGTGTTGGGGGTTTTATTCTGCTTGGTGGTGGTAGGTACTATTTGACTCGATGATCTTAAAGGTCTTTTTCAACTTCTAAGGATTCTATGATTCGAAGTTGGTCAGCTACAAAATTCTTTGGCTGTGTTCCACTTAAATTTATTGTTTTTAAGAAAATACAATAGAAAATGTATCCATCTGGGATCAAACTTTCCATACTGCCAACTCTCTACTAAGAAAGCCATTGTCAAGTAAAAGAACACTGAAATACTGCAGTGGTAGGACTGGAGTTACCTGGAGGAATGAAATGTATTGGAAGAAGGATAAAATGCAATAACCTAATAACAAGAGTTGTGTGCTGAGGACCTTAGCAGTAATGATTCATTATAAACCAACACCTCATAAGCTGGGAGCAGCCTCAGGCCCAGTCTCAGAAGGGCCTAGTGTTCCCTCAGATCACTTTTATCCTTCAAATTGTTGTCCTCTACTTTGTTCACCTTTAATTTTTTCGGGTGACAGACCTCACACATTCTCACTCTTACTGGTTCACTTTTGCTAAAGCAGTGTACTGTGAAACTCCTCTTTTACAAAGATCATAGAATAATCTCACGTGTTATTTTGGGCAGCAACATGTTCCTTTGAGGTATAGCTGTGACTTTCCTAAAAACATGAGCTTTTTGTTAGAGCTTTTTTAACTAAAGGGTTGTGTCCACCAGTTTTAGTAAAGTTTCATTTCAGTCCAGTGGTATATTTCTATGTGTATGTTACTGAAAGTGATTTATAGTTACCCTGTCTGCATGTGGAAATTTAAGATGGAATTAATGCACCCTAATTTGGTCATCTGAAAGTTAATGCTTGGAACTGAAGTTGTTAGCCCAAAATCCCAATCAGGGGTGAGAATTAGGTACCTCAAGAGTTCAGGCAAGCCAGATAAGGTAAGCTTCAGTGACTAACACTAAGCATAGTGTTAGTTAAGCTTTTTAAGTCTTCTAAGAATAATTACTTCTCAGGAGATTCTGTTCCTGGCTTTGTTTTAGAAAGAGCCTAAAATGACTAGCTCTGGCTTTGTCTTCAGACCTTCAGACTTCTATACTTATGAATTTCACTTAGATGCCAATTTCAGGTTAGATGAAAACTGCAATTCAACATTGAATGATTGTGTCTGACTTGCTAAAACCTGATCTTAATCTTTTTTCTTTTAAATTAATTTTAAGGAGGAAAATTACTTTTTAGAGTGTAGATTTTTTTTTTCACTCCTGCTATATAAATAAAAACACAAATAAAAATTTAGAAAAATATTTTTCTTTCTTTTGGATAAAATGTCACTTACAAGCCAAAGCCCATATTCTAGGAGAACTTGCTAAAGTTGGAATATGCCAGAATTGAGGCCTCCAACAATAATGTGATTCCCTCATGTATAGTTACTCTAATACAGATTGTGTTTGCATTGTTGCATATTTTTTCCCACTGGGCCTTTGTTCATTTAAGGCACAGAATAGGCAAAATCTATAGTTCTATAAGTCTCACTTTATTTGCTAGACACTATTTTATATTCCATGTAGAGTGTGAGGTATTAAATACTGCTGGACTTTTCTGGGGCTCTGCCACTCTAAAGAAGTTGTTACAGATTTTACAGTTGTGACTGACTTTTATCTTTTCAATGGAAGTGGCATAAAATGTTTAACATCTGTCAACAAAATGAAACAGAAGAAGTCAAAGGCCCTCAAAACCCTTCATTGTTTCTTGACAAAACCAGAGCAGGATGCCACCTTCTAGACTGTGAATATGTATAATGGCTACATCTATGAGCTGGTGATTGGACATTCACTCTATATTCACTGGAGAGATCAAGGGTTAAAACAAATCAGATCCTAAAAGAACCTTTCTCCTACCCACACTACCCCCAGCCCTCCCCATCCCCTGTAGAGAAAGTGCAGGTGATTCCCTCCAAAACAGATATTTCGATTGGTCAGATGAATCTCACTTGCAGAGCTTGACTTTCCAAAGACAGCCTTTCAGAATGTCTTCTGTATTCCATGGCTAATTCCTATTGACTTCTGTTAAAGAGGGGAGGTGTTAAGTTTCAGATTAAGTAATATACTAAAGCAACGATCTTGTATATAGCAGCCTTTTGTTCTGTATAACTTGACTTGTCCCCACAGCTTCAAGTGGTGATTCTATTACTGCTTTTTATAGCTATTGTTATTTCTGATGTCAAAGCTAGAGCTTTTTCATTTGTTTCATTAATAAAGTTTGCATGTGCATGTGTGCACAGCATGCACACTGATGCACTGTAGGTAATTTCTTTGCAGTAAATCAAAGATTTATGCATTTATGGTATCTGCAGTAATACAATGAGCTGAGGATGCACAGCTGACTTCTAAAGGTGTTAACCTCTGTGTTACAGAATTTTGAAAATTTATATTTAATCCTATGTATTTCATATTACTTTCCCCCCAAAAAAGTGTTTTTAAAAGATCCTGAGATTGCAATGTTAAAAATTAAAAAATACTAGTAGTGTTAGTTATGCAGCTCTTAACCTTAATTCAGAATTGTAATTCAGCTCAGTGGAGTGTCTTATGAAACTGTCTTAATTACATAAACATACTTTTTGTTTCCCCCAATGCAGACTTATTTCTCCCCCCAACATGTGCCTTGTGTGGAGAATTTAAGGTATCCTAGTGATATTTAAACATAATTGTAAACAAGAAAAATGTAAGTTCTAAGCAAGCCTAAGTCTAGTTTATTTAGTTTTGTTCCAGTCAACACATCACGTGATTGTTGGCTGTGCAAAGAGGGGCCCTTACTAATTTTGCCAAAACTTTTCAACTGGGCAAATTCAACTGGAGAGAAGAAATCAGCTTTTACCTAGCTCAGCTTCTAGCCTAGTGGCTAAAACAATCTGCAATAAGGTGGTAGAAGAGTCTCCATTTCATAGTTCTTGGCAAAGAGCTCTTAAACTCTACTCAGAAATTACCTCCTCTTTCAAGAGTTGCATCTGAAAGGCATTATAAGCTATGCTTGTGATTTTCTCTAATTTTAAAATAAGATCATAGACTTTTGTTCTCCATGGAGTTTTAAGAGAAATGGAAGCTCTGCTCTGCCTCTGAGTAATTTATGGGAAGAGCAAAGTACATAATCCTTCTCCAGGTTTCTGTAGCTATAGTCTGAGCACGGTGACATAAGGAACTGTGTTACTCATATGACAGATATTTCAGATTCTATTCTGTATTCAACCTTTTCTTCACACTGTATAGGAAGTATGTGACCTAATACAGACCTCTAGCTTCACAGTTAGATTTGGATTTTAGAATTACAGATTTTTACACCTTAACTTTTGAATACTTAAGCCTTGTCCCTTTGTCACTTTTCCAAATGAATACCAAAATACAACGGCATCAATCTTTTATGTGATTTTTAGATTACTCTAATTATTTGCAATCTGAAAGTTGTAGGTCTTCTGTATTTTATTTCTCATATATTCTCTCAATCTGGAAATAACCTTTTTAAAATGTAATGTAATAAATTATCCAATGTTGAACACACATGCACACACACATGTATTTTCAGATCTCTTTGAGTACTGATTTTTTATTAGTCATATCTGATAACTGGGCTCTTTCTGCGTGGGATTTCTAATACTTGGAAGAATTTCCTTAGCATTTATATTTTTCATATTGGGTAACAAAAAATATTAGTACATTACAGAGAGTTTGAAGAGAGAAGATGCTTCTAGCTATCAGGATTTCATTTTCCTTCCCCAACTATTTCAGATTTTAATTTTAGGGCAGGAGGCAACAAGGGAAAAGTTTATAAAACTTTATTGAATTTTCTGGTAGCTGCTGGAACATCTAGGTGTCTGGAATAGATAAGTTATTTGGCCAATTCAAGAAGTTTCTTTTTGAGCAAAATAAGGAAATTATTACTGCACCTACTTTGATATTCAAACAGAGTAGTTTTTACTTAATTGTATCACTTACTTATATATTTGTTCTTTAATATATAATCACTATTTTCTAGAGCTTTAGAAGTTTTATGAATGAAATGTATCACAGCATACTCTGTTATTCTGGTGACAGAACAGCTTGCAAATAGAAGTGACATACCTGAGTTGCCATTACAAAGCATTTTTAAAACAAGGACAAAAGCCATAGTTCTTGAAAATGTATTGCATAGACTGACTATTAGTTACATTTATGGGAATTTGTGGAAACTTAGGACACAGGCTTGCAATCATTATGAAATATTTTGCTTTACTCCCTGGGTGTTACCACAGCTGAGCCAGGATAAGGAGGGAAATATTTGGGATGGAAAGTGAAGAGTTAGAAATTACTTCTTGTTGAGTCAGAGAGGGACAAAAGCTCTTTTATGACCAATTTACATTTCATTTTGTGCTTTACTGGGATTTGTACAAATAAATACATAGATAGATGTATGTTCCCTGCCTAGGGGCAGGCTTAGGTCCTCTAGCAGCTCTCAGTCATGGTCACAGCACAGAGCTTTCCACACTGTCATATTTCAACCTACTGAAAACCAACCTATGCACCAATCTACAACCTCATCACACAGCAGCTAGAAGAGCTTGTTTGAATCTTTTGGAACAGAGCTGTAACCTGTCTGCACAGAGCTCAAAATGTTCAGTTACAGATTTGATTAATGAAAGAGGATTATTCTCTATTGGCTAAAGAGAACTTTCAGACATGCTTATTCTTCTACTTACCTGTGTGTCATTGCCATTTTACTAGTGAATATACAGGTAGATTCTGAAGGGTTCATGGTTCCCCTCTCCTCCCTTAGCAAATGGGTGATGGCAGTAGTTCCCACATGAACAAGGTTTGCTTTTCAGCAATGCAAACTCCTCCTCTGCTTATGTGAGCAGAGTCTGGTGTGTTTTGAGTCTGAGAGCAATAGAGTATGTACAGAGACTAAAAAGAAGAGAAACTGTCATTAACAGACCAAATGGACTCAAATTCTGCACAGGGATGTTTTTGGTCTCTAACCAGTCCTAAAGTCCTAAAGATTAAATGGGACCACACATACAGAATGCAAAATACAAAGATACAAAAAATACTTCCCGCTTTCATTTTCTGTTGAAAAAATGAGACAGCTTTCATAGCCTGTGTGGGATAGATGCATTCTACAGTTGGATTTGAACAATGGAATAGTCTAAAATAGTGAGTTCTATTTCACACAACGCCTGGTAATTAATGTGGTTTAAAGTACAAATTAGAGGTGATGTAAGAAAATAGATTTTCTACTGTATCTAGCAATCTCATATGTTCTGACATAAGTTTTATGGGACATTGTTTTAACACATGAAAACACCTAAAAAAGAAGTTGCATTTTCAAGAGAACAGGCATTGCCCACCCTCAAGTGTCAGAGATGCAAAGGTGCTTTCTAGAAGCAAAAGTCATAAAGGTAATTGTTGGCAACACTGCAGTCATTCACAGCAACATAGACTTATTGCCATCAGACCATGCTGGGTTTTCAGTTTATGGAGGAGAGATTTGTCTTTTCTTACTAATAACCAGTTATGTTGTGGGGTAGAATGTGTGTAGTTTAGTGATGACACAAATTTTATCCCACTTCCTCTGATTATTTTTTTTTTACTCTCAGGGTTTTTCAGGTTATTTGAGGGTAGCAGTGATCTGAGCTGTTACTCTCATGGACTTTTATATTCACATGGCTAGACAGTTCTCAAAGTCAAAAGTTTTATGTATGAAACAATGTTACTTTTGTACCCATATAGTGGCTCAATTTAGATCGCCATGGTAATATCAAGATTTCACATGTCTGAATTGCTAAAAGGAAAATGTGTGGCAGAGGTTGGCTATGCCTTACAGACATTGTGGTGTGTATCCAGTACTGTGGAGTTCATATATATTTTAAATTCACATACACAGTGCAATTGTTCTACTATTTTAAACATAAAAGGCTGTCAGCAGCTGGGGTTTGTGAAAATACACAGTGCAAGAGAAATGGTCTTGGAAGGGAATAAATCACATTTCAAAGATTTTAATTTATAAGCATATTTCTCAGGATTTCCAAACAATGGATAAATACTTGAATAGTCATTTTCTCCCCTAGGGCTTTTTGGTACATTTATTAAAAAAATAACAAAACCAGCAAAATAAAACAAACAAAAAGAAAAAATTGTAGGCCATTAACTAAAGGCTTTATAGTCAGCACTTGGAGTACATTTGAAAAATGTGGTTTGACATGATGAACTTTTGGGTGTGGGCCGTGCATGCAAAAGGCTGTCTTTTTACAGATGCTGGGAGACTCTGTCCCCACTGTTTACCACAGTCTCCAACAGTAATGTTTAATAAAGTTTCTTACCTCCTGCTTGAAAGACCAGGAGAAGGGAGGCAATCTGCTGCTTTGTAAAAACTCAAAGATATATCCAGGGAAAGTTGCTTTGTGTTAATGCTCAGTAGTATATAAAACATGCATTTTATCTATATATACAGATCTTACACATGTAGCATTTGAATTGTCTGTATCATATATAAGGGTATATAATACATCATTTTACTTATTTGGGGCTAGGTAAACATATTGCCTTCTTACTTTTAAGTGACTATAAACATCTTTACTTATTTTTTGGTGGTTTTTTTTTCAAAATGAGGGATTTTCAAAGTGAACCACATTGCCTTACATTGGCTTACCTTTTTCTGCAGATGAAGAGCACACACACACAGATAGCCACTGCAGTTCAGCTGGCAGGCAGTGACTTGTTAAATTACATAGCTTGAGGGTATGTCTGAGCCCTCAATTCTTGTCAAATTAAGGTTGATATCACTGAGTTGGGCCATTCAAGTAAAGGTAATGGGCAACATAATATTCCACATTTTATTCTCCTCAACTTTACAAGTTACTATATGTTTCCTGTATCCATGGAAGAAACATACAGTGTTGCAAGTTCTGTTCTCATATGCTTGATCTACCACAAAAAGCTTTCTTTTTGGTTTGCTGATTCCAGTAGCAACTGTAGTTAATCATGGTTCTGGAAAAAAGAAAAAAAAATTGGAGAAAATAAACATGGAATCAGTGACAAAGGAAGTCTTTTTACATTTTGCCCTGTCTCTTGTTGTTTGGTATAATAGGCTGAAAATTCAGCTATTCTGTTTATTGGCAGAAATTTTAGTGATACAGCTAGGATTCATATGTTCCATATTAACTGAGTTATTGCTGTTTAACTGTCTTGGATTAACAGAAACTTTACTTGCTTTTAAGGACCACACCTTTGCATATACTGCCATTATAATGTAATATTGGTAATTAAGGAAGTGTATTTAAGCTTACTGCTCAAAATTATGCAGGAGACAGTTTGATATTTTGGGTAATTCTTCAACATTAGCAAAATTTTAAGAATATGTTACAACTAAAACTTAAAAAAGGAAATCAATTTCTTAAATAAAATAGGGATAATATGCACATGCTTTCCAGAATCAGAAAACAGTGTGCACCTCCTCCCTCCTTTCTGAATGTATCCCATCCAGTTCACAAAGTGTTTAATTGAATATTTTAATTTAATCATGTAACCATCTAATAGATGTAAGTACAAGTTCAAATTTAAAATGCAAGTCCTTGCTTTACTGAAGTGGAACCATTAAGTCTGTGAAAAGAAAGAGTTTATGAAAATGCATACATGTGTGAGTAACACTGAAAGCAGAGTTCAGCAATGCCCAACGGGCCACTTCTACAATAGCAATCCACTTCTGAAATGTTGGTCTCTGCAGGGAAGATCACTATCATTATAATTAGAGCTAGACTACAATGGACTGCTCAGAGTAGCTATTCCAAAAAGTTCTTTGAAGGTGAAAATGAGTGGTAGGCATTCTCAGGAATAGAAAATTGCTTTCTCAAGTGAAAAAAAAATCCACCAAATAAAACAAATCTTTGATAGCTAGACGGCTAAAAAAAATTAAATTTTGCTGATATTTAAAATTAAATCACTGCACTTCCAGTTAGAATATTGCTGATGGTCATTAAGAAAATACAGAATTTATATTTTCCTAGAATATGTAATATGTAACCATACTTGAAAATAGATGTGTTTTGTGAGCAAATGAAGAGACAAAAATATAGAAGCTCCATCTCCTGTGCTCTGTTTCTTTTTTTCCTTTTAAAATTGCCAATTCTTTTTTCTGCAAATTATGAAGGCCTAATTACTAAGAACTGTTCAGTGCTCTTGTGTACATTAATACAAGTAGGTGTATTGGTATGAAAAATATTTGAAGATGTTCTGATCAGTTTTTTTTTTTGTCTGGTTTTTAAATACTTGTCCAGTCTGTCTTTAACCTTCTAAAAGAAACTAGATCAGACAGTTGACTAAAACTGAAAAACTGATACCAAAGCACAGTCTGGTCACACCAAAGCCAGCACACATTGCTATACAGACAGGATTTTATATAGATTTACTGCTTCTCACAGATATCCTGGAACTTCATGTAGAAATTTCTTCAGTCTGCTAAAACTATAAACTTAAAACCACAGTTGCAAGAATCCTAGAAACTGAGAGAAAAGTTTTCTCCATGGAAGATTGCAGTGGCCCTGCCAAGAGCATTCAAATTAGGACAAAATGATTATGACACTTACTGCATTTTCATTAAAATTAACATTGACGATTTGGAAAAAAGGCCATAGAACTTAGCTGTGTGCATAAAGGAATTCTAGAAGAACATGAGGAAAAGGATAGGTCATAACTATGTGAGAGAAAATACAACTGTGCCAGTGGTCAGTCAGTCTCAGAGTTATTAAAGTATCCTGATGTTCAGAGGGCACCTCCTGTGTTTTAGTTTGTGTCCATCACCTCTGGTCTGAGAAAAGAACCTGGCTCTGTCCTCTCTGCACACTCCCTCCAAGGATTTATACAAATTGATGAGGTTCTCCTTGAGCGTGAGCAATCCCAGCTCTCTCAAACTTTGATCGCAGGAGAGAGCATCTCCAGTTCCTCACTCATTTCTGTGGCTCTCTGTTTGTACTTCTTTCTTCACAGTTGCTCCACTCTGTGCAACTTGGCAATTGAAAGCATGTAAAAAAGATCTGCTATAAATTTGCTCTTCAGATTTTGATGTGACAGTGGAACATAATAGTACAAATTGGAGGTAAATGGAAATATTTTAGCAGATGTAAATGTGGCAACTCTTGTTTCTCTTTATGCTGAAATCAGAAAATGAGCAACTAAACTTTTTTTCTTCTGTATAATGGCCATAATCTGATCTCTCTACCTTTTTATATTACCCTATTTACTAGCAACTACATGATACTATAAGCTCGAGAAACTGTGTTTATTTAATACACTTGGTGGGTTATTTCTTTTATTTTCTGGAATCTTTATTTAATAGAATATAGTGTTTTCTTTGGTATTGAGTGGTCTAAAGTCTTAGAATTAAGTAGATTTTTCAAAATGCCTAGGTTTTGTCAATCCCTATAGGCATTATAACAAAGCAATATGGTATCACAAACCCTTTGGTGCCCATGTTTGATGTGTGTAGAGGAAATACCATAACTATTGCAGAAAAGTATTCCTGAGTAATACAAGTCCACTCATTGCACTGACTAAGCTAGGAAGTTCTCTCCTGCCATTATGAAATTGCAGTAACCATATTGAACAATTGTATTTACGAAAAATTTGATTAGAGGTTTTAATATACTCTGGCATTTATCTCACAATTTAAACTTATGACTGCATGGTCCGTTTCTAAGGATATTATAGTCTTTAGGTTTTAACCAAATATCTTCTGGGGTAAATAGGCACAGTAACTTATTTTTGTAAGTTAGTAAAATATGGTTTGTGGTTTCTTAAAATTTTGCTGCCATAGAAGTACTCTATGTTTTATTCCTTTTTCTCATTGGATTTAGAAGGACTTCAAAGTAAATTGAAATTGGTGGGCTGACAAGATTCATAGGTTGTTTAAAAAATAATTTAATTTTAAAATCTATAATTTAAGACAGTTTCAACAGTTGTAGTTAAAGTTTTGATCCTTTAAAAATATTTTTCACTTTCCACCTAAAAACGTTTGTATCTGGAAATGTTGGTTAAGTCTTCATTAATTTATAAAGTCAATCTGTTGAATGTTGACTAGAGGTATCATCTAGTATGAAAAAAAAACCAAAAAAAACACTGAAGAAAAAGAGTTGGCAGAGTTGAAATCCTGGGTTTGGTCTTGGAAATGACCATGGTGTCATGACGTATACAACAAAGCAGGATCATAATTTTGACTGCATTTGGACTTCTGTGGGTGTCTCAGTGCCCAGAAAGTTTCCTTATTAAGGGAAGTTCATGTATTTGTGACTCCCTCTAGTGGATCACTGTCTCAGCTCTACCCTAGGAAATGTTCTCCATATTAAATTCATGTGACATTACACATTCAGATGTCTTTGTTTTCATGGTGAGGGTCTGATTCCATTCTCATGGACAGTATGAATGTGTTTGTGTACATCTCCACCCATTATCACACAGTTTGCAATTTATCTTTTCTAAGATTCCTTTTCATGCTGAGGGTGCTGAGAGTTGTATCTGTCTGTGCAGCTAATGTTGCATGTATAAATACATTCTCTTTTTTTCAGAGAATATTCTCTTTTTTTCTGTGCTACAGACCTCTTCTGTTTCCCAGACTTTCTATTACATGACTATGTTCTGGAAATGTCTGAAGACATTTGCCTTAATTATTATTTAATTATATTTCAGGTACCACCAAGGTAAATCTTGTGAAGATCCCTTCAACTGCTTCCAGTCCTCGAGACACTGCTCTGGCAGCTGTTATCTGCAGTGCACTTGCAACAGTGCTCTTGGCTCTTCTCATCCTTTGTGTTATCTATTGCAAGAGGCAGTTCATGGAGAAGAAACCAAGCTGTGAGTTTCCAATTATTACTGTTTCTTGGTAATATTTATAGAGTGGTATTAGTTTGGCAGGTATCTCTGTAGGTAAAGAAATGAAACTTATACATCATTTAAGCAAGTTTAGCATTGAGCTGGTCAATGTAGCAGAGCCCAGGACTTCATCCAAGTTTGCCAGCTGAGTGTGGAGGCATTTTCTCCTGCTACTGAGAAAATTCTGTGGAAATCCCAGAAAACCTCCAGTTGTATCAATTCCATGCCATACTCTGGTAGATGATGCACAGATGTATTTGGATCATTCATGATCCAAGATGGGACATTACAGAGTTGCGATGTCAATGTGGAAATACCAGTTTGGAAGATCTGTGCATCAAATGCTGTTGTGAAACACAGATTAGGTCATCAAGACAATGAATGTGGCCAGTGTAGATGAGAGATTTGTCCTTAAAAGTTTTGTTTTTATGGGCATATTCAAGATGAATTAAATGCCTAAGATAGATTTGTATATTTCTTTTAAATCCCTAACAGTTCATCAATGTAATTTGTTTATAATAAACATTTTTTTGCTGCTTAATTTAAATTAAGAAAAAAGTGGAAAGCACTTTAGTTCCCATTTATAGTTTTAAAAAAATATATTAAAATATGTTTATAGCATCTAATGGATAACCCTGGATGCGAAACAAGAATACTATCTAGGATGAATTTATGTTATTGCTGCTTTCAGCACAAACAGAAGCTAAAAGGTTTATAGAGGCATTGTAAGAATTGTTCCTAACCTAGAATTTGCTTTACACATGAGTTTTGAGAAATTCTGACACAGTGAATTCAGACTTCATTTAGTGAAGTGCAATAACTTGTTTGCCTTGGCCTGCAATTATAGAGATTAAAGGAAGTCTGCTGTTAATATAAAGCTCTTGAAGATAATGTAAACAAAATCCCAGTGGCTGAAAGCTGACTCTGGAAAATTTCAGATGGGAAGCACTGAGAATCATTAACCACTGCAAAAATGTAACAGTGAATAAGATATACTCTCAAATCATCAAAATGAGAGCTGATGTCTTCCTAGAAGAGGCTGTAGTTGAACCAGCTGTTCTAGGGTTTGTTGCAAACCTGGGGGTTAAGTTATTGGAAGCCACATGGTCAGTGTGGATCTTTCAACTGGAAAATGTATGGACATACTTTATAGCATGACAATTACACATTCTGTGAAGATAGAGGGCTCTGAGCAGGAAAAAGGGTAACATTTTACTGACATAGATTTTTATTCACTTTGTTCCAAGGGTCTCTGAGATCACAGGACATTCACTACAATGGCTCTGAATTATCATGTTTTGATAGACCACGGCTAAGTGAATATGACCACAGAACATGTTGCCAGTGCCAAAGAAGTACATCACAGACATGTGGTATGTTAGGTCAACTGAAAGGTGACTTTATTTTATCTAACACTTGAGTTGTGAAAATTACATTTAACTGCAGAGCTAACACTGTCAAACTACCCTTTGTCCTAGGCTAATTTCTTAATAAGCAGAAACGATTTTTTAAGTAGCTATTTGGGTTTATTTTTTGTTTTTTCCTCTATTCATTTCAGTGTCTTCACTTGAAAAAAAATAAATTGAAATGTCTATTACATTTATTTCTGATAAAAATAGCACTGCATCTGGCTTTGAGACTTAAATTAGTGTGAAGGATTTACCAGAGAGTATCTCAGAATGTGCAATGTATTCTAAAGTGCATTAACAACCCAGACAATTGAAATCCTTGCCATTTTTTGAAGTTGTATCAGAACAGATGCAGTTATGACATTAAGAAATACATAATTTAACACAAAAGCACAGGCTTAAATATCATCCTGATAGCTTAACTCAGAATGCTTCCACTTATGTGTATTCAACTGAGAAGAAAATTAATTTTAAAAAAAGGTATTCATGACTGGCTTCTATATTACTTCTGGAGAAAGGACTTGGCTTTCATAAATATTTCAATTTTAAAGCAATAAAGATGTTTTTAAAAAATGTTTTTACAGCAAGAAATCTCTTTCCTCAATCCATGTATTATAATGTAACTGGCAAACTAATACTCAAGTTTGAAAAAGAGCAGAAAATAAGTTTATACAGAGCTTTGACAGTTTTAACACTATTGAATTCATTTTCATTCCCTAGGACCAGTTCACTTGATTCCCTCCCTGTGCTGTGATGAAACCTGTAGCATGGAGCACAGCAGTCACAGCTGTGCTTTCCACTCACAAACCACGCTCAATGAAAGGTAACTTAGTTTTACAAATGTGTATTAAACATGAAATATTTTTAAATTAATATTTATACAGAGACAACAGCTGCTTGAAGTGGAATGAGGGATTTTAATGAGCTGTACCCATATCATCCCAAGTTGTGCAAGAATAGGGTTATGGTGAAAAAATTAATTATTACTTAGTGAATGCTGACTTGATCCATGTGTTTCTCTGAAGAAGTGGCTTCTCTCACAAACAGATAATATTCCTTTTACTCTATAGCTCCTTTGGGGCTTTGGCCACCCCCTGTTAATGGTTAGCAAGAGTTGCTGCATAAACCCATGAATTGGGGGAAATGAGGTACAATTCACAAGTGGCATAGAGATTTTTTTTTTTTTTAAGGAAGTATTTAGGACTGTAAATTTGAAATATCTATTATTTCTGAATTTCTAGCAGGTCTTAACTTCTATTTTCTCTCGATTAGCTGAGTTTACGTGCAGTAGTAGAGTAGTTATTTTTACAGCAGGGCCATGAGCTAAATATATAACATTTATGGTGTCCTTCAGAGTTTCCTGGTTACAGATTTTAACACAGGATATATTTATTTATTTTAACTAGAATAATTTTCCATATAAGGTTTAAATTGTTCTTCAGCTGTTTTGTTCTTATGGCCACATGTAAATAAAAATGTAGAGGGAGCTTCTTCATAAGTACTGTTTGTGCAAGGTGACTTAGTGACCTAAGTACAATATCTAAGTTTTCTATAATAACTTGTTTAAATACCAATAAGCTTGAGTCATCCTTGTATACCACTGAGGCTGACAAATTGAGAGCTGTATACTTTTTGAGGAATCTTTTGGTTAAGGCTTTAAAAATAACTGTAATATCCATGCTATGTGGACATCAAAGATTCTGTGGTTCCTTCCAGTAGAAATGGAGCTTGTGCCAATTTCCTTTGCCAGAATAATGTATTTCCTTCAATTGTGGTGCAATGTCCTGACTTTTGGCCTCATCTCTGAAAATGCTTTGTGTGTATGTCAAAGCTATTAAAGCATTATGTTTTGGAAATGAGTAAGGCTGCTTAAAAACTGTTATAGGCCTGTTAATGTGGGACAAGTTTTGTCACACTGCATATCAGACTTAATACAGCCTTTGCATTTAAAAAATCTGTAGAAGGTGTTTGAAAATAAAACACATTGGTATAAATTCCTGGTTTTGTTAATACTTATTTTGGTGTATGTATACTGAAAAACACTAATGGCCTTTCAGCAGTGTTTACCACATGTCACTGTTATTGTGCACTTTAAATATACTTGAGGTAGATAACACTGAGTTTCCACTTCTACTTTCTTCCATTTTCCAAAAAATAAAATAATGCTTGCTCTTCTTTAATATTATGTCCTTTCCACATAAAAGAGAATAGAAGAAAAGCTTTTTGCATTTTGAAGGCTAGGCAGAACAAACTGAAAAATCCAGTTTTCAGGTTTGAAGCAAACACAAGGTTTCAAGAAGCTTTGTTGCCTATTCCATTCTCCCAGTCTGAAGCCACTTTACTTCTTTTACTTCCATATTAGATATTACTTCCATACTTCGATATTTGTCTATCTACAGTTTGGGGGAGAAAAAAAACCCAAACCAATCAAACCTCCCCTGGTGTTGGAGACTGTAGACTCTGCTCAGCCATCTTTGTTGCTGCACTTTAAGGCTGCTACATCTTAATACTCCCCTCTCCATGCACTCAGAAAAAAAAAAAAAAATCCTTCTTCTTTCTGACAGTGTTTATATCTGAACAGTATTATAGTATTTTTTGTCATATTTCTGACCCTAAACAACCCCAGCTGTAGTTCATGTTTTGTGGAATCCTGGATTCGCTGTCTGAAGTAGTGTTCACCAGAGCTTTTGTCATTTCCAGACAAGGAATTAAGTAATTAAAATACTGATAATATTTTCTGGAATGCTTTGTAAACCATGTGCCTTTTATCCTTCCGCAGAGCTTCTGATTCTGTTGGAGAAATGATTCCTGCTTTCCTTGGTTCTCTTTCACACTCTACTGGTGGAGACATTCCAGATGCTTGGCCTCTTATGCAAAACTCAGCTTGTTGTGACAGCATTTCTATCTGTGAATCATATTCAGAACTGACTGGAGGATCTGCAAAATCCTGCAGCCTTGAGACTGAAAATGCACCCGCTGTTGAATTGGATAATAACCAGGAACTAAGTGAAGTACTTATTTCAGCTAAGTCTCTTGATGGAAATGGTGCAAAGTCCTTTGAAATCTCTGAACACAGAACATGCAGAGAAGCTTCATCACTTCGGAACTCAGTGACTGCTGAAAGCCAGCCAGAGTGTAATGGAACAACAAATGACTCTACAGACTGATAAAGAGGTAAAAAACATCACTACAGAGGAATGAGAATGAGTGCTCCAGGCATGTAGAGCCAGATAAAAATAGAGTTGTAAGAAGTTTCAGGGTTGTATTTCTCCATAGGTTACACCTAGCTATTGCTGAGATAAATTAAACCTCTACAAGAGATCGAGCAGTTTCACATTTTTAAATCATTAACTGAATTTGAAAGGTGTAATTACGCAAACCGTGGTGTTGAAATAATACTAACCAGAATACAGGGGAAAGTCTGTACACCAGTCAGCTTTTATCAAGGAAATCTTTCATTAAATTTCAAGGGAAAAAATAATAGTCTTATGATCAAACCATTGTGTAAGGATAACCTTTGTTTATGAGTGAGAACTGAGGAATTGGCTTTGCTTATTGCAAACAAAGCATAAAAGACGTACAAGTGTTCATCGAAAAATATTTATGGAGCCTTTCTGTGGAGTAAATGCAGTAGTAGTAGAAACACAAGAGAATCTCAAATGCCTTATAATGCCATTTATATTCCCATGTCATCAGATAAAACGTAAGTTAATCCATAAAATACAAATTTATCTGTAAAAGCTCAGAGAAAATGCAGGTCTGAGGTCAAAATGCAAAGAGGTGACAAACAATTGTCTCAACTATGTAAGAGTGGAACTGTTGCAAAAAGTCACTCTGCTACTGCTTCAACATTATCTCCTTTTGAATATTTTCCATATTTTTAAAATGGAATTTTCTACTTTTGGAAGTAATCTGGAGCCTCAAAGAACTAATCTGTGATAGGATCCAAAATTATGGCCTGTGTCCTGATGGAAAGTGGTGTTGTTTCTCCAGGCTTATGCAGGCTGTGGCTGGAAAGCTGAAAGAGTCCCTTGTACGTGAACTCAGAGGCAGGAACCCAAGAAATTGCCACTAATATTAATAATGCACCAAACTTAATTAAGAATATTATGCTATCTGTAATTATGAAAATTTTGAGCCATCTGCAGAAGTAAAACTGCATTCCTTTGATCCTTTTCCATTTGGTTTGCATTAACACTTTTGTGTTATTCCTAAATATGAAGTAGAAAGTAATTAGTATTTAGGAAAAACCACACATATTCTGAAAACATGTAAGAGCAATAGTTTCTTTGCAAATCTGGCCTTAATTGTTTGGCTGACATTGTCAAGAGGAGGAAAGGGAAGGGAACTGACTGTTAAATCAAGAATTGTTTTGCCAGTGACTTCAATGGAACTTGTCACCCTGAAAATCTGCTGCCATCACTGCCAATATCAGCCTTATCCAGGTGGCACGTATTTCTCTCACTGTATTATTTACAGTATAAAGTTTTGTCTGTAACCATGCTGGGCAGTGCCTGCCCACATGTGAGATGGCAGCACTGGCAGTTTTATTTCTGTGTGTGCCCAATCTCATTTGGTGACAGTCATATTCTGTAGCTGTGTGTAGGAAGGGACAGTGACCTGGATACCACTTCAGATCTCAACACTTCTAGTTCCCAGCAGCTCTTGATGTTTTACAGGAATGTATTTCCATATTAACAAGGTTTTCAAAATCAGAAGTTTGTGGGTATTTCCCACCAAACCATGCATCAGCTTCAGAGGTATGCAATTAATATTATTTAAGATTTTTCTTAGGTCAAAAGACCCACAGAATTTCAAAATATGGCTACAAAAATTAGCTTTTATTTCACTATACTTGTTATGGTATCTGAACTGTAAATTTTCTTATAGATTCCTATGTGTATGGAGACAGCTTTTCTGGCATCTCAAATTCCAGTATGCTTTGATAGTTTTCTGCTTTCCTCTATAACTACTGAGATTTGTGTATAATTTTGAATAATCTAGGTCTTCAAGAGGGTTAAGTTTTTCTTCATTTTTTTCCAAGAATAGACCCTACTGATTCATTTTGTACAATTTCTCCACGTTCAGACTTTACAGTGCACCATTAAATGTGCATTTTTGGCAGAGAAATTTCAGTAGTGTTCATGGCACAGGACCAGGACTGGGCTTACCTGTGATGTATCTTCAGGATGAACACTGGCCAGCTGTACAACCCCAAGACAATTTCATCTCGATCCATAGCATGTTTTCCCATCTTTCATGCTTTTTTGAAATATTTTGAGGCAAGAATGGCCTTTGTACTCCCTGTGGATGTATTACAGTCTTGCATAGGTCATTGTTTTATTATTATACTTCAAGGGAATAACATAAAATCAGAATATAGCAAATTTTTATTTATGTACAGACAAGTCTAAGCTTTTTAATGTGGTTTTAATACAGGTTTAATCATTAGGTTTAGGTGAATTTTACAGCAACCAGTAAGTATACCTCTACTCTTTTAGTGTTTACCCTAATATAGAAGTACATGCAGTTTTCTTATGAACTTATGTAACCACTCTCCTGTCACTTTTTTTAGGGACTGGAGTGATTTCTCTCAGCTTAAAGCTGAATGCTTCCTCTACACTCCCCTGCTGATATTCATCAAACATAGTCTGGTCTTCAGTGTTGCATGGTTTTCAAACCAGCTGGAAAAAAACAGCATCATTTCACACCTTCTGAGCAGTTGTGTCTGAGCTGTAGCAGCTGGGAAGTTAAACTTCAAGGAGCATCCTATGAGGACCCTGAAAGTGGATTTATGACCTTTTCAATCTCTTTCTATTTCCTCAGAGTCTCAAAATGTCTAATGGAGTGAGCTTAATAGTGTATGTAAATACAGCAAGAAATAAAAATACTTCAGTGTGTTTAGGGGGGTCTCAAATATGGCTACATATGGGGTCAGAAGATGTGGGACAACACAGTACCAGTTACTCTGCCTGCAGATTTGTGCATGCATTAGGATTTCTTTTTCTGCTGGTTCTAATTTTAAGTAATATTCCTGCTATTGAAGGAGATAACAAAAATCCATTTCTGTTTATAAAAGGATCACCTATTAATAAACTGAAGCTTTTATTATGTATTACATTATATTCAATAAACTAGTTTGGGGAGTTAGAGAATTAGCATGTTACAGTAGGTGTGGTTGAAGTCCCCTCCATCCAATTATTACATTTTTGGGAGGTGGCATTGTTCTGTTAAGTGTAGCAGGAGATTAGTTTTAAATTAGATTTAGTTTAATGAAGGTCAGACATATAGATAAGGACATTGTGTTTAATTAGTAGTCTCAGTATTGGAATACAGCACTTCTTGTTATAGCATATAATTTTGAATGTTGAAATAATTGTAATCAACTGTCAAATCAAAACGTCAGACTATAGCAGGTGTGCCATGAAAGTATTTATACAGTGAGACTGTTACCAAGATTTTTTATTAATGCATTATTTTTAAGGGTCAAGCTCTGTGGTGAACTAATTCCTTCATTTAGGAGTCCCTTGCATTCAAGATGCTCTGTCCTTCTCACTGTAGTACTGTGTCAAGTCAAATTTTCCACACAAAAATCTAAAAATCTGTTTGCTTTATCACATCCCTTAATATATTTTCTCTTTTTTTTCAGCCATTTTCATCCCTAAAATAGTTTTTGCTTCTGTGGATAATCCCAGTAACCTCTACTGATTCATTACACTCAACAGGCTCACACATGCCTGTGATGAACTCTAGCAATTATTCCTTAAAGTACCTGATGTGCCTTGACTAAAGCAAAGCAATCAGCAAAACAGATGCAAATTGGCAATAAATATTACTCATCTTTCCACACAGGGTTTGTGTGGCAATGGAAATGTTGAGACAGTATTAAGAATCCATTATGGAAAAAGACTTTTGCTTTGAAGCACGCAGAAGGTTGGACCTGCGCGAGAATAGCTAAAAACAGTACAGGCATCCATGGCAGAGAGATGCTCCAGCTCTTCACCAGTGAGATTATTCATTTGTGCAAAAGCCATGAGGAACAGTTCCCACATTTGAACCAAACTGAACAAGTTACCCAAGTGATTTTTTTTTTTGCTGTTGTTTGGCAAACACTTCTTTGGTGTTTTAAGAAGTAGATACCACCTTTTGGTCACTGATGGAAGAATAAGCAGTTACACAGTACTATTACTCAGATAAATACTTTCACATATATATTTAAATACTAGTAGTTTTGAATAATTTCTTAGTATACTTTCATACATTTAAGAAGTTACAAAACATTATTTTTCACTACATGTGCATGAAGAGACGTGCTTCTTTGTATATACTTTGTAAATAGAAAAAAATCCAATGTGCATTTCAGTATATGGCAAAATATTTTTAGAACATACAGAGATCCAACTTTTCACAAATAACAGTTCTTGAAAAAGTGATGTTCAAAAATTTTGCCAGCATCTGCCACAGTATGTTTTCTCATTGGAATTTAAACTTTGTATAATTGTTTTTATCCAGCAACCCTAGAGAAAGATAGTTTTTTTTTTTCTTTTTTTTTTCTTTTTTTTTTTTGAGTGAAAGATTGAGAGTGAATTGGGAGGCAAAAATTAATACAGTATTTTTAAAATATATATGTATATTTTGTATATACTTTTTTTTCTTAATTTAACCAAATTGGTCTTTTGTATATTGCCTGTGGCAAGCAATGTTGTACATGCCAGTAGAAAACATCCACTATCACTGCATTTAGACTGCCCACATGACATGTCTAGGGACTTACAGGGCTGTTTTAAATACTCCTTTAACAAATGTAAATTAAAATCTTGTATAAATTGTTTTGTAATGCTTTTTCTACTTGTGAATAAAATGTTCAGTGAAATGACCAGTCTTTGTTGACCTCAAATTAATAATAGCTTTCTGTAGAAATTTAGTGAAGAATTCTTCTAATTCTTCTAATTCCATAATGATGTAATTATCTTAAGGTTATGGTAGAATTCAGAGCATCTTTGTCTTGAGATGTTTGTGGTTTAGCAGTAACATTATTCTTCAATCAGGAGGACCCCAAAGAAGCAGTAAGTTCACATCAACGCCTAAAATCATAGTGCTTCAAAACTGTTTAAAAATTCTGCTTCTCAAGAAAGGGGGGGTCAGAAAAAAAGGTGTGGAAAAAGACAGGTTGCTGTCTTTACAATGTCTTAGAAAAGAGCACCTGGTGCTCCACACTACTGGGTTGTCTCAGACAAGACATAAGCAAATAATGAAAGGAGCTGTATTTTTGAAGCAGGATTGGAGCCATGGCCCCAGTTTAAATGATTAAGAAAGGAATGGAACAGCCTGACTGACAAGAGTAGAAGACTGAGAAGAAAGAGTAATTTGATAATTGTATAAAATTGGTCCTAATGATAAAGTCATAAGCAGTGACTGGAAACTGAATCCAGATAGGGATTGCCGATAACATAAAGCCAAGGAGCTTGTGCTGGAGTATGAAAGCACTCTTGATTTTGGGGGGGAAAGTTTGGGGGAGACTCAAAAGCTGTTTTGTCCCTGTCTCTGATTTAGTTGAGCAAATTTCACATTGGCTCTTCTCAGTGTAATGCTGTTATTTCTACATTCTTTAAAGTACATAATTCAGAGCTTAACTGAGGATCACCTGCCCAGACTAGCAAGGAGTCCTTATACCCTATGTCCATGTGCTGCCCTCCTGAGCAGTTTCCTACTTGTTTTCAGCTGTGACTGTCACAAGTGGCAGCAGTTCACGTGCTCAGGCCCACCTGAGTGTCCTTGGAGTTCCCCTGGAGGTCTGCAAGTCTGGTAGGACAAGAAGCACCTGGCATGTTTGGGAGGTCACTCTGTGCCAAGAAGGGGATCTTTGTGACTCTCAGCACTGCCAGGACTGCAATGGGTTTTTGCAAAAATTTGAAAAAATATAATCAATAAACAGGAATTGAAAGACAGATACTCTATCTGGAAACAAAGTACAACACAGAACACACGACATACATGACCACAACATTTGCACAGACATTTGCTTATATCAATTACTGTATAAATGTCATTAACAAAGCTGCAATTTTCCATCCAAGCTTTCCAGAAGGTCTACAAAAAACCCACCCACCCCAAAATCTTTTGCATTGCGTTGCTATTCAGTACAACAGTATTTCCTGCCTTTTCTACAAGGTAGACCAAGCCCTTAATCCAGTGCTCCTCATCCTACCAGGAGTCTGAGATCACATGGCTTTTCCCTTTGTTGTGGTCTCTTTGAGGGCCTTTGGTTTGCATTCCTATGAAGTCCCTCCAAGCAACAACCTCCATGCATTAAATTAATCCTCTCAGTGTCTTTGGTGATGGAGGTTTAGATCGCTACCTGCAGCACATTCCAGCGCAGACACTGCTGCTTTGTTTTGCCCTTTTAACAAAGGGGGATTGAAGGAGGGTGCAGTGTTTTATCAGGCACGGAGCAAGCTGAGGCTGGGCACTGCAGAGCAGAGCCACACAATGCACACTTTGTGCTGGCAATTTAATCCATATTTAGTTTTGGCCTGAGTGATGGTAAAACCCATTAGCTCTTCACATAGCAGCACATGAGCCATTTCGATTATGTCTGATAAGGTAGCGCTTTCAATAGGATAAAAATAATCGTGGGTGGATTTGCTGGGGAGCCTGCTGCTTTCCACAACAGCAGTGAATGATGGGATTAAAAGAAATGGTTTCTAATAGCCTACTGATGGAGAGGGTGGCAGATTGGGGGCACACTGAGGTTTCTACACAGAACCACAGCTTCAACAGCAGGGTCAGTCGAGTAGGACTGAAGGGGTTTTCCCATCATTTGATTTTCTAAATCTTTATCACAGTGGGACTTTTTTTTTTTTTTTTTTTTGGTTGATCTGACAAAAGGAGATTTGACTTGTTCAAAAGGTTATAAATGACATTTTTCTAAAGCATTGGTGGAAAAGCAGACAAAAAGAGAAGGTAACTTTTAGAAAGTGCTTCCCCTGAGCCTCAGTCTTTGTGGAGTTTTCCGTTTCTTTTGCCCAGCTCTCAGTCTCAGTTTATGGATGGACAATTCACATGCTATTTAGTATGCAAAAATTCCCCTATGTTTAATAGCTAATATATCAAAATCTGGTTGTAACCAACAGTTTAAGGGAGAACACTGATGTACAGCTTAGGAAAAAAAAATTAAACCATTGGAATTCCAGGGATCATTTTGATTTGCCCCAGATCTGTATCATACACATCATTGGAACATAACAGTAAACATATATAAATACAGAATATGCACAAAATAAAAAACTTGTCACCTTGCACATGGCCTGAGGCAGGGCATTGTCCAGGTCAGTTAGTAATTTTATTCCTAAATCCTTAAATTTGAGGAAATTACAGACCACTGTGGACCAATTCAGGGGAGACCTGTACACCACCCAAGCACTTATTCTGCATGTGGCAGAGATTGCAAAATTAACTGAGAAAATTTTTAAAAAAACCAAAAAACTAAAGGTTCTGTTTCAATTTTTTAAAATGCCTTTCAGCCCAGGCATCCATGTGCCCTAGACATTTCATAGACCAATACAGGAGCCTTAGGGGGGGAGAAAAGTTCCACACAATGGGTATTTCACCAATATTGAACGAAACAGCAGCAGCAAAGGTTATTTGTTATCAAAATAAGAATGAGAAAAGGATATCTAGCTTTTAGTGCACAAAAAAAAAAGAGCAAAAGGGGCCATTACATTGCAAAACATATTTTAAAAGCTAAAGTGAAACACTGGTCTACAGCCACCTTACTTCTCTAACTTCATGTTCACCTAAACACACAAACTCTGCAGCAGCCCAAAGCAAAACGAGGCAGATCAGGAATCAGCAGAGAAACAGCATTTACCTGCCAGTTTTGTCCATACCTTGCAAATGTGCTTTCTTGCATATTGATGTTGATTCTAGCAACATCTGGTAGCTGAGTTTCAGCAGCAGGTTTCAGCTTGACCATTTGTTTGGCCATTTGTTGTCTTTCTGTTGCAAGAGAAAAAAGGAAGCTTTTCCTTTTCCTGGTGCTGGTTTATGTTTTTAGATACAACAGTAGTTGTGTTGCTTTATCAGAGTTTCAAAAGAGTTTAAAAAGCTTTATTAAACCTTTTCCCTAAGGATGTTCAACAGTTAAGGGGACGTTGCACCAGTACAAGAGTGAGAATGTTTTTCTGACTGAAATACCAAAGCAGACCCATAATATTCCAGCAAATATCACTTGCATTTTGCCAAAATTCATCACATTGTTTTGATATTTTGAGACTACAAAGAGAAAAAAAAATCCTTGATCAAAAAAATTTATACACCTTGACAAAATGTGAAAATTCACAGAAATGGTCTCTAGGAAGGTTTGTGCAGCTACTCTCCATTAGTTAAAATCCCAATCTAATCTCAATTTAAATATACCTTTAAACATACTTTAAACCTTGGAGGATCTGTTGCTTACTCAATGAGGACTAATCAACTTTTTATGGGCAAGAACTACCTCAAAGTTATCTTCGTACTCTGTTTTTCAACTGGCAGAACAGATGGCCTCAGGCAGAAGAGACTCTAACTCCTTTGGGTGATAAAATGCTTATTGTATTCTATTGATGAGTTAATAGAAGCAAGCCCTGCGGGTTCAGACCTCTCATTATATAATGAGAGAAGCTGTGGGATCTACAGGGAAGAGCTCAAGAATGCCATAAATTACATCTCCTGTGGCTTTCAACAACAAATAGACAGCGTTGGAGTTTACTCAAGGTGTTGGCAAGTGCTGTAGTAGGGATTTCTGAAAAATATCTGAGTGCCAGATGATGTCTCCTAATACACAGAGTGTCACTGAGGAGAACTTGTGGCATTTATGGCCCAGATGCTTTCTTTTCCTAAAGAAATCTTTTTGTTGCCTTTCTGCAGTGAGTGGACTCTGGGCAGTGGGGGCAGCAGCAACAGCTGCAGGAGGCAGGGAAGAACAGGGATCAGTGCTGGAACTTCCAGCACACACTGCTGCCTCCTGCAGCTGATTTCCCTCTGCAAGTCCGGAGGTGCTGACATCGGCTGTAAAAGTGCTTGGAAGCCCAAAAATCACCAAAGATGCAATATTGCCCCTTCTGCAGATGTATCAGTGTTGTAACTGCAGCAGCTGAGAGAGATAAATAAAAAGAAATTATTATCATCTGTTAGCTGAGGGGGTGACCCAAAAACAACTAAAAGTTTTGGTCTCAAGGCTTCCTTGGATCTGCTCTCTAATGTTTGCTTTCATCTGGTTAAAGGTCTACAGTTGCTGCAGCTCCTCTGAGGGTACTCCTGCAGTTCTTACCTGATCTTAGGGAAGAGAAGTTAGCTTTCAGTTTGGCCTTGTCACACTCCATGCTGAGAAAGCTGAAGGGTTTAAATGCCTGACAGTCTCTGTTATTTTCCCAATTACCTCAGGTTTTGGACAAAACAAAAAAAAAAAAGACTGCATTCAGATTTTGCTTAACTTGCATTACATGTTTTCATGGAAAAAAAAAGGCAGATGTCCTAATGCCACCCAAAAGATGGCCCTGGAATCAGCTACTGCTTCATGATGTTACTGCTGCTCTGTCCTCTGGCCCAGTAACCAGGCCAGGAAAAAAATTTAAAAACCCACATCCTTGACCAGATCAACCCCAACCCACACCAACAACCCATTCTTTAAAAGTCTGCTATTGAACCACTGCCTATGGGTAGTTCAAACAAAAGAAAACAAAAAGGGGGAGAAAAAGAGACAAGAGGAAAAAAATTGCATAAAAGTTGTGCTGGAGAATCATTCAGCAAAATTCCCACTTGTGTATTAAAAGCTTAGCTAAATAACCCTGGGCTGCATGGGAAAACAAGTAGGAAAGAAAACTCTTCTATTCTCTAGAACTACCCTGCCCTTCAAGCATACCAGGCATTTTAACTTCTTAGTCTTCATAATATATCCATTTTGTGAAGAAGACATGCTGCATTTACTTAGCCCTTTTTCTTGACACAGGAGGATTTGTCCTCCCCATCCCCTATCCTATGTTAGAAATAGTAACACACTGAAGACTCTTTGCACTCAGGAGAGGAATGTCTCTCTCTCTCTCTTATCCCCTCTCCTCCTGTTTTATGGCTCTTTCCTACCCATCTGCCATATTTATCACTGCTGCAATTGTCAGGTACTTGTTTGTCTGCTTTCCTCCAAGCCTGTGTTTCCCATTCTCTTCAACTGCCTTGTCTGATCCCCCGCTGCCACCAGAAAACAGAACTGGGGGTTTAATTTCATTAATTTGGAAGATGTAACACATGCACAAGGTAAAGCTTGCTTTTAGAAATTTCACATTCAAAGCCAATGTTCCCAGGGATTTATTTGGTTGGACTCCTATCTCTGGACATCTGCTTCTGAAATGGAAGATAATGGTAAAGTGCCTAAAATGGTGATTTTTAAGTGCATGCCCTGATCGGGACTTTTCTGTAAGAACCCTCCATGAAAACTAGGGACAGGAGCTGGTCACTGCAGCAAGCCAGACCTATCCATGATGGTATGTAAAAATTGCTGATAACAGGACTTACCCTCAGGTGCTGCAAAAAAATTATCTGTAGAAAAGATTAGACAGGTCAGTTGGGAAGTCTGATGGTTTAAATGGACTGGGAACACAAAGCCGTTCTCTTTTTTGGCCTGGAACAGTCACTTTCTCTTCCCTGAGATAATCTTACCATGAAATACTACAGCAAAACAAATAATCCTTCATATCAGATCTACTTTGCACACCTGGTATTTCTACTCAATTTCCTAAATGTGTGATTCAAAGCAGGTTGGGCTGACCTGTTAGTTGAGACCCAGCAGGGCATTCCCTCCTGTGCTCTTAGGCTGGTGGAAAACAGCACCAAAGAGCAAGGGAGTTACAGCAGAAAGGATGACACAGTTAAATTAGACTCCTGCTTAGAACTGCTAATTATAAATCAGCCCAAATCACATCCAAGTTATTTGGTTATACTCAGTTCAACAGAAATTATTTTAACACTAATGTTTTAAAACACTTCAAAAACTTAAGAACAGTGAGATGGAAGAAGTGGAAGAAAGAATCTCATCGAATTTTGGCCAAAACAGGCAAGAGTCCCCATGGGCACTGGGAGGGATTGCCTGGGCAGGAAACACCTACATACTGCCTGCAGGTTTGCTGGCAGCACCCCACTGCCACCTCTAACCCTCATCTCTTCAACCTCACCAGCTATTGCTGGTGAACAGGCCCAGTAAACAATAGAATTGTATATTTTTATATTATGCTGTTACAATCTTTACACTTCTAGAGGAAAGGAAACTACAGGCCCCTAAAGTGGGGTCTTTCAAGAGCCCCTTCAGCTGTTAATCAGGGCTGGGCTCTGGCTGATCCAGGCCCTCTGCAGCTCCTCACCTGCCCACAGTGAAGGCAGAAGCGGTGCCATGGCCATGGCACAGAGCAGCTCCTCTGTCTGTCCCTGCAGCAGGAGCAATCCTGTGTTATCCTGGCACCTGACCCTCCCTTTGATTTGCAAAGTGTTTTGTTGGTGTTTGCTCAAAGTCTTCCAGTGGGTGAATGGCTTTTACACAAGAAACATGTACACCACTGCAATGTCCTGCCCTGCTGTGACATGTGGCCACAAAGGAGCGTTTGCACTTGGTCTGTTTGGCTCTTTATTAGGTGATGGAGTGGGAAACTGCAAACTGGCACCGATGTGGGGGCCTTTTTCTTAGCACTACTCATGGACCTCCAGCAGCTGAAGAATGCAATTCTTCAGTCTTCAGACTTCTGTCTGCAATTAATCCATCAGTTTGTAGTCTATGGAAGTCCAGACTCAGGACCATGTGAAAATGTTACCACTACCACGTGCAAGCTCTTCCAGCGTTCTACTGGGTGGGAATTTTTTGCTCCTCTTATGCTTTAAGCAAGCAAAAAGAGAAGATTCAGGCTGACCTGGACAAGGAGGGGGGATTCCAAACAGCACAGAGGGCTGGCGTAGCTGGCAAACAACTCGGTGCAGCACTGAGGAGAAGCCATGGGAAAGTGAAACATATTCATCACCAGTGCCAAAGGGGAAGAAAAGACAAGATGAAAAGCAGGATGTACAAAAGAGATCCTAGAAAAGAGTGAAATTTGTATCATGCCATCTGGGATTGTATGAAGACAGTGACAGTGGGCTCTCTATAAACGCTTCTGAAAGTGAAGTAAGTCTGAGTAAGGTATTCAGGTGATTTACATGTTTCCAGTCAAAATAAAAGATCTCAGCACTGTCTTGGCAGGCCTCAGAAAGGTTTAATTGCTTTTTTAGAGCTTTTTGAATTCCTTTTTGAATGAGCACAGCTGTACCATCCACATTTCAGTTCAATCCACCCCCTAAGAACACACTTCCCAATCCCTGAGTTCAGCAAGGCAGCTGAGGATGTGACTTGGGTGCCTGCCTGCAGCAGCTTCACCTGGACCATCCTGACTCTCCTGGGACCAGCTTGCTGTAATGGCCCTTTAATTATCTCTTCCTTTGCTAGCTGATCTCACCTCACTGATGTGAGTGTGGAACTCAGACCTGGAACTGTAATTTAAATATTGTAAACTTCCAGCTGAGCCAGCCAACTATTGTCACTTCAGCATCCCTTCTCTGGGAGAGACAGAAGAGGCATGCAAGACTCGGGCTAACAGGAAAAGCCGCTGAAGGCATAAACACTCTTGGGACATTGACACTGAGGCTGTGCTGCTGAGCAGCAAGAGCAGGCCCAGACTCCACTGGTACAGCCCTCTCATGGAAAATCCTCCAACTATCAGCAACTTCATCCCCTCAGTGTCACCAATGCCCAGATTTTTGTGGACATCTTCTAGTCTCTGCAGGAGAGATGGCAATTCAGCAGCCTCACTCATAATGATCCTGAAAGTGGAGTGAGATGTGGAGGCTGCTGGCAAACACCCCAGCGCTCCTGAAGAGTAAGAAAATACCAGTTTGGCTGCCACGGCCCCTGCCAAGAGATGTCACAAGCCCCAGAAGACCTCTGGGCATATTAACACCTACTCTTCTCTAAACAGTGGTCATACTGAAGCCAGTGCTTCCTTCCACTTCGAGCCAGTTTATTCACATTTAACTTGCTTAAAGCAGTAATAATGAAGAGAGAAGTTACAGACAGATCACCCCTGCCAGACACTTGTCTGCCTTTCTGTTAGTGTTCTGTTTGTATTATTTTTTGGTACAAATAGCAGTGTCCAGGAGGCTGTAGTATTTATGGTATAGTAGTAGGAAAAAGGCAAATAAAAGGTGGGAGGAGTTGGCTGCAGAGACAGAATTTGTCTCTCCCAGCACCAGCTTTGCAGGGCTGAGTCCAGATGGAATTTCTCTCTAGGCTAAGTCATTATAAACAAGGTAGATTTATCTGGAGGATTTACTGAGGTTTGATTTCAGGTCAGTGGAGGTTGGTAAGGAGCAGCAGCAGTACAAATGGAAAGAACCAAAACTGGCTTTGATGATCTGGCATAACAAGGAATTTACTCCAATATGCAGAAAACTAAAGCTTTTCATCTACCCCATCATTTTCCCCAACATTCATAGGGAAATAAAACAGAGTTCTAGGATGTCAGCCAAACCACCAGCTCAAACTTCCTAGTTCTCCTATTTCCATGTTCATACTGTGATTTACAGGTCTTGATAAATAAACTATCCAGGAGCTCACTTTTAACAAAGCCTCTCAACAATCACAGCAGCCCCATGCTGACTTTGGCTCTTAAACACTGTTCCAGAGGTCCAGAGCTAATGCAGCATTCACACACATGTCCTTTAGCTGCCTGAGAGCACTGATGGATCTTCTACTTACAGCTGGAGCACCAGAGGGGCCTTTGGGTGAGCACAGTGTGAGCTGAGGGTTACCTTCCCCAGTCCTGACGTTGATAAGAGGTGCACAGCCTCTCTTCTCCAGCCTTAAGCCCCAGATGGTTTAAGGGTTAAATAGAAAAGGAAGAGCCAAGCTCAAGGGTCCCGTTTGCTTCAGCAAGTCCTGCACTTCTGAAGAGGTTGCCCTAGAGTGACCTTTTCTGTGGGGTGTGGTGACTGGAATCGGAAGTGTTGTCAGCTGGCACAAAGGCTCCTGACAGACAGAATGAGTTCTAAAAAGGGGGGGTTTGCAGCTTTTACTGACCCACTTTAATTCGAAAAAGTCCTTTTTTTTTTTTTTTCTTTTTTTTCTTCTTTTTTCCAAATAAAGCAGATAAAGCTAGAGACACAGTAAGTAATGTAACGTAACTAAGTAAACATGAATCAGGCTATAGACAGAGAGGCACAGGTGCCAGACCAGCTGACAGACACTTGTGACTGACCAAGGGAAAGGCATGGAAAAGGGGATAGCTCACAAGGGAAGAAACTGAATGTCAAATTAGCTATTCCCCTGTACTCAGCCAGCCTACATCAGTTTTTCATGTACATTTGAGATTGTCAGAAAAACAAACAAAAAAAAAATAAAAGCTAGTTTTCTTGGAAAACAGAGATTACAAACTGAACAGACTATTAAAACAACTGTGTCTTGGGAATTTGGCTTAAACACCAGATTAAATCACAGAGAGCTAATTTGATTAAGTAGAACAAGTTATCTAAATCCCTACTTAGGGAAAGCACCGCCAGCAATTCGGCACTGTTTTGCAAAAGACCTTCAATGTTAAATAGTTTCAGTGAGAGCAATACCTACAGCTACAGGGCACTGCTCCATGCATGAGGGTCACATTTGCTGGGCAGGCTTCAGGGCAAGACAGCAAATTAAATTTACAGGAGATAAGAAGAAAATTTGCTATGATGGTAAGGAATCATGTATGATCAGAACTTACCTTGTCACAATCAGCTGAGGTTACAGACCCCAATGGCACTGCCTCTTTCTTGCAATGGCACCTCCAGTCCTTGGGGAATTCCTTCCCCAACCTCCCTGTGTCAGCACGGAGAGAAAAGGCAATATATTTGTGCAGATGTTAAGAGACAATGAACTGTCACTTCAACTCTCATTTGTAATGAGTAGGATTCACTCTGGCTAGCATGAATCATTTTGATAACATATATAATTAGTTTTATGGAAGCTTTAGTATGTTATAAAAGCTGCTCTATCACTTGTGTTCCCTTAGGGCTGTCATATAAAATTATTTTGCTACAACTGTATTCTCCATGGAAGTGAATTGCAGACAACTGAGAACATCTGTATGTCAGAAGCATTGCAAGCCAAGGCATTCAAGGCAAATTTAATGCCTTTTTTGTTTCTAAAATCCATGTGAATAAATGCAGGCACTTGTGGGCTCCAGCCCTGTCAGCTGCCCAAAGCTGAGGACACCCTCTGCTCCCAGGCTGTCGCTCAGCCGCCTCCACACAGCCCCTGGCTGTCCACAGCAGATGCTGCAGCTCAGCAACCCACGAGCTGGGATGCTGTCAAAAGACCTTGGGGAAAAACCCTCAACAGGTATAAATAATACAAGTCTTTAATAACTTCATTTGAGCTACAGAAAGGTATGTTGGATGAGGATTTGTGTCTGTGCAGGGAGTTGCAAAGTGAGTTAACTGGATTCCATTTTTGTGAGGAAGAAAAGTGGGGCTGGTAGGAGAGTGCACTAAGTGAAATCAGCAAGCCCTTCTGATCTTATACACATTTTTCTATTTCATACATATTTTAAATACTTAAAGTAGGTTATGACTGAGCCTTGGGGCTACTTCTGAAGAGTTCCATTAATAAATAGAGTATTTTTAACAATTGCCCTGCTAATCTGCTGTATGTCAGAAGAGCTTGATGAAGTTAAGGGCTGCTGCAAACATCAGCCAAACACTGGCTTCTGACCATTTTCAAGGGACAAGTGCCTTCAAACAGCTACCTGATATATTATTCATGAAGAGCTGCTGCCTACAGAGTATTGAGTATTGTCCTGTGGCCTGCGGGGGGCTCATCCATCCCAACTTGGCCCAGTTTGGCAACGCTTCACTTTCTTAGTGGATCACATTCAGGGCATTTCCCCAAAGCTTTCCCTCAGCACAGGGAAGGTGGATGAGAAACGCTGTTTGAGCATGATACAAACTCCAGGCTGAATGGGTACCAGCAGCTGTGGACAGGGTGGGAAGAACCTGCCATGCTGCCATTTTGCTTTTTCCTCTGACACAACCTCTGGGTCTATCACAACCCAAAGCATCCCTCACCTCCTCTTTTCCCCCTAGGTCATGTCCCATTGCAGCTGTAAGTGGAGATGGGGGCATTCAGAGATGTCTAAGGAGTGAAGTGAAAGTGCCTTAAGGAGTCAGAGGGACAAGGGCCAAAAGGCACTTAATAGAACCTAAGATGTCCTAAAGATTAACTGAGAGCATCTTCTGTGGCAATTTTAATGTTGTACCACGATACTGTCAATGATGCCTGAACTCAGTCATGTATGACAACTGAAAAATTGTAGCATTGAAAAAAAAATAAATAAAAAAATAGTCAGTGCTTTGAGGTGCTCTGAAAAGAAACCAGGGTTCCTGACACTTCTATTCCAGCCATCTGTGCTCTATCTCTAGTTACTGGAGCAACAAAAGGCACATAAAAGAGCTGGTTCCTTCCCATCCTTAGACCGGTAGGATATATTCCATTTTGAAGACGTCTGCTTCTTCTCATCAAGAGTGAAGGTGGCCAGAATGGCAAGTTTTAGACACTCACAAGCTGCCTTAGAAGCTACTGGCTCTTTGGCAGCTGCTGGCAAGAGGTTTCCCACTCCCTTCCCCTCTGTGCTTTCAAATCGGCACAGCAGCAGAGCACCCACCAGTCATCCTGTCAGATATGTATCGCCACTTTGCTTCTGGTTTAAGTAGTTTGTCTCCAAAGATTTTTTGGATACTTCCTCCAGACAAGAAGTCCTAATGATTTCCTACACCCGTGCAGCTCCGTGTGCCAGCTTGTTGAGGAGCAGGCGCAGCGGACTTGAAAGTAAACAAATCTCAGCCCGGGGAAGATCAGAAGGGCCGACAGACAGCCCTGATGGTGCTGATTTATACTTCCTTATCTTTTATCTCCCTCCCTCTCCTCCTGGAGCACACTAGCTGTTCTCCCACGGTCCTTCTCCCAGGGAAATCTGTGTGCTTGCCTTTTGCTATTGTGCATCTTCAATTCTCAAGTTCTTTAACTTTTGAATTCTTTCTGATTTCAATGCAATACTCCCCTTTCACTACACTGCAAACCTGCTGGGGTAAAGCACCGATTTGAACTTGTTCCCAACAGCACACAAGTAAATCCCTGGCTCTGGGTACATAAAATCTCCAATACTTTGCCCAGAAGCAATCTGAAATAGCAGACACACAGTGCCTCCCACTTCACAGCAAGCAGAGGAGGTGCTTTGGCTGACACTGCTTTTCCAGCTCTCCACGGAAGACAAGGGGAAGCCGCCAGCAGGACAGTTATCCAGCAAGCACAGACTTGCTACCCTTGTGGAAAAACCTCCTTCCAAAGACACTCTCCTCACTCACAGCTTGTTGGATCACAAAAGGTGGCTTTGCCCTGGTGCAACTGAGGCTACAGGGCTTCTCTGAATAAATCTGAATTAGGGCAGGTTTTTCAGAAAACAGTCCAGTTCTGATGTACGTTTCTGCTGCTGATCAGTCAACCCCAGCTCTTCTCATATGTTGTCCCTGCTGTCAACATATAAACCAGAAATCAGGTGCACCTTTATCTAATTTCAGCCACCAGCTCTTGTTAAACACTTGTTCTCGGATCAGTGTTCAATCTTTCAAATTTGTGCTTCTGTATCATCATTAGGTTAATCTTAGGACAGACTAAGATGCATGTTTTCTGAGCCATCAACACTGCTGTTACGATCATCTCTCCATTTCCATCTTAAGTGTCATCTATAATACTAAGCTCTCTTACTTTGACATAAATTCATTTCTCATTTTTGCACACTGATTTAGATTCTGACTTGCTGTACAAGCAGCTATTTAACATCTGTAGAAAAGCTTTTATCAGCATATGATATGAATTCTTCCATCTGGCATTCCACTGAACACAAAGCAGAAACATTTTTGAACACCTCTGCCTTTTCTGTTACTGGCAGTGCTGTAATTTCCATTTTAGACTTACTGCTGTGGAAAGAAAGCCCTCTTACTCTGCCCAAGTCTTTAACTCTGAGGTTTTTTTTGCTTCTGTATCAACCCATTACCATGCCTCATTTCTAATCTACAGTCAATTCTTCCCTGCCTGATTTCCCTTCTCTTCCCTGCCTTCTTAACTACTGCCTTTTCCTCCTGTTATCTTCTTTGGTGTTTAGGGAACTTCATCCAACACCAGCTGTATTTATGTCACCTGAAAGCAATTATTACACAATATTTCAGTCTATCTTATGTGAATCAGGAAAATAATCACATCAAACACTAAATGAAAAAAAAAAACAAACCAGCAAAGTTCACACCTCAAACTTCCAAACGTAATCCACCTGTGCTTTCTGATGTGTTGTAATTATGTGTTATTATTTCAGGATTGCATAAGGGTATAATTTCTTCTGAAGATGTTCACTACTTATTTTCCATAGCAGCTAAAATCCAAAACATTGTAAAATTTCGGATTAAAAGCATGATGCTGAGTTACAGTATTATAAACCAAACTTTTGGATAGCTGGTTCAGCAGTCCCAGTGGGAAAGCATGGAATGCTGGAAAAGGATTACAGTGGCTTTTACATTTATGAAGAGTTAGACTGCTGGTCACAAGAGAGGTCTCATGTTACTGAGAATACACATTATTTGCAGGAAAATAAAAGTGTCTTGAAAAGGAAAAAAAAAAAAAGGAAAGAACATCAGACATTTGAACAGCTGGAAGCATTTTTAGAAACTATCAAAAAAAGAAAAAAAATTTAGAATAATATTTCCCCTTCTCTAGTAAGCCTCATGGTGGTGGTATAATATGTTCCCTAGAGGCTTAATCACGTCTACTGTTCAATCCTCAAAGGTTATTTCATTAAAAAAAAATTTAAAAAAATCAGTGGAGTCAACAGAGTTTCCTCATGAAAGATTCTGAAGCCATCATTCTGAGATGTATTTATTTTTCTACCAGTTCCCATCTTTGTCAGACATCCCACAAGTTATAAATCTGAGCAATAAGCTGCAATCCACTATCCTTTGGCAAAAAGGCAAGATTTTCTTCCTTTCTTTAATGGTATCTGATTTCATATTAGGAAGATACTGTTTGATGCCACTCTGATAAAACCTTGAAAAGACTGTTGTTTGCAGAAGGATCAAATGAGGTCGTGAATTAACGAACAGCAGCCAGGACCATAAAGCAATGTGACTACCACATATAGTTTGAAGAGGTATCTGTACACCAAATCCAATACCACTTGAATTTCTTTCCAATTAAAATGCAGGGGCAATCTCTTAATTGTAAATGCTCTGCTTATTCCGCCAATTATGATGCTTTATTTTCTTTACCGCAGTGCTTCCAGAGCCGTGTCAGCACGAGGATTTCCGTTTGCTAAGTTCTTTTTGTCACAATGAATCTTTCAACGTGTGCCAGCTCCAGATAAACATAATCGTTAGTTTGTTCCAGTACAAAACCCAGGCAACAAACAATTTGAGGCTCCCTTAGCAACACCCTTGAATTCCCTTTGAAATACACTTCCATTAAATACCCCACTATGGGTTGTTAAATTTACATTCATCAGCTATTGTATACTTTACAGGCCTTCCCATCTTCACAATGTGGTTTTACTCACACCTACAATGACACTTTGTGGGTTTTTTAATGACTTTACTTACAGCAAAATGCCCACCTAGTTTGTTAAGCAAAACCATTCACTCTTCCCTCTCAGGGAACAACTGCAGACACACAATGCAGCCAGTCAGCAGTACAGGCCAGAAGCCTGGTTGTGGTACATGTCTGAAAAGGCACCCACTATGGTTTAATCAAAGCATCTAAAAATGTCTAAACCCACCTCTACCAGAATGACAGCACTACTCACACAAAGCAACCTCCACCTTGCAAAAACAGGTAGTGAAAAAAACAGGGTAAAAATATCAAACAATATCCTTTTGCACAGATTCTGCTAAAAAGAGGGCAAATCATCCAATCAGCTCTCACTCTTGTTTATCCCTTCCCAAGCATCCACTTTTTCTGACTGGGTTCTTTTACCTTTACTTGCTTCTCTCTCAGTTATTTGCCCTCATCTCTCAGCTTTCGTTCTCTTCTTCTCTTGCTTCTTTCACTGCATTTCTGCTGAGCAGAACAATTACAATACCTAACAACCTACAGAAGACCCCTAAACAAGGCCATTCCGACAGAAAAAAATCACCAGTTTTCTTTTTTTTTCCCCCAAAACACCCTCAAATACTATTTCCTAATTTACTTAGAGAGAAAAAGAAAAACCTACTGATACCATTCCCTTTGTTCATCATCCACTATATAATGCACAACCTTACCAAACTGTTCCAGTCTACCCTGGAAAAACGTATTTATTTTGAATTCTTTTCTTTCCCCTCCAAAACCCGCCCTCTTGTACTTTATAAACAGTTCCCCAAACTCATCCACTCATCATTAAAAGGAAACTCCGTGTGAACAAACTTGCAGTGACCAAATCATCTGTAGGGTACCCATTTTACTCCTTTGTCTCTCTTATGTGTTGCAACATATCTCTTTCCTCCTCACCCAAAATTCTCCATTACAGACCAGCAGGACTACAGGTTTACTTCTCCCATCTTTCTCTTCCCTATCTCAAAGCTCAACAGCTCCTAGTTTTTTACTTCTTTCTTCCCTTCCAATTTTCCCTTTGTTTCAAACACCATTTGCTCTTCTCCAGTACAGGACTCCTACAAGAAACATGGTTAAACAAAGTTAAAGAAAATCCATGAGCACCTGAGAAAGACCTGTGTGAACGGTTCTGGGCCTTAACATCACAAGGTAAATCCTAATAGTGAATCAGTGCATGTACCAAAAGACCTTTCATACCCTTCCAGTCACCCTGAAGATGAGTTCAATTTCCATTTGCTCTCTTCCAACAAGATCAAATTTTCTAACAGCACACGCTAGAGGATTTGTTCTCTCAAATTCCATGTTTAAGCTTGCATGCAATGGAAAACAGTCATCTTCATAAATGCAAACCAGGTGATCCAATTAAAGAATTTATTACCGTTCCACCAACATGAACAGTCCAACTCTAAAAGCGTTCACCAAAAAGCGAAACCAGTCACAACAATATTTTATCCACAATTAGGAAAACATACGCAATCTTGCATAAAATAATTCAGTCCTGTTGTTACGAGTCCATGATAAATGTTTCAAAGTCATGGTCTAAGTCTGAAACAAGGGCGTCCACAAAATCTTCAACTGAAGGGGATTTCTGAAGCATACCTACAAAAAAGCAAGACAAGAGAATCTTCATCAGGATGCTGTGACCTTGACAGTTTTGTCAGTGGTAACACCTACTGATAACTAACTTTTAATGTCACTATACAACAGAAACAGCTATCAGATTTCTTTGTCAAGAAAAAATATATGCAATTATAGTGTAGAGAGATTATTAAATTTCTTCCAGACACCTGTTACACATTTTCACAAAGTTGACAGGTTTCAAGACTGTTAATTGATTTTTGTAATCATGACCTTTTTAAAGAGGGAATTATATCTGCTTCAAAGCAACTTAACTGCAGACTCAGTCACTCTTAAATGACTGAAATAAATTAGTGATTGAGCAGGTACATAAAGCTTTATCTGCTAAGTTTCAGTTCTGATCAAGCCAGGAAAAAAAAAATTCTCAAACCATAACACACCTTAGAACCATTTAATTTAATACTTAAAGTACAGCTGTATCTGAAATTTTTGACAAGGCAGAAAACATAAACAAAAGCATTTTCAATATACCACATTTTAGTTTTGTTTTTTTTAGAATATTAGACTTACCTTTTCTTAAGAATTTAAATTACTGCGTCTGTTAGCTGTAGCACTTGGCTACACTATAACAGACAAGAAAATTAGCATAATGAGTGTGTATTAGAAGTATTAGAATCATGCCCATGTACTTTGTCAGGTAATTCTATAAACAGAGAAGCTAAAAACTTCACCCCTTCCTCTACATAATCCAAATTTTTAGACAGCATGAGAATATACCCTTTAAATTCTTTTCATATATTTCTTTGTATTTAACATCACATATAGTTGGTCTTTTCACTGTTATTAACATTTTCAAGATTACACATGAAAATTTACTGCATAACTTCTACCAGGAAAAAAAAAACCAAAAAACAACAGTACAACTGCCAAATAATGTAAAATTTAATCTTTGTATTTCTTTGAAGTGATCTTTCTGACATCTGCCAATGTAAATATAACCTTGTTTTACCCTTTCTGATCAGTGTACCTACTGAACATTAACTTACATTCTTTCACATCCTCAACAATATTTGCTTTTGGTGGAAATTATAATTGCATGCTGCTAAAAGACTATCATCTTTTACTATAACACAATGATTCAAAACCCATCAGGAAACAGAACAGCTCAAAGTAAATTGGTGTGAGCAACCAGAAAGAATTTTCTTGCTAAGTCCTTACAGAATTCCATTTCAATCTAATTTAAACACTTGTTACAAGTGACAACACAACCCGCCATGGCCCAGTAGATTAATAGCAAGCAACAAAAGGAAAACAAATCTCACGCTGTATATAGATTGACTGAAATTCTGTTAAATGAAGTTTGCATCAAGCTATTTTCAAAATGAAAGAGAACAGAATTAATATTTCCAAGTACTTGGTAAACTTGTCATCTACTCTACTGTTAGAAAAATCACGGTGGAATTACTTATAGTTGACAATGAAAAATGGCTCACTATGTGCTGGGCTGAGAAACAGATGTGTGCAGATACCCAGCTACCGATCTGAGCTCCCCAGAGAGCCATGGCCTCCTGCAGATTCCTTCTCTCGGGTTCCTGGCTGAGGAACACACATATTCGCTCCCTAACAGCCTTGGAAAAATTTCAGTTAAATTCATATTTTCCTGCAGTTTTCACAGAAGAGAAGAGAGTGCCTTAAGAAGATGACAGGGATGGCAGCCCACTGGAACATGTACCATCATTCCTTTTTCACCAGATATCACTATGGAGAGATGACTAAAATGCTGCTGCACAGATGGTACATGAAGACGGCCATAACCACCACTCTCTGAGGCCCATTACACAAAACTCCCCTTCCAATTCTGACTTCATAAAAAATAGCCAGTCTCAACAATGTTCAGCCAATTCTTTGACACACTAACAATTTTTCTGCCAGTTATCAATACATTGCAAAAAAAAAAAAAAGAGCCAATAGTATAATGACAGGCAGAAGTTATCTTTCAGGAGATTTAATTTTCCCTCTTACATAAAAATGGTAAATCATAACAAAAACATTCCAACCCTGGATATTACAAAATGAGTAAGAGAAATGTAATTAACTACAGTATACTTGGATGTATTTTAGTGCAGCTGAATACAGTCTTACCAAATATCACTCAAAACTTGTTACAAATTGTATTTATTTATTAAAACCAGGTTTGCTTTAAATATGTTGGAGATTCCAAAATCATTTTGGCAATGGTGATGTCAAATGACCTCCTGTCCAGTAGTTCCAGCCTTCGATAACAAAAACAGATTTCTTGCATTAGTGGTTTATTGCATTCCTATTTTCCCAACACTGACATCAAAAGCAGACTTCGCTTTTGCAAAGAAGGGACAAAGAGTAACTGAGGTCATTGCTAAAGAACTCCTACTGTAGTGAAATGATGGTGCCCTCGTTAAATAAGTAACTACAGATTTTAGAGTAGACAGCTCCAAAAGAAACAGGCAATGATGGTATTTCTGTGTTTTAACCTCTTACTCTACACTGATGTGCTAAAGAGTGGTCATGTCTCTCTTCAAACCCCATTAAAATATATCAAAGCAAGATCAGCTTTGATATATTGTAAGTACTCAGCACTTCAGTCTAAATGATTTAGTAAGATGTCCACAAGGTCTGATGGTTGCAGTTTTCAAATTTAGGAGTGTATTTTAATATGTTCAGCCCAACTCTTATTTCAGCTCAGTCTCTCCCAAGCCTAAGGCAACTGCATAGCTTATCTTTGCTGCTTTGAAGTTTCTTTCACATTACAGCACTGTGGTTAACCACGCCCTTTTGAGAGATGGTTAGCTATAACCTACAATCACTGAAAATTGAGAGAAGGATAAAGCCTGTGGCAAAATTTGGCCTCTATCCCCTGGAACACTAATTATTTTGGGTCCATGTAGTTTGAGCTAACATATGTTACCATTCACATCACCTTCTAGGATTTATGCATATTTCTTACACTTCCAAAGAGATGTATAATCATCAGCTGAAGATTTTTGCAGCCTCTTCAAATTATAATTACTCCATGAAGTGCAGTCTGAGGCATGGAAAAGCAAATTTTCAAACAGCATTGGAGCAAATGAGTGTTTATTTACACAGCCATTTGGTTTGGTTACCATGTAGGCACAGGGCTGAGTATGACTGCAGTGTAATAGGGCATCAACAAAGCAAGAACACAACTTCACATGCATTTTGCACAAGGACTTCTTCAGAAGCCCCAAGGGCAATGTGACTGCACCAAGGCTGTAGGAGAATTGCACTCCACAATATACTCTCAGTTCCCAAAACATCCAACCCAGTAGTTTTCACACTGCAATTCACTTTCTGCCTATGCACCTGGGTTTCTTTCCAGCCAGGGAGTGCCAAGGGAGAGAGGGAGGAATGGTGCACACCTGAATCTTGTTCAGACCTGCAACCGGCACACAACTGGACCTGGAAGGGACACCTGGGTTATATAACTTTAAAGAAATTTGGAATCCCTAATGCCATGTAGTCCTAGGAAGAAGAAAATCTACAAGAGCTATATTGTCAATAGAAAATGACAGAGGAATCAAGTTCTTCTTGAAATCTACTTTTTCTCTAAGGAAAAATTAAAAGAAAATAAGCCTCTCGGACAAAACATTGTTGACCCTTTTTCAATTGCTTCTGATATCTATATTTGTGACTATTTCTGAATTTCATTGACTATCAAGGGGTAGCATAAAAAAAGGTCACCAGAAAATGTTTTAAAAGTTTTCAAAAAAACCTCTATAATTTTGGTTTTTTTAAAGGAAACAAATACCAAGAGAATCAAATGCAAACAAAAACAACAACAAAAAAAAGTATATTGTGTTTCCTAATTAAAGACTAGTTCAAACAGGAACCTTGTCATTAACTCCACAGGTCAGATCCTTTATCTTTCCTTATCAGTACATCTATGGAATCATGTTGGAGAAAGATGAAAAGCTAGGGTCATATCCAAACACAAAAGAAAAATAAAAGATAGATTCTGAGAAGAAAATCATAACAAAGAAACTGCATAAATGAAATGTGCTCATGAAATAACCTGCTATCAAAAAGCCAATGAACATGGCTAACTTCCTAATGAGGTATGGAAGTACTTCAAGGGTGAGGCTGCAGATGTGCATTCGAAAGCCAGACATGTGCAAGCCCACATAAAAAAAACACCTGAAATAACAACCTAAGAAGTTTTTGAAATAGGGCACTAGTGAGCACAGAATCTGGACTGTTTCTCTGAAGAGGAGTAAAATCAACAAGCTTTAAAGTTTGGTGGAATCTGTCTTTAATCAGATATGTTTCGTTATTTGCTGTGGGAATACAGTTTTGCAATTGATGGAAACCAACAAGAGACAGAAATCAAGTAGTTGGAATATTGGTAATGAAAAAAAGCAGCAAGAGGAATCAGAAGCTCACTGAACCTAAACAAATTGAATTGTTCCTACTTTTCTCTATAAATTCTCTTTTTTTGTAATAAATAAAGACCAATCAAGTATATATATAACTTTTTTCATCGGGTGTGTTCTATGATTTAGCTTCCAATAATCCAAATCAATCAGCAATCAAGTTATTGTCTTGTCAAAACACCTGAGTCACCCTGATTTCATTCTTCAGGGAGTCGTTCAAGCATGTTAAGTTTTTTACTTAACTACTTTTACTGTGTACATATGAACATCGGGATACACACAAAGAATCTGCTGATGAACACTGATTATTTTTTATAATCCTGAATATCAGGATTTCTGTATAAAGAGTGTAAAAGTGAAATTCAGAACAGAAAAGTGACCTGGGAGATAATTTGAAGCAAGGAGGGTGTATCTTTGATGGAAGAGGATCAGATAGATCATGGTACACTTAAGAAAACTGCGAATAAACATGCCCAGAAGCCCTGGCAGGATGCACCCCTGAGTGCTAAGGGAGCTGGCAGATGGCATTGCTAGGCAGCTCTCTATTAAAATAGGAGAGGTCCCAAAAGACTGGAAAAAAGCAAAAGTCATGTCTATCTTCAGGAAGAGCAAGCAGCAGAACTCAAGGAACTGAAGCTGGTCAGTTTCACCTCAGACCCTAGGAAAGTGTTGGAGCAGCTAATCCTGTAAACTGTTTTTAGACTCGTGAACAGTAAAATAATCAGGAATACTCACCATGGATTCACCAAAGGCATGTCATGCTTAAATAACTGATAATCTTAGATGATGAAATAACTGGCCTGGCAGAAAAGGGGAGAGCAGTGCACATCACCTCCTTGGATTTCAGTGAGCCCTTTGACACTGTCTCCAGTAAGATCCTATCACATGCAAGGGGGAAAGCCAGTTTTACTTCCCTAGATTTTCCGTAGGACCATCCACAGATTAATTTTGAAACTTCATTCAAGTAGTACTTGATTCAAGGAAGCACACTGCCAGCAACTTCAACATAGTTTCCAGGACATTGCAGGAAAATTCCATGCTTAGTAAAATAAAGAATATATCCAAGAAAGAGATCAAAAGCATATCTGTTGTTTAAAAACAGTTTTCTTTCTCCACCATATGATTTACAGTGTAAAAATTGGACATGCTTGTAAAGATGCACATTCCTGTCTTGCAACTTCTTAATCCACAGTTCTGGGCTACAGTTTTTCAAGGTAACAAACACAAACTCTTCAAGAACAGTACAGAAAAGTAAGTTCAGGAAGTCATATTGAATGAAAAGTAACCCTGTAGATCAGAAACATAAATAGACAACCTAAGAAATATGTAGCTGCTTAATACATGATGAGTCTAAGGAGAGCAGAGGTCATGGCCTCAAATATAAACAGATAGGTCAAAGAACTGAAATGTTCCGGTCGTGAAACTGTGCCAATCTCATGATGAAATACAGACACGTTACCACTGTCTTCCTTATCTGTAGAAAAAGTCCCACGAGTTCCAGTCTGCTAAAACTGAGTGACAGAGACCAGTGAATTCATATTCATTCTTAATACTAAGAATTTCAGAGAAAAAATGAAAGATGTGCCAGGACTTAGCAAGTGCTCATCTTAGGAATGGCAAAAATAATGTTTGGTTTGAATTCTGCAACATTATACAGAAAAGTCTTTACCCTGATTTCACAGATTTGAGCTGAAGTTAGCAGCTTCTCAAACTTGTTTAATTCTTCTGGCATTGTTTTTTAAGGTATGAACACACAGAGTATTTTTGCTATGGATATGAATGATTTTTAAGTGTTATTTTCCAGGTTCAAAAGGCAAATATGGTAGTGATATGAATAATGAACTACATTTCTTTATTACAGTTGTCAGAACTGTATTACATGAAAATGTACACTTGAAGTACTGATACAGCCAAAGACATTTTGATGACACTGAAATGATATGGCCAAAACAAGTTCAATTTCTCCTATACAAAGTAAGCAACCAGAGATATAATAAATTCCATTTATGGAAAAGCTACTACTTTATTGTACCCAAGAAATTATGTAATCTACCTTCCTTCAAGTTTATTCTGAATTCTTTAGACAGCTTTGTAATACAAACCTTTCCAACACTTCAGCCCAGCTATCTGTGTGTACTCCACGTACCACAAGGAGTTCTACTGACCATGATACAAAGGTGATGACCAGTAACTTAAATTTTTCTTTCATAAACCCAGTGAACATCATAATTAAACTAAAAAGACCACACAGCTAAGTTGAAATTTCTTCCTTTTGCAGGAGAATAAAACAGTTATAATTTATTTCCTACCTTGCACCATCAGCATGGGCTCCTTTGCACCGCCGTGTGCCAGCATCTCTCTACGATAGCGCTCCCCCATTGCCCTGGAGAAACACAGGTGTTAGAGCCATCTGCAAACACAACCTGTCCTGCCTTCACTCAGGATTGCTTCTAGGTTCTCTGCAGAACTCAGACAGAGACCAAATGAAATTTTCCACCCTGAAACGATGACTGATGCCATGTTCACTCCTCAGATTCAAATTACATTTAAATCCCACTATGAGGAATTGAACTAGACAAATGTAATAATTATAAGCATGTGTTGTGCTTCTAGAAGTTACTTTGCAAACAACATTTCAGGCTTCATTGTGCCAAAGGGAAAAAGTTGCTCTGTTACAATGTCCTGAACATTCAGCAAAGGTATAGGAATGCTTACAGTTTGTGACCTCACAATTTGCTTTTTAATTTCACAAAGCAAAATGAGTAGGATAACTATACTGAGCTTTGAAGCTGGTGACATGAAGCTTGTTTAATATCCACAGTTGCTTTGATTTCAATAGAAAACTACAAGCAATTAGGCATCTATTAATTTCAAGCTCTCTAATTACATCTAAATAGGGGTTTCAGTGCCTCCCAACTGACACACCTGTATTTTAAAACATTGACACAATTTTTTTGCAACAATGAACATATCCCAAAGTGTGTATATATAAATATATATATACATACATATATATATATATATATCTGTGGTGATTTCCTGCTTTGTAGTCCTCTTAAAATCAAGAAAAATGCTAAAAACTAATTTGCATCAAAAAAGCCCACCAACCTAATTGGTTTCATGTTTTCCAGAAGCAACTAGTATTTCATTCTATTTAACATTTCTGTGTTTTTACCTATCAAATGGGTTCTGAGCAAAACACTGTTTCCACACCATAGAGGCAACAGCCCTGGACATGAGGTAGGAGTAGTATTTGGCACCATAGCCCACGAGGTGACTGAATCGCAGCTGCCAGGCCTGTAAGAAGGAAAAAAAAAACAAACCCCACGTTATTTCCTAAACTCTTTATATTGTTCAACATTTTCTTATGTATGGTGGAAGAAATCTGATACTATTAATGACAAACAGAAAAGAAAAAAAATAGGCACCAGAAATAAATCCCAGAATGAATAATCCTTTATTGGAAGAAGCATTTTTCAATCTAAATGCTGCATTTACAATATGCTGATCATCAAGATTGAAACTATATACAAATAGGGTCAGAATTGGAGAAAATCAAGCAGTAAAATAAATTACTCATATTTGATATGAGTAGTTCTACTGTTGTAGTTCTACTGGATGTGAACAAAACCCACAATTACCTTGTTAATAGTAACACAATATTTTATAATCTTCCATGTGGGTAGGTGCAGTATCCCACTCGGAAAAGTCCAATTTATAACTTTTGTCAGAAACAAAATGGTAATAGTGACTTGTGTTTAATGCTATAAAAAAAATACAGCATTCCACATGGCAACAATCTTAGAGGTGCACAAATTCCATCCACACACAAAGCTATAATTCACAGACTTGTCTGAACATTTTTAAATGTGTATATATATATAGCAGATTATAATCCACAATTATATTGCTATTCATTTATGTATTGTTACTTCACATAGTGACTCATTCAAGTGATGATAGACTTATGTTTTAATGCTGTTTAGTACTGTTTCCTTATGTTTTCTTAGCAAAGAAAATCAAAACTATCAGCCTTAACTTCACCAAAATCAAAATACCTTTTTCTTTGTATTTCCCTGACTGCAACAGAATAATTTAAATTGTGACAGACCTCCAAAAGTCATCTGGTCCAACCCTCACTCAAAGCAAAGTGAGCTTTGAAGAGATTTATCAGGGCTCTGTCTAAAGTCCCCAAGCATGAAGATTTCATCACCTCTCCAGAGTGATGTGTAAAGGCTAGTAGGTCCAGAATGAAATGCTGTTTCCCAACAGATTCAGGCATAGTTCTTGAAATGAGAATGGATGACTGTATAAAGGAAGGAACATGAAACTTCCTTTGCTCTGTTGGCACTGAGGAAACTCCAGAGAGAAAACAAGTACCCTAACTTATTTGTCCTATCCAAAGTCAAAACTCTAAACATTCTCGTGATATGTCTGTTATCGTGATTTTTGCAGGTAGTATAAAAAACAGAGTTTCAAAGAGGAAGTAAAAGATAAAAAATAATGTATTAAATTTAAATCCATGGGCTGAGAGGTGCTTGCTTTTATCCTACAGTGTCTGAAATTCTGATAAAGCCAAACAAAAAAGTGAAAGGACATATGTAATTTTCCAAAACTATTTGTCTTTGTGACTCTTTAGCACACTGTAATTAACAAACTCCTCATTTTTTACAGCTGAAATAAACTACGCTTCTTTATTCAAGAAAGTGCTTAAAATTATTATCTTAATCTCCATTACCCAAACAGATGTGTATTCTAAAAAAAATGACCAACTGAAAGGGTAAAAAAAGTATGTCTTTTAGTTAGTCTTTTTTTCCTTAAAAGAAAAGGTAGCCAATGGTGCCTCAGCCAACATTACATTGAACAGCTGATGAGAAACAAGTGTCTGGCTATGCTACCTTTTCTTAGCAATATCTACAAATAAAGTTTTCAAAGTTAGCTGTAGTTCAGCCATTCAAAAGCTCCTTTTTACAAGATGGCTACTTCCACCCTAAGACAGATGCCCAAAACAAATGGAATGTGCCATGGGTGAGCAATTGAGCCTGTATGGGTGATCTACATGACTGAAGTAGGAGTAGCAACGTTAAATGAGATGGAAAAAAAATTCCAGTCTTCAATTTTCCTATCGTGATGAAGGGTACAAAATTATTTACCTTTTTTTTCCTCTTTTTTTAAGGTAAAGCACTGTACTGTGTCTCATTGTACTGCAAGCATGTTACAACATCCAGCTTGGACACAGAGTGTCCACATTGCTTTGAAAGGTATTTTGCTTGCCATGTTTATACTTTGTATCTATAGTTTTTCTAACTAGTCCCTTAATTATAACCAAAATCATTAAACTAAACAGAAACAAAGCAGAGACACCACATTTTTAGAAGACCAAGCAGAAAAAAATATCAGTTTCTTTTATAATAAGTTTTTTAAGTTATGATTAGAAGTTTCTACTCTCTGTCTCTGAAATGTGGAAAATTTTACTGATTAATTGGTTTCACATACTCAGAAATAGTTTTTAGGCTACAAACAAAAATAATTTCCAGGTGTTTGGCATTGTGAAGGATATTTCTACCTCTCCCATCAGAAAATAATTACTTTGATAATCATATAAGCTGTAACTAAGACAGTATGTTTTCCTTGAAAGCTCAGATAACACTGTTCACTCAAAAGCTATTGGCATTTAATGGTCTGCACCTAAACCAGCTCATCTGCACTTCCAGGTTGATCAACTATTCCATTTATTTGGTTTGTTGAAACTCTGTATCACAATTAAGCAAAGAGAAAAGAACAACTCGGCAATCTGTCCAAGACCAAAAGCTTGATTTCAAAGTCTGCACCTAAAACAAGGCTCAGTATCCTCTCCTCAATTTTGTCTGACCTTGTCTTTGCTACTAAGCTTTACTAACAAATTTCACATTGCTTCCTCTCAGAAAAGAAATGGAAGCAGAAAGAACAGGGAATGACACTGCTCATCTCCCTCCCTGCATCTAGAGAGGCTTGCAAATATGATGAAGTGGAAATCTCAAAAATTCATTTGGAACAGGACAGTATCTAAAACAAGAAACAGAAATGGAGGATGAGTCAAACTCACACTAAGATTGATTTCCCATTGGAAATAGCAGTAAAGGAAAGCCAATAACAAACAGTGCTGTTCCCTACTGAAATTTGAAGCTTATATTTAATTATTTTTTTTAATCCATACAGTTTTTCCCCACTCTGGAGCCTGAATAACTCTAGCATGTCATTATTTCCTGTCACTACTTTTGTCCCAGTCCTCACACAAAGCTCCTGATCAGGAATTCCCAATCTTCAATATTACCCAGAGTTTATTACATTATTCAAGTACATTTATTGATTCTATGCTGTCCTAACAATTAATTTTTCAAGACTGGACTCAGCTACCTATAAAAACATATTTAAACATTAAAACACCTATCCTCTACCCTAATTCACAAGGAGCTACCTGCCTACATAAAAAACACTCTTCCTCTCCTTCTACTTCATACAGACAAGACTATGACCTAGGCAATAAAATGTTAAAAAGCACAAGAATGTATAGGCTACAGCTCCATTAAAAAGTTCAATGATGAATAAAAAGACACCCCCCATCACTGTAAATGTATTTAAAACTAAATGATTAACTTGTAGCATAAAAGTCCATTTCTCCATTTTAATAAATTCAGCTATAAGATGACTTGATTTCTTGTGTTATTTCCAACAAGGAGTCATTTCTTCATTTAAAAAAAAAAAGAGAAATATCAAATTCCCTTTTGGACAGGGTAAAGGCTAGACATGTAGAACTAGGGCAGTCTACTTATTAAATGTTATATTTTTGGTAAGCAGCTAAAAAGTTAATGAAACTCTGAGTAATCGCTTACTTCAAAAAGTTCCATGAACCCATTCCAGAAGTTTATAAAACACTGCATTTTACAGCATAGCCCATGGGTTATGATAATATGCCATCCACAGGTCATGTTCCTGCCTGCTTTTCATTCAGCACAACAGACTGCAATAAAGGTGTGTGACTGATCCACTGCTGTTATTAAACAGGCTTTTTTTCCACCAACATTATCAATCTTTTCTTATAACCATGTCTGAAGCATTTCCAAAATTCCATGTGTAACGGCTTTCCACCCCATCATCTGAAAACAAAAATATACCTTACCAATATTTTAGGATTCTCACGCCCTATCAGGATTTTTTTTTAATGTCCTTGTAGACTACATTCTTAGGGTAAGATTCAGTTAATTTTACTTTAGCTACCTTAAACTGTGTCCTGCCCAAACTAGTCACATAGGCCTTCCTTTATGGTAGAGGACAGAAATATTTATCCTATTATCTTTTGAGAGGATAGGATTACTGCTTTAGGAGAAATCTGAATAATCTACTATACCTTCCATCTTCCATTAAAAAGTTAAGTCCCTTCATTCATTTTAACAATGTCGTAGGATCAGTTAAATGAAACTATTTTGCAGGTTACATTAGTTTAGGATTCAATTATTTGAATTTTAAATTTACAACTGTTAATGTTGTCACAAAAATAATCTGATACAAAAATTTAAATGTGATGATAAAAAGACTAAATTGAAAGAAAATCTGTAGGTAGCTTAATATAGACTAAGCTAGATTTTACTTGAATGTGGGTAAACATTGTTCCAGGGAACTCCTCTAAGATCATCAAGAAACAGTGCTACAAAATCTACTACATCTTTTTAAAAGAAATCCTACAGAAATTCTTGACTATTGCTTGGACTTTTCTAAACATTCTTCCAACAGTTTCTGCTGTGACTTTAGATACTTTAAAGGATATTTATGTCCATATTGCTTTGCATCCTAAGACAAAAAACACAAGTGAGAACCTGAAAAGACCCAATACTAAGTGGGAAGTATTTTTGTCATTTAAGACTTCTAATTACAAAATGTGTGCTACAATAATAAAGTCAATGAGCAAGTTGTGACATCTGGGGCCCTCTCCCTTCTTAATTAAAATCTCATTCTGGCAGAGAACCCACCAAAGGAGCAGCCAACTTATCTCCTTTAGGGCCAATGGGTAGAGAACCCCTTGTGTCTAGCACTAACTTGATACTATTGCTCCTAATGCCCTTGAATTTAGCTATCAGCAGGGGTGGAAAACTTCTGAGAGTCAAGGGGAAGCTGCAGGCTCTGACTCCTTGGAGCCAGGAGATAAGGGAGATTAGCATGGGAATCAGCACAGGATATTTCCCTCTGCTGAGACCAAGGTTTATCAGTGCCAGTGGAAATCCAGGACAACACTGCTCTGCCACGCAGACAAGCACACTTTGGCCAGTGCTTTGAAGATGTCCTTGACTCATTCTCACTCAAACAAATGGTTTGGTAAGTATCAGAGTTTGCAAACTGTTTGTGCCAGTAGCTACCTCTGGGGAAAAGCTGGAACACTCCCTGACTGTAGAAACAACTCTCTCTATAGGTATGCAGCAGCTTGCTCAGTCAACTTACATTCTGGATTTCTGACCTCAACCCCTCTAAGTTTTGTAGAATTACATCATCATTCTTCTGGAGTTTCATAATAATAATAAAATGCAATAAAGAATCACTTTCTTTCCTGCAGTTTCTAATCTTGATTAGAATAATAGAAAACTAATTTCAAGAAACCTCATCTCATGCTGCGCCTCTAACTCACTTAATATCAGTACTCTCCAGTTTTCCAGTGCTGTGCATTTCTGTGTTAGAAATGGAGAGAACACAAAGTAAACCAAACCAGAGACACAGTTGACATTTCAGAAAGTGAGTCAAGAAAGAGATTAAGATTTCAATTTATAACACTTCCGTGTTTTTATTATAAAATGGTAAATAAATCTAGCAAGGCAGGGAATGCAAATATTTTTGCAGTTGTTTACACTAAGGAAGAGGAAAGGAATTTAACATGCAATTAACCACTTAGGTGATTCTAGACACGTACCATATGGTCTTTGAATTACTTAAAGAAAAATATTTCATTTTTATTTATAAACTATTCATGAATTTGAGCTGCTTATAGCAAAATCATTTGAAACTATTTACTCTATACCCTTTTCTTGCCTCCCCAGAAAGGGACTGAGGGAAAGAGATGTGGGTGATAATAAAGAACACTGATATCAAAAATCTGTATGTATGATTTGCATTGCTTCACAATCTTTAAAAGACGCAGAGATATGAAAATAGATTCTTTATTGTGTTCTTCAACTGATCTTATTTGGACAAGTTAAGAGACAGTGTTACTTGTAAACATTATAACTAGTCTTTAAAGTAAAAGATAAGAATTTTGAAAACAAATGATTTTCAAACAAATTCTTCATGTCATATCATGGAATTCTACACAGACATACATACACATGCAATACCTCCTCTCCAATTACAATTAGTAATTTATATTATTGCCTAAGCTTTAAATTCATAAGCCTGAGATAAGTAGAATCAGGTACAGACTTGCACTGAAGCCCAGATTTTTTATACTACTTTTCCAATTACACCTGATTTTAAGTATTGACCTATTATTTTAAAATAAACATCATGAACGCTGCTTAAGATAAGCCCTTACAAAATTCAAGAAATACCTTAAGCAACACAGCAACTGCAAAATATATTTGCAAGTACAAATTCATCAAGTATCTGAACCAACACTGGAAGATAAAATCACTATCTGTTTACAGCACTATTTACTATCTTCTGGTAGAGTCATTCTAGGAACAGATTTAAGGGATCATGACTCTAATCCTTAATCTGCCATAAGTGCAATGTGAATTTAAAGAAATTAGTCACCCCACCTTGCATCTGTGAAGTAAGGGTGCTAATAGTTCCTCTATCTTGTTCTTTTCTGTTTTGACTTTTCATAGAAAGGACAGTCTCTCACTGCACCTGAAGAGAATTTCATTTCAGACTCTCTAGGCTATGTTTATGGCAATGAGGTATTCAGCTGTATCTATCACTATCAAATATAGTTCCATTAGTGTAGTCTTGGGGGGGAAAAAGAACATGTGAACCATGAAAACAGAACCATATCAAAGTAGATGAAGCTATCTGTGTTTTCATATATATGTACAGTATCTCTAAATATATTCAAAAGGTTAACAGGACACATATGCAACTACTTCTTGCACTGTTCCTTAAAATGGTTTACCACATGGTAAATATGGTAAATACTATCACTAAAGTATGTTTGAGTTTCATGGGACTAACACTTGGAAAAATAATTTCCTCAAAAGTGCTTCATATCTTATGATATCTGTAAACACTCTACTGCTGTAGATAGTTGCCCAGCGAATAGTGTCATATAACCACTGGAAAACAAATCTTCACAGTATTTGTTATCAGCATTTTCTTTATCATAAAATTAGCTCAACTCCACAAAGACAGAAACCTAAACAAATGTTGAAAGGGGACTTTAAGAGCTTTTGAAAGTCCCAGCATCTACTTAATACTGACCTCAGCAGGGCACCAATCTTCTTGAAATAGCTTTTAGTTATTAATTATTTATAGAACTATCACTTCCCCAGAGTTCACTGTGCATTCCTTTATTAAGCTTTTCCTTAGACCCAGACTCTTCAGCTTGATTTTACAGTATACTTTTATGAAGGTTCATATGAAAACTAATTCAGGGACTTGCACTCCATATAAACAACTTTAGATTCCAACATGGCAAGGTAAAAAATTACCTTGAAGGGGTTACACAAACTTCAAGGGGTTGTGTAATAACATATGACTTCATCTCTCTTCAAAACTCAAGAAAGTGCAATATGAGCAATATCATTACTTCTCAAATAACTGCGGAGGGAGAAAAAGTGGAAAAGCCAACCTCTATGAAGGTTCTCTGGCTTTACTATGAAACTTATGTCTCTGTGATCTACACCAGTAGTTTCTTTAAAACTGCCTGTAAGAGAGATGCAAGACAAACTGGGTGTCTGCCTTCCTCTTCAACAAATGAGGAAAAAAATTAACAATACTTTAAAAGATTAGATATTATCCATAGTCAGATTTGCTACAAATTATATATTTTTCCCCTCCTCCTATTTTCTCATAAATAAGAAACAAATAATCACACCCTCAATTCCAAGTAATTTTTTCATATAGGTTTTCAATACCATTCATATGTGCTCATATGAATTTCTCTTTGCTACCCAAATACTGGATTTCCTTAACTTTCCTCATAGTTCATGTTACCAAGCTGGACAGATTCCTGGTGATGTCCACTTAATAAGTCCCTGTCTGAAACTAAGCTTTCAGCTGCTTTGTCAGCATGTTTTCTGTGTGTTGACTCAGCCACAAATCTACAGTTTGCTTGTACAATTATGATTGTCAAGTGTCAGAAAGCTTGCTAAGCATAGAATTGTGCTATCAATTGCTTACATCGTGTTTCCAAGACCAATCAATGTCTTAGGAAGAAAGTGGATTTTTTTTCCACCTTAGGTAGTTCTTAACAAAACTGAGGTTATTTTGCTCCCTTGATTGTTCTCAAGGTACTTATGAGCTGCTTAATAATTGCTTCTACTACTTTTTGAGTGACAAAATCTGAACAATTAGTCTATAGTTCCCAAGTTCTTCTCCCTTCATAAGAACAGTTACCATAACACTGCTACTTCTTCATGAGCTTATGAGTGATAATTCCTCCAAGTCACTGTTTTGACAAGCTTAAATATACTGACAATCTGAGTACATCTAACATAGTTATTCTCTCTGTTTTATTCCACAATCTCAGTACTGTTTCAATCCATCTCAAAAATTGCATGTATTACTTACCTAATCAAAATTCACCTATTGTTCAAAAAATGCTGGGGCAGAATAGAATATCACTTTCTCTACGTTTATTGTTGTTCTTTCTCCCACTCTCCTCCTGCTTGTTGAGTAATTATGGAATTCTATTATCTTCTCTACTTGCAATCTGTAACTCAGCATTTCTAGCTTTTTTTGTTCTGAATACTTGCATTCTTTTAGTAATTATCTCTAGTCATATAAAGATTTCTACTTTTTATTATCTTAATAAAGTTTTAAAAGGCTTGGTCCTTTACTGCCAAATATTTTTTGCATCAGGATGGTTTGTATCCTTGGTTCAGTCTCTTGGATAACTATATAATGTATTTTGAATCACCATACTTAGCTACGTTCCAGTTCCAGCAAATATCTGTCAGCTTTCTTCTTTCTGATGCATTGCTTTTATTCATTATTGTTGGGTTTGGTTTCTACGCGTCTTGAAACTTCCGCACTTTTTCTTCTGGCTCATTAGAACTTCCCCTGTATTCTGGTTTCCACACTTTTATATGGCTTTTACTTTTCTAATAACCTCTCTTTGTCAGATAGATATACAGGCTTTTTCTCCCACTGAGTTCTTTTTAGCACTTTATTGATTAGCACCATAAACTTTATTCCCTCATCTGCCACCCAAAACTGTTTTTTTTAAAAGCAATAGCACCCATTCTACCTTTTAACTGTTTTTTTTTTACTTTTCTTTTAATCTGCTTTCCATTTTGCTTAGATTCTAAGGTTACATCATAGTTTAGCCTATAAATCTAAAATAAATTTTAGAAGGTTTTAGACAGAATAAATATGAAGTGAAATTACAGTTTAAAATGTAATAGGCAGTCACTACTTAGCCTTCCTTACCAATAATTTTAAGATTTATATTCACACTTGAGTTAAGTTTTCAGAATTCAAAACCACTTTTACCATCAGAGGTTAAAGGTTATCACTTATTTACTTTAAGCCAGCTGCCTCATTACTTGCTCAGTCTATTTATTCTTTTTATATGCATTACTGATATTCACATGAAATTTTATACAGAAACAGTTATATATAGCTGCACATTAGTAGTCACTCCAAAAACGTAACAAGAAATCCCAAGACAACAGATACCACAAGGACATAGATGGTAGATTCTACAGCAAGATACTTCACCCAAACTGCCAGCCAGCCCTCAGTAAGCTGAGGAATAAGCCTGTTTAAACTACACTCTCTTGCAGACAGGTTCTCTTCAATAACAACAAAACAGGCAGCTTTGGCTCATGGCAACCATGCGTGATGCAAAAACTATTTTCTGTCTGTAGAGAAGCCAGTTCTGCCTATTGACATCAACTCCTCCTCAGCCAACCAAACACCCGTGCCTCTGCATGTTCCCTGTTAATGAAAAACTTGTGTTTTCAGCACCCATGGCAAGCCACATCTTCCCATAGTGCCTGACAGCCTCCCTGAGCAAGCACTCCAAATGTTAGGTTGCATCTCATCCATTGATTTCCTTTGTCAGGAACATGACAGACATAACCATAGCAAGTTAAGACAAGGACCTAGGTGGAGCCTTCCAAGGTCAGGATCCCTGTCTGGGCAGAGTCCTCCCAGCTGCAGGAAGAAGACAGACTAACAACCACATTGGTGATACACCATTTTCATACACGTCTTTGCTCTAGGGTATCTCTCACAATACTTGCCTTGTCTTCTGTTGGCAAACTTGGCTGGCTAACATTTTTGGTCTCACAGGTGTTTTGGTCTTTCCAAACACTAGCAACAATAGGCCATGCTGCCGAAGAAACTTGCACTCTGGACAAAACTATATTAACATAATTAAACCTGTAACCTGATGCACATTTTATGGCACCAGTAAAGGTGGTCCTTCTAAACTAATAAACATTTTTAATATGCTAAAACAAAAAGGTACACAGCAAATTATTCAGTGTTCCAAAAAATATCAAAGGCACCCTACATACCAACATGTTGCCTCTTATCAAATATAATTATAATGATATGTTAATTCCATCATCACGCTTTCTACTCAAGCACCGTACAAGAAATGCAGCTGTTTCTGAAAGAAAAGCCAACTGGAAAATCACATAATTTTTAAAAATGAAGAACAGACTATTAGGCAATGATCTAAAAAAGAACCCAGATTCACTATGTCTAACTCTTCAAAACCATTTTTCCCCACAGTCACCATCAAACCAGCATCTCCCAAAATTCCATATTAGAAAAGGTTACTACAATGCACAGACAATTAATAGGTAAGTCCATAATAATTTTCTGAAAATAAGAATCAATAACTACTTATAAAGAAAATACAGGTATGATGATCTGGGCAGCTGGTGTTTATTGTAGAACCACTTCATTATTGAGAGCTCTTTGCTGTAACTGCAGGAGGCTGCAAACTCCACTATCATTGAGGAGTCTGTTTATCCTGTGTGTCATTTTCTGTTACAATATTGAACCAAACCCCCAGCAGGAGACAGGAATTATTATGTTTGGCAGGGGACTAGCAATGGCACACCATTAAGTTTTGATGACTGTCTCAAAGGAAAGTAGTTTTCAAGTCTGATCCTGGGAGACATGAGGGGACTAAGCAACAGATTATAGGGAGAAACTTTGATCATGTCTCAGATTGATCAAAGGGTCACCTGATACACGTTCAAAAGCCTCTCTGGGCATCCTGGGGACAAAGGTAGAAGAGACCAGAGGAGACACTCTAAAAGCAGACAGTATCATCAACTGCAAGGCAGGCCATAATAAATGAAAACTGACTTCACAAGAGATAAGAAATAAGCTATGATTTGAAGAAAAGTCTGGGGCAAAAGCAGAGTACTGAATTCCCCACAGTGCACAGATTTCGACACAATGTACATTCGGGAAGAAATGGCTGGAAAAAGCATTTTTATTTTATCATGTTTTTCAGAAGAACCAAAAGGAAGACTGCTTTTCAAAGGTATCACAAGGACTAAAGAGTCCAGCCTGTGCAAAACTGCTCTTCATTTTCCAAACTCAGTAACACTAATCTCATCTGGCAACAAAACTTGCCAGACACTACAAAAACAGGCAGATACATTTCCTTGCCCCCTGCCTGGAGTCATCACCTTCTGGATTCAGTAACAGAGCAATGAAATCCCAGTAGAATTTCATCCTCCAGAAGCCAGCAGTAAATTCTGTATACTTTTGAACAGATAAGCAATGGCCAGCCAGAAATTGAGATTTGCATTATTCAGACAAACAAAGTCTAGTGGGGTGCCGTTTCTCTGTGCTTCCATCTGACTTCCTTTCTGCCTTGCATGTGGGCACCAGCTCCCGTGCCTGTCTGCATCAACGCAGCCAATGCAAACACTGATGTGTGCAATGCCTGCTGCCCCAGTGCCTGCAAAATCTGTTTGAATGGCAAATATAGACCACAACAGGATTTATTTTCCACTATTGCTCAACAGGACTTTTATGCATTATCCCTCCTACAGTTGGCATGTACACATGATGCTTAGGTTTCCCTCAAATAGATACATCCCACAGGTGCAGCAGCATTTATTTATAATGTTTATTACCAGGTGTAGTTTATATGCCTCATTTTGAAAGCACTGTAACAAAAAGATACATGCAAATTGTCCTATTATCTGAGCTGTGCCTGAGAATGACAGAAATTCATCTGCTGAAGACACATGCTCTGGCTCTACTTCAGAAAATAAATGCACAGTAAGACTGAAGGCCAACTGAGTACATTCAGAGGATATTTACTGAGTTTACTTGCCTGTCAAGAGCAGTAATAGAGAATTAGGGTTCATCAGGAAGAGATAAGAATGGATAATAATAATTGCAGCCCTGACAGACAATGCTGCTACAGAAAAATCACATTAATGCAGTGACGATCTTCACTAAGGAAGAATTTATCCAACACCACTTACTTAAGATATAGAAGCCTGACTTAGCAATAAAAAACTGAATCTAAATGCATAGAGAACAGATAAAATTCAAATAATCAAAACACTTTGTTTTCTCTGCCAACTCTGTAAGTACCTAGCCAAATAACAGATGAAAATAAAAACTCCTCCCTACTTCTGTATTTCAATGTCTAGCTCTGAAATCAAATGAAAGGAAGAAATATATTCTCTTCACTTAAAAACCCCAACCTTCACCTTCAAGGCTTTTTTTTTTTTTCATCTGGACTACAAATTAAACTGCAAACCTGTCTCAAGTTTGGAAGAAAGGACAGCAAAACAAACTACAGACATTAATTGCTCTACAGAGTACTAATGTTATTCTAATGCAATTTTTCACTAAGTTTTACTGAAATTTAAACTGTCTTACAGTTCTTGACAGTAATTTTACATTCAATAAATATAAGCATAAACTTTCTGTCTATTCATAAGTTCACAGCTGGGATTCAGTTCCATGCCAAAAACTTGCTGTCCCACTTCAGGATGATCACAGTGTCACTACAAGATGTTACAGTCTTTTGGAGGTGTGAGCAGTGGCAGCACAATTTTGACAAGGAAATGGATCTCTCAACACTGTTCTCAGAGAAGGAAAGACACAATTTGCTAAGGAGAAAAGTACATTTTCTGAGAAGCAGAAAAAGGATTTGAGTATTCTGACCACAGTGACAAAGAGTGACTGGGGGGCCAAGCTCCAGGCAGGAATTCAGCTTCACACAGACCAGGAAATCCTATGACTGTTGTCTATGCAAACTGCACCTTTGGCTCTCACATGAAGTACAGAACAAACACGTCATGATGAAGATCAAAATTACATAGCTCAGTAGAACTCTAGGCTTTTACACTTTCAGATAACACATGAAAGGATAAATGACATGACAAAGGTCATAGGAACATAGAGTATGAGAAACTGTGAGAAAAACACACACTTCCGTTTCCTGCCTCACACTTTTCTCTCGTGCTTACAGCATACAAACATCAATGTGCAGCACAGTGTTTTGCTGCCTTTTATAAGCAGCCTTTGAGAAGTTAGAATAAATCCTCTTTTCAAAATATTGTTTCCACTGCCTTCTTTATTAAGAAATAAAAGCAAGGTAATGAAGTTCATCATTATGAGACTATACCTATACCAAAACAATGTACATGTACATTCATTACATTTTGATTTTGGGCTGAAAATTTCCAACACACGACTCTCTGGAAAAAGTGAGTAAAAGAAAACTTTTCCAGTATAACAATACAGCAAGAAACATGTAAGTGTGCAGGGAAAGAGTCAGGAAGAGGGAGGGGTATTAATATGCTATCAAAGAAAAGGTGCAGTTTATACATTTATTCTGTTGCTACTCACTGTATTATGTACATATGGCAATCCATAAACTTTCTCCTGTGTTTCCTTTAAAATTTCTGTGGTTGACTTTTTTAGAGGGTGTTTACCATGGTAGATTTGGTCCAAGACAGCATAAAATACCTGAAGAGAAAAAATACATTTGACTTTGGAACATGTTATTGGCATATGAAAACCAAAAAAGATACAAAGAAAAGAACATGAGAGATGGACTAGGGAGAGGGAATAGTTTAAATAAATATGGTTTGTAAATCTTCTATCATTAGTATAACATACTAATGTTATACAAGGAGAGAAACAGGTTTTTGGAGTACACCAACAACCACCATGACCTTTTATGAATCCATTATTTAGGTCACTTAGCAGACTGAGAGTACTAAATTGTCTGCATTTTTTAAATAAATTAAGAGCTATGCCTAAAGCCCTCCAGCAGTTACCCTTTTCAAGAAAAGTGTTTTTAAACAAATATAATTTTAAAAAATCATTATTTTTATGTTATTTTAAATTTATTTAAGTGGACACTGCAAAGTAAGCTATTTCAAGACATCTACATGCAGCCATGAGAATACTCCAACCCTACAGGGGCATGTTATGGCTCAGTGAACATAAAAATTATATTAAGAATATTATAGAACCAGTGAGGTTGGAGAAGACCTCCAAGATTACCAAGTCCAACCTTTGACCTAAAAGCACCATGCCCACTACACAGAGCTGCTGATGCTACTGAGTTTCTCCTGCACCCCTGCAGCAGTGTAGTACTAAGGCAGGTCTTTCCTTTATTTTAGCTCTCACCTTAAGAGTAATAAATTGATAAAGTGTAAGCTTAGCTCAAAGCAAACTGCATCAGGAGGGTACTATGCCAGAAGTAAGAGCTGCTCCATAAGCAATTCTTATGCATGTGAGCTACAGCAGAATGCAGGTACATGACTGAGGTGTTTGGAGAGTGGGAAAGCAGCACCATTAAAAAGACTTTCCAAGCAAGGACTGCAAAGCTGAGTCTCTGGCACTGTAACAAAAAACATGAAATAGGCATGGACGGAAGAAATTATTTCAGCCTCTTTTTTTTTAGCATGAAGGTTTCCTATTTTGTGGAAGAGCAAGGAAGACAGAGGACACCCACTGCTGTGCAACACAAGATATTTTTGAGAAATTTGATGGATCCAGATGTTTAAGGGAAGAGGTCAGGTCATCCTGTGGTAAGCACATTTCATAGGAAAGTTGACAATAAGGAGCCTCCATTTTTGCAAGGAATTAAGCAAATCATTGGTTAGAGATTCAGGGCCAGTCACGCTCCCAGGGTGCAATACCATCCCCAATGACATAAACACACTGTTCCAGGAACTATAAACACAAAATTTTATGGAGAAAAAGTTGTTTGGATGCATTATATTATCTATATAAACACAACCCCCTGAACCTCTGAAAAGATTCCTTATTATAAAATTTTAGATTACAAACTTTAATAATTTACCAGAATTCAGAATATTTTTATTTGTTCTGGATACAACATGTAGTTTCACCAAAATTGTGACTGTTTCTAAAGGAGTATACTCCTTCTGTTTGAATAAGCTGCCTTCTAACATGCAGATTTCTGATAAACCCTTTGACAGTCTCTATTGACAAATAACAAATGTGCACATTGATTTTTTTCCAAGAAAAACTAAGGGTTATAACCAGAGGGAGTGAATAAACTGTGACTTGCAGGAGCTACTCCTAGATTTCCTGCATACTTCCTACATGGCTAACGAGGAGAAGAGAGGTCAGTAAAACCCAACTTGCACAATCACCCATTAATGTCATTGCAAGTTTTGTGTCCCAGGTAGCAACACTGAACAAGACATGTAAGCACTCAACTTTGTCCATCTACATACACAGAGTAGGCAGCAAGCACCTGTTCAGACTAAACATATGAAAAGAAACCTACACTTCACAGCAAAAACTACAGTACTTTTTTTCACTTTTATTTATCTAAGAAGAGAAAGAGGCTTTACAATGGCTTTGCATCCCTAGTCATTAGAACCCCATCCATTTTTTTTTACACAGTTTAACAAAAGCTACAGGTTTATGGTAGTAAGGGTGACTGAGAGTATGACCCACAGTAAGTACCATGAATAGACCTGGAAATCACCTGATGTAATAGTCCTAAAAAGCTCATTTTCTCCTGTCACCTTAGACCTTTTTAACTGCAGTAGTCATTTCACACTAACTTCTCCTCTCCTCTCTACGAAACCCAAATCAAACATGAGGAACTTCAACAACTGACAATAGACCTTAGTGTCAAGCCTCAGCAGAGCCTTGATCCTCTTTTTTCTATTGCCCATCTCTCTTTGGAGCAGTCTGCAGTTGCTCTTCAGTGCTCCTCACAAGATGGGGGAACTGCATCTGCACTGTAGGGGACCCTCTCTAAAGTGAAATTTGGAGTGAAGTAGTTTGTGGTCAAGGAGCAAAATCTTAACTCACAGCTAGGAAGTGGGTAAATGTCAACTGAAGGCCAGAAATATTCTGCCTAAAGAACAATGTGGTGACAGGGAAATGAGTCACTGAAGTCAGCTATAAGCTCTCCCTTGATCCTGGCACATGTACAGTGTGGGAAGAAAGCTATGAGCCAGGCCACCTGGACACTTTGGTTAAAAAAACCATCCCTGAAAATAAACTTGGATGAACTTTATACCCATAAGATTTCCATCTACAAACCACAGTTCTGTCTGTTTACACAGACCTTTGAAATGGGAAAAGGAAACACATCTCAGGACCACAGGATTTTAGGTGATACATCTTAAAAGCAAGCTAACACTTAATATCAAGCAGTAGATGGAAGATGATTTCTAATTTCAGTAAAACACATTTCTCAAGAGACTTAAAAATATAATAATGCCATCAAAGAGTTACTTATTTTCATACTGTCTCTCTATTTCACACTTACATTGATATTTATTAGTTTCACTTGATTCCAGTTCTTTCTAGTTCCTTGTCTGCTTAATAGCATTAATATGAACACACTTAGGCATTTTCCAGTGAAGTTACTACTGACTGAAATACTCTGGGATTCAATTTGCCTGGCAAAAGCCTTAGGAAAAGATGTATGGACTCTCCTATCTTTCCTTCTGAGCAACTGATTAGACGACCTAAAAGAAAATTCAGAGGTATTATAGTTATGAAAAAGCAGCAATACTTCTTACTTTCACATGCCAATAGACTTAGTTTCTGAATAGAGCACAGAAGAACCTCCAGGTGTTTTCCACACTGCTGGAATATTTGTCAGCGTTTTTAATTCTTTTAAAGGTCAAATATAGCTAACATAGCATCTAGCCATCAAAACAGAATATAGTTGTTGCAAAGTCTGAAGGAATGGTATTAGAATCATCATTCACAGTATTTTCAGGCATATAGCTAGCAGAACATACATACTTTGACATCTGCAAATTAAAATATATTTTGCTTCAATTAATTACTCTACTCTTTAATCTGCATGACTAACAATATGCACTCCTAAAATGGAATATATTAGCTTTATATTTGCCATGCAATCAACTTCTCTGGGACATTTTTTTCTGAATTACTCAACAGAACAGCCCTGCCAATCTGGGCAGTCACTTTGAAATGAGTGCACACTTCTGCAGGTTTTTCACTTTGCATCTCCAGAAACATAGTGCTGGAAAGTAGGAGATTAATAATATTATTCAGTATGGAATTGTGGTCATTGGTTGAAACTAGATGAACGTAATTTACATAAGAAAAATTTGATAGCAAGCAGCCTGCTAAATCACTGCCAGCACCAGTCAATCATCAGGCACCCAAGGGAACTTGAGCCCACCAGAAGTGAGTGTTCTTGAGCCACAGGGTGCGGAGTGACTCCAAGACAAACTCTAAAGAGAACCCAGGAGAAGCTGAGGGCCAACAGCAGCAGGGGCACTGCACAGCCCGAGCACAAGCAACTGATGAAATGGCTTTTCCTTTTGGAATACTCTCTCCAGCAACACAAAACAGGGAAGGCATGTCATTTATGAATATATCTGTGATTTATATTGCTTGATATCCAAGCTCATTTAGTTTCCACGATGCCAGCTTGGTCTCAAATCTTGATAAGATCATAGCAAATACATACAAAAAGCTGAAAAGAAATCTGTTAGATTGATACATAGCTGTTGTGGACAGAGACACCAGAAAAGAATGGGTGCATGTGAAAGGCCTTGATCAACACTTTGGTGGTTACTAATCTATACATGTGTTGTACTCTCATGAATAAAGGTCCATGATTAAGCATTCACAATATAAATTTTGTTTCAATTCAGAATTATTTTTTTTCCAATAAAAACCTCCTGTATTAATTATTTATATTCTTGGCCACATTCTTTCTGGACTATCAGACATCTCTGTGAGAGCCTTTCAAAGCCAGCAGTATGCATTTCAAAAATCAGACCTGCAGACAGGGTCCAGTTATATTTTCATGTCACCTAGGTATAGCCACAGGTAGCACCTGCCCAGCCAACATTGGCTGCTGACAGCCAACACTGCACTGAAAGCACAATTCAGAAGTGCATTAACTTTAACCAATGAAAAATACATGTATACACTGAAAACAGTGCTCATTCTGGCTTTGACAAGTGTAAATGTCACGTATGCAACTTACAGGTCCACACTCCAGACTTCTGATTAAAGTCTTCTATGTAACTACACAGAGAAAACTGCAAATATTTAAGTTTCTCTTTCAGATCAGCTTCAGTTAACCAGCCCAACTCATGTTTGCAGACAGGGCTGTGATCATTTGGCCACTTCTCAAAGGAAGAAATACCAAAAACCTTTAAATTTGTTTCTTTCCGCATCTCAGTAACCAACCTTCACTAAGGTACTAGCAGACTTACCTCACCTAAACACCAAGTTAATTGTAGAAGGAAAAGTTGTATGCTTTGGGCTTAATGCAAAACAAAGAAGAAAACATAATCATAAAAATCACATAGCCAAAACTTGTAGCACACTAAATGCAGCCAAGTGCTCACTGTAAAAAATCTTGGCTGGATGCTAATGCTACTGTACACATCTGAGAACTGCTGATGCAGGACTGAGAAAGACCAAATACTATTTTAGATATAAGTCTCATTTCCTGTACTTCCTTTGAAGAACAGCATCATTGATTGTTTATGGAAATGACTGGTCAATCACACCTACCCACAGAAAATAAAGGTTTACAAATTTAGTTACTCCTCCTAACACAGTGGTGGAGAAGTCTTTCATCCTTACGCCTCAGCCAGCAATTTTGATGTGACAAGTGGCCACTTTCATGTGGAGCTGCAGAACACAAGGAGCTCAAATCACATCCTAGTAAATAAAGGTGCTGGTTTGATTTTACTATGGTAGCCCGTACCTCTCAGTCCTACTATATTTTAATGATACAAGGTACACAATACTTCCTCTTCTTCAAGTTCTCCTTAAATGATTCCATTAATTCAAGAATTCAATCTTAAACCAACATTTGGGAATTCTGATAATCCAAACGTTTTTGAAAGCTGTGATTTTCATGATATTTTCCTATTGATATAAGCATTTAGGTTTAAGCAGACAAGACAGAGTATGTTCAGAAAAACAAACAGAACAATTAATAAAAAAATTAATTTTAATTAATTTACATATACTTTGATAACACCTCTACATTAAAGTAAAAATCTTGGTCAAATTATAAGCACTAAAATATGTTTTGTAAGTGCTGAATAGAGAGTAGAAACTAGAATGCAAAATACACACCTGGAGTTGCATATCAGCTGCAGCACACACCTTTTTGGACTCACAAAGTCTTGACACCATGTTTTTTGGTAGAGGCTTGAAGAAAAAAAAAAAAGTCAGATCAAATTTAGACTTATTGTTTATTTGTAAATAGTGTTTAAATAGTTAATTACTAGAAGAGGCTGCAGATACAAAAATAAAAAACCCTGCTGGTAATAAAACACATTTGAAGTGCTTCACATTGAGGAAGGAAACATTTTCTGAACAAAGCATTAAATGGTCAATTAAGATATCAGCATTAATCCACATAGCAATAGAGAAATCACTAAGTGAAACATGTTTGTTTTTCTATAAACAGATTCCATATTTCCTTATAAGTCTGTTAAAGATGTTATTACTATTTTTAGATATAAAGAACAGACTGGGGCAGTTAAAGCCCACCCACATCATATAACTCATAATACTGAGCTTAATAATACTGGGTTTTCATAACTTCAACTGAGACAGCATCAGACCTTCTACCCACATAAAAATATTTAATTGTACTGAACGGTAAATATCTACCCTTTGAAATTTTTAACAAATTTAAATTTATTCCACATCTATGGTAATAAAATTATCCATGCCACCACACACTGAAAAGCCAGAAACACTCTTCAGGTCATTAAATAAATTTTTTGACTTTCCATCTGCATGTCTGCAAATAAATCCAAAGACTTTATAATGCCAGAGTTTTAAGAATATCCATCTATGAATGCATGACCTTACACTTCTTCCACCACTTGCTGAAGCTTTTCAATAGATGTTTTTCCTAACAAACATTTTCCTTTTCCTAGCAGTTATTTTAACCAAACAAATGAAAAATGGTTAAAATAACTGCATTCTTGCTAAAATATTAAGAAAGATACTACAAGTTGTACAATGTTATAGAGATGCTAGGTATTAAGCTTGACTCCATAATCATAACTATGCTTTTATAGTTTGTTGAAGCATTAAAGAAATAATCCAAGAAGGTCTACTGATATGGCAGAGCCATATGTTTAGATTCTCTGCAAATGATCTGAATTCAAGACAAGCAATATTCACAGAATAAAAACCCAGCTCTACAGAAGTTACATCTAAGTGATGAAAATTTTATCAACTGGCTCTAGAATCTCCAAGTTGAAGCAGGCCAGAAAAATTCTTTGGTCGCACAGCTGCTTTATACAGTACTTGCTAAGGCTTGCAACCCCTTCTTCAAATCTAAAGTTAGCTAGGTCAAGCATGGTACAGAACCAGAGAATTTAATAAGGCAGAAAGTAAAGTAGGAAAAAAGTTACAATTGGTTAAAGCATTTTGGTTGGACAATTACTCTCTCTATGAATGTCTCCATCTCATCCTCTTACACAAGTATGGCACACCCTTCAGTGTCCTTATATCTTGGAACTAAAGTACATCTGGGTTTGCAATAACACAGGTTCAAGAAGGAAACCTATAGAATTTTGAACAGATTTTGTAAAGCACAAAACTTATCAGCAAGTTTTGGCAGCTTTTTGGAGGCTTTTTTTCTTTCCTTATGAATTAGTACAACATGGAATTAAACAAAACTGACTTCTTCTAGAACATCTGTATGTTGGATACAGCACAGTATGAGAAAACTGGATGGAAACTCTTAAAACGTAATTTGTCAGTGTTGAAGACCTGAACAACCAAAAGCTTAGCAAGAGCAAACATTCACAGAATGACCAGGTTGAAAGAAACCTTCAAAATCATTGAGTCCAACCCAGCCCTAACACCTCAATTAAACCATTGCATCAAGTGCCATATCCTGACTTTTTTTAAACATATCCAGGGATGGTGACTCCACCACCTCCCCAGGCAAACCATTCCAGCACTTAATCACTCCCTCCATGAAAAACTTTTTTCTAACATCCAACCTATATTTCCCTTGGTGCAGCTTGAGACTGTGTCCTCTTATTCTGTCAGCTGCTGCCTTGAGAAAGAGACCAATGCCCACCTAACCACAGCCTCCTTTCAAGAAGTTGTTGAGGGTGAGAAGGTCACCTCTGAGTCTCCTTTTCTCCAGGCTAAACAACCCCAGCTCCCTCAGCTGCTCCTCACAGGGCTCATGTTCTAAGCCCCTCACCAGCCTTGCTGCCCTCCTCTGGATGTGCTCAAGCATCTCAACATCCTTCCCAAACTGAGGGGCCCAGAAATGGACAAATATGTATGTTTTACAGAGTAATCATTTAAGAGTGTTAAAGTCAAGAGCTCTCCTACCAGTAAGGTAAAACCAGCTCTTTAATGTAATGGTGTTTCAATTTTATACTTCTTCTATGTTAAATGATGGCAAGAGGAAGTTCTTTAGACCAAATAAAATACAGGCAGTTTTACCAAGAGTCTCCAAGATAATTCTGTTAACTTTTTTTGTAGCCATATGAATGTCAAATAAATAATGTAAATCTACTGTGCACTGAAGAGCAAGCCCTACTGTTTGAGCATATTAAAATCAACAAGAAAGTACAAATCATTCTTATGACTACACCTGCTGATAAAAAGACAAAGGAGGAAAAAACATTTATGTCTTTCTTGAATCTATCAGTGATACTAACCTGGCTCAAAGATTGTGTTGTGATTATAATTCACAAGCCAAGTAGAATTTGGCACCAGAAAAACACTGCCAAAATTAGATTAAATTGAAAGAATTTAAGACGATAAAGAAATCACTTATTTTTCCCAAAACATTTTTGTCTTCTTAAGATTTCAGGGAAGCAAAATTTGACTCCAGAGGGTTTTTCAAAGATCACAACTCCACTCCAAGGTATGTATCTATGAATTTCATGCACACATGATATGCTGTGGTCTTAAACTGGAGCATGTACTGTTTCAGACAATAGAAACTATTCCTCCTTGCTTCATTAAAATCTCACAAAGCTGCTTAATAAGCAGCTGAATGAATTACAAAAAGGCATCAGCATTCTTACTTCACTTCTGAAAGATGAACTCTGAAAAACCAGAACGAGATGGTCATGTTCCTTCTAAAAGAAATACTTCACAGAGCTTTGGCTAAAGCTGTGTCATTGAATAACCACTCAAATTTTAAAATTTAAACACTACATGCTTTACTTTGAGGTTCACTTCTCTATCTTTCTCCATTAAGTAACTTTAAGATCTTGGAATTAGTTTTCCAGCATGTTTTTCATGGTGGCTAAAAGAACAGAATTCCCTGTGTCCCAAAGCATGCTTAACTTCTTACCATTGTGTAGTAACTGCAACACATTACGACTGTTTACTATCTGTGGGTTTGTTCTTGTAATCATGCTAATACAATACTGTCTTTGTAATTCCATCTCTGTGAAAAATGAACTCAGTTCAAATTTGAACAGCTGAAACACTGGCCTTTGTTCAAGAGAGCCTCCAAAGACACACAAGCTTAAAATGACTTAGCTTAGACCTACCACACATCTCTTCACTTTACAAATGAAATTAAACAATCACAGCGATACAGAATGGCACCCATGCACCAGATTGTCTGCTTAACTGTAATGCTCTCATTTTGGTATGGCTTGGCTTCATGAGCTTACCTGACTAATCCAACTTTAGTAATTATTTATTACAGTCCTCTCTTTTTATTCATTTTATCTCAAGGATTTTTTGGTTTGAGTCATGCTTCAGATGAAAGGAAAACTAGACTTGCTATCATCTTGAAACAGATTTGTACTGGCCAGCTTTTTCAACTAAGTTCAGAAGACTTGCTCCTTTTGACAAAAGAGCTTGGAAGCTTTGTCACTCCTCAACATTCAACAGCATAATCTTTCAAAAGGGACAGAAGGCAGAGACAAGCTTTCTATAAACTTCAAGAAATTTTGGACCAGAACCTCATGATCTACATCTAAATGAACTCTCATCTTTGAAGGTCTGCCCATCAATTTCTTTTTCTGCAATGCTACTGAAATAAAATTTTCAACAGTTTGCGTGTTTTAATAATCAAAATATCTGTTTCCCCATCTCTTCCCACAAGCATAAGCACTGATTTTAAGTGCAGATCCCCTAAGAAGAGTCTTTTTACAACTGACTTCTATAGCAATGGCTAATATGAGATTACACTGACAAGTTTTTCTGATGCAACTATGTTAAGTAGGAATATTAAAAACCACACCACCTGAAGTCTACATGCAAAAACTAGAGTGTAGATGCAGCAAGGCCAAGAGAAGGATGCTTTGTCAAATTATCTGCATTGCCTCCAAGACAAACTGGATCAGTAGCATGTCCTCCTTCTGCCAACATCCAGCAGACCTCTGTTGGTGTAGTTGTTGCAGAAAAGATCCTTCCAGTACAGAAAAGATCAGTCTCTTAATTCATAAGAAGAAAATTAATGGAAGTTCTCATATAGAAAAACATATTGATAAAATGGTTTCACAATTTTCATGTTAACTTTTTTGTTTGCTTTCCTTACTTCCCATTGAAAAGGGAGTAAAGTGGATGCTTTTTATTTCAAATAAATCAAAAACTGGAGGCATAACCAAAAAGAAATCTAATTTCATATTTGCACAACAGAAGAATTCATCAAGGCACAAGCAGAGAAAGTAAACCACAAAGATCTTTGCGAGGTTGAAAATATAAGAGAGATGGGATTTTCAGGTCAAAGTATTTCATAACATATACACAACACAAAAGATTACTTCAATCTATTTGTATTTAAATGACAAACATAGAAATATGATATCAGATTCTTAAAATCAGCTTAGATGAACCAACATAAGCAAAAGCAGATTTATATATGTTGGGTAATAGCTTAAAAATGCATTCTAAAATTAAAGCAATTGAAGCAATTAAAAGGAAGCCATCTAAAGCTCTCAAGAGCCACAGAGCAGTTTCAGGCTGCTCTTCTCATCTTCCAGCGTAATACATTCTTGCCCCCTTCAAGAATGAATTTCTACATCAAACCTCTCACAATTGCTCTCTGAAAGGGGAAGATTTCATCACCAATAAACAAAAGTTGTTTATGGAAATGCCAAATGGGACACAGTGTCTGGTTCTTAGCTTTTGCACTGAAACTAAACATGGTTTAGATTTGTCGAGTCATTTTGAAAATACAAAGCTATAAATAATGTTTTAAATGTTTTACAAATCTCTTTCAGATGTTTTAGTGAAGCTCATTCTCTGAATTCATATGCAATCAGATTAACTCCATGCTGTTTAAACACCACATGAACTTTATAGAGAACATTAGAAAGCCCTATTTCTGTATCTGGATTCAAATAGATAAATGATCAACACTCCTGAACTGAGGTTAACTGCCAGGTTTCAAAGAGACCTTTCTTAGTGCAATCAATTCTGCAGAAACAATTGCTCTGTTAAAAAAAGAAAAAAAAACCCAAAAACTACAGAGCAAATTTCTCAGACAGTATCTATTAAAATAGAAGTTAAGCAACATATTTTCCTAACTGTTCAATGGAGGAAAACATAATTCTAATTCCATAATACTGAAATACACTGAATGCCTAGTACTGGATAAAAAGTTCCAATGAAGTATAACACTACACAACTTAGGAGGAATTTTTGAAATGTCTGTATAAACACAAATAATCTTCTATTGCCATGTCTTAAAGCAACCACCAAAAGTCAACTTGTTCCAAAGAGCACTGTTTTCTAAATTCCCCATAAAAAGAAGATTCTTGTAATAGACTGATAAAGAATAATTTCATGTAAGAACAGTATCAGAGTTTTAATGCAGAAATTCATGATTGACAGAATGTAACTAATCCTAATATAATTGTAAATAGAGAAGTATATTTTTCATCACAAAATACTTCAATCACTGCCCTACACTGTGCTAAAAATGGAAATTTTGAAACAAGGCAGATTGCTTCTATTTACGTCTGTGATTAGCTACCTGAGCCTTATTTTAAGACAGACTTTAGAGAGTTCAATGACAAACCCTATTTTTGGCATTACTTACTTACCTGTAATTATATGAAACCATTCCAAACAACTTGATTCACACAGAAGTTGTTCACCTACTACATGTTGTAGGAAAAAAAAGGCTGAAAGTTCTAAAAGTGTAACTGGAACCCTGGATATAAGAACCTAGTATTCTTCCACAGATTACATTTATCCTTTTTGCAATGACAACATTAACATTTTTTTCTGAATAACTGAAATTGTAATACTAAAATAATGTTCTCTATTGTTTATTTCTATTTTAAACATTATTAATTAATAACATATGTAAATATGATTCTTTTCCTACACACATTTATTCCTATTTTCAATATTCTACATATTTTTCCCTACCTGTCCTGTTTTATAATGCCTTGCAAACTGGTTAACCACTCGATAGTCATTTGCAAAGTACTCCATCAGAATTGAGGGAACTTCAGCAAAATCAGTAGCACATCTGGTTCCTAGAGGTAGAATAATTGTACACATTAGCATTTGCTATTTCCACTTACACAAATAGTTAACTCTTCCCAAAGGGTTTTGCAACTTTCAGTTTGGACTTTTGGTGAACTTTAATGTTCTTTCATTTATTAAGTCAATATTTTATTTCCATTATTGTACATACTGCCAGAAAAGCTTCATTATGATCCTACACATTTTACTATAAATCACAAAGTAAAACAAAATATTTGAACAGCTGGGTGAGGCACCTTATAAAGCTCTGGATCACACCCTTTTTAAACTAAACCAGACTGTAGACAAACTGGCCCTACATGAAACACCAGATCAATTTAAGTGTCCTAAACCTAAATTAAACTACAATGTAAATAAAACTCTGCCTTAATCTCATTCACAGTTACAAGTTTTAGCTTCCATCTGTTTTCTGAGCTTACTTATGCTTTATATTAACCTCACTTTATAAAACTGAGTCATTCATTCAAGGAACACTCTTGCAGATTGAAGACATGCTCTATGTAACTTCAGTGAGGTAATATTTTAGCTGTTACTATTTTCAAAAAGCACTTTCCAAAAGCCTTATTTATTCCAATCTTTATCAGCATCTTACCCAATGGAAGTTATTAAAAAGTGTAACACATTGCCAAATCAAAGCTGAGTTTCTGATTTCTGTATTAAGGTTAGCAATGTAAAAGCTGTTGCTTTCATAGTGGATCCACTGGGTCATCATCTCTATCCCTGTCTGCCAGGCACAATGTCAACATTTCTTTGAATTACTCTTAAATCGCAGTATGCTTTTACAATTTTTTTGAAGACTAGTTTTTAAAATCACTCTTTTGACCTCTACAAACCTTCCTAATTTTTAATCTTAATTTATAATCTGTTTATACTCAATGATTCAGAGTGATACTGCTCTTTAGTATAAATAGCATTTATCACACTGTTTTTTACCCACTACATTGAGAGAAACTGTATTCTCTCTGAGCCATCATTATCCAAAGGCAACATGAAGGCTAAGAAATCATCTACTCTAGTTCTTCTCTGTACCTGCTGCAGATTGAATTCACCTTTAGACTAGACACATAAAACTGTGCCCAAACATTGCATGAGGTTTCACCAGTACCTTTACCATTCTAATACTTATTGCTGTTAGATACAGCTATGATGTAATTTCAAATCACATTGGACCTTTTCACAGACACATTAGCTATATGCACTTCTGCACTGACATATAAAACTATGAATCTGTTTGTCCACCACTGCTGAAAAAGCCATTTGATATCAAAAATTCTCCTTATATTCTGAAAATGCATGATCTGCACTGTCTAGTTCTGAATTAAAGAAAAGTAAGGCAAGAGAGATGTCAAATTACTTCAGCTCATCTCAAATAGAATGTCAAATATTTTGTTCTCACAATAGCCTGTAGTCATCTTGTTTTCAAACTTTACCACCCTTGTGTTCCATGAGAGCAGACAGCCCTAACAGACATCCCTGGGACAAGCCCTTTGATTGTAACACATTCCAAATCCACAAAAAAAGTATTCTCTGCAGAAACAACACCACTGACCTCCAACCTCCAATGCTGCTTTTGAAATGATAGATCTGGAGTGAAATCCTCTGGGATTCAGGACTGCCTGGAGCTAAGGCAACACAGAAACCATACACAGGGTCTCCTGGAAAGTCTGAGCCTCAAAATTAGCCACTTCCTGCCCCTTCAGAAGTTTGACATGCAGACACACATTATTCAGCACAAGAGGAGAAGTTGCACCAAAGCAGCTATTTTGGACATATAAGTATTCCTGCAGCTCAAGATGAGTAAGGCTATATGAGTGGAAGGAGTGGGGGAGAGCCCTTAGCTGTCCCCAAGACTATATAGAGCTTATACTGAAGGAATTATGCAGTGTTCATCTGTTTTAACCATGTCCAGTAGTGATATACTTATAAAACAGTTCAGTCAATTTTAATTTTAAATGGACAACTTAAAAGAAAGATTTTTTTTGCCACTGGGTGCGAAGGTGTCTATTGACAAAACATTAACTGCACCATGGACACCCCTTTGTATCACTAGCATAAAAATGGTAAAACATTAAAAAACTAATTCTTCAGACAAGGGAGTTACAATCTCATCTATTTGGTTGTTTGTTTTCTTTTCTTTTTTTTTTTTAAATAAGTAAACATCTACTACACTTGAGATTTCCAGCACATTATAATAGAAAAGAATATACCAAGCTGTCCACAGGTAAAAAAAAAAGTTAAGCATGCCAAGCTGTCTTAACTTAAGCATGTAACATGCTTAAGCATGGATCTTTGACCTGTTTGCCACAACTGCAGAAGGTTACAGAAGCCAGAGACCTGCCAGCCAGTAGTCTCACTACTCTTTGCAAGACTTAATTCACTAATTTTCCTTCACTCATTTTCCTAAGTCATTTCCAATGACATTCATTGTGGTTTTACACTTGGTACAACCTATTTCCCAACCTCCAACTATTCTACTCATTATAAACTCCACGTAAGACAAACTTGCAAGAGTGGATATCACCAATAGAAAGATCAACAGTTCATAAAAAAGAGACACAAACACCTAATTCTCATTAGAAAAAGGATATTCAAGTGTTGTTTGGTTGAATTTTACATATTATCTGAGGATCTGATTCTGTATTCTCAAATCATCAAGGGCACAGAACTATTAACATGACAACCATTTTTGGTTCATATTCTTTTTATTCTTTTTTTTGTTGTTGTTCTGTCTATTTTTAAAATCTACTTCTTTCTTCTGGAAATTAAACATTGGACTAAAACAAAAAAAAAAAATCACTATTACAACTTCCTTACCAGTGACATGTTGGTACCGAGTTCTTCCCAGCATAGAATGCATAGCATGTCCCATTTCGTGGAAGAGATTCTCCATCATACCAGGACTTAGTAGCGTTGGTGTACCTCTTGCTGAATTAGGAAGGCTCAGCATAAGAACAACTACAGGTAGCTGGTACTCTCCATTTTCCTTTAGCCTGCCTCCTCGAACTGTAAAGTGACAGTCCTTTTCAAGGGAAAAGCAAACATGGACAGCCAGTGTCATTATATCAATGATGTTAAAACAATGATTAAATTAAACTAATCTGTTAAATCAAATCTGAATAGATATTCAGTTATACAAATAGAATTCAATGATCATTAACAGTGCTGTTGAATAGCAGCACTTTCTCCATCCTTATTATGATGCAAATTCATAAGGAAATTATTTCATACAGGAAAGACTGCATTGCTTTTAGAAAATAAAATTATTTCTTTATGTTTTAGAATTATCAAAACTGTTCAAATTTTCTAACAGGTATCACTAATGCCAAGAAATTTAGTGATGTGTCAAATACATAATTTGTACATACAAACTAAGTTCTCTCCTCAGCCTTCAGCAGTAACTTCTTTATAAAATATACCACACAGCACTACTAGTATACTGTGAAATACTAGCAAAACAGAGTTATATATTAAACTAACATAGATTTAGAGTTTGTCCACTTGTCACCTCACTAAAGGAGGTAATTTGCAGATGCTTCTATTGAGTGTAGACTGTACTGCATCCTATTGCAAATATACTGGCACTAAGTAGTGACTGAGCCACAACATCCACAATTTTAAGGAGAATTTAGAATCCAAATTAGTTGAGTGTAAAGATTAGAAAGTGTTAATGTCAGATTGTTTCTACTTGTAAACAGTAGGCCAGAAAATAAGTGTTTAAATATCTACCATTTCTCTAAACAGAATTCTATGACATTTCATAATGCTTGCTACTCTGTACCAGAGTCTGAGTTCAGCCTATAGGATAATATTTTTTTAAACAAAAGCTTGCCCTAAAACATATTTTACCTAAATCCACATGTGAAGTTACAGATATTCCCTGTTTAAATTTATTTTAAAATGAGGCAAGTTTTACTAAAATTACATTGAATGCAAATGGCACTAATGCTACAGTCATTACTTATATAAAACCTACGCTGAAGTCAGATCCTAAATGTTACCTGATGTGGTTTATCAGGTCGCTGGAAGAAGTCACAATAGATGTACCCCAGCAAACCTTCAGTTTCATGAACAACAGCCTGAAGGAAAAAGAGTATTATTTCCATAGTGAAAGCACTGATAATGTGTAAACTGAAGACCTAATATTCAAATCCCAAGACTTACAATGAATAAATAACAAAAAAACTGGGAATAATTAATATTAAATCCTTTGGTAATTTCAACTGAAAAAAAAAATTACAAAATTCACATCTTGTATCTCAAACTAGAGACATTTCTGCATTTCACTCAAAACTAGCTAGGCACAGATTAGTATTGAAAGTCGTTTCTATATTTCTACTGTCTGTAGACTCCAAACGGGAAACAGAAGCAGATATATCATGAAAATAAAAATAGAAAGAGTAAGGAGTAATTATAAATTAACCCAGAGTATATAAAGAACAGCATCTCTTGCTGGAGGCTCAGTGGAGAAGATCTGGCAGTGAATAAATGTAGGAAGACAACAGAGGAACTTAGGAACCTGATGAGTAAGTAATTGTGCAAGTTTTTATTTCCACCCTCCCCTAAAAAGAGGACAGAAAAATAAAAGTAAAAATCAATCTCAAAGTAAAGATGACTTTCAGGGTAAAAAAATGAGGCAACGACACACACAACTGCTAGGACACCTACAGCAATTTCTGTGTTTGGGGATTATTGTTGCACTTTTCTGAATGAGCCCTGTTAGTTTATTTAGTTTCAATTTATAGATGACCATAGAAAAGTGCAACAATAATCCCCAAACACAGAAAATGTTCCTCATTCAGGCAGCCTTGACACAGAGTTAATACTAAGGTCATAAAATATCAACTCTCCAAAAGGCACTTAAAGACACGATAAAGCTCTTGAGGTCTAACTTCAACTAAAATTAGACCACTAGTTTGGCTTTTGATATCCAAAGTAGGTATCCACATAATTTTTTTTTAAAGTTTGATTTGTAGCTCATAGGAACACACTATCTTGTTTATTTTCCCTTTGGTTTCAGATGCTGGGAACAAGAACACTTACCAACTTTCGAACATCTTCAGACCAAATCTCTCCTCTCTTTGTCTGTTCTGCATAGAGAGAGATCCCTAGGAGCTGACTGAACAAAGAGTTCAAACCTTCCATGCATGCCCCAAGAGAGAAAAATGGACAGTACAAGCCAGGATCAATGTTGTACCTAAGGGAGTACAAGAATCACATACTAGTCAGTCAGCAGAGCTACACAAACTACAGCACTCACCTTCAAGCCACAGGATGTCACAAACTGCTCCAGCTCAGACCAAAGGCCGTCAACAAGCATGTTTGGCTTTATTTTTCAAATAATGAAACCAAGTTACAGGCACAGTGCTTTGCAGTATTCAATATTTCTTTTATATTCAAATCTGGATACCAAATTCAACAGATGTTGACTATGATTTTCAGAAATGTGGTGAACATGTAGCCCAAACAGACCATGGCAACATGATGGGTGGCCAAGCAGTGGTTTTTGATACTCAAAAGGCCACTGGCACTCAAGTGCCTTTCCCACGCCAAGGCTGCATCGTGTGACTGATCAGAAAAACAAGCTGGCTTTGGCTGTGGTGTAAGCCAAATCCTCAGCTAGGGCAGGAAACCAACTGGTAAGCACTGCTGATTCTGCAGTCTTGCCTTTCACTGCAGCAACAGAAACACCAAGTAGACACAATCACCTCCCACACAAAAATCACACCTCAAGATCTGGGGACTCTCTTGAAACTGTAGAAAATACCTTACAGCTGTGAGCCACCTGAAAATTTTAGTATGTGACATGGATTTCAAACATGGCCAAGTTTCCTGAGCCTAACCTCAACCAGCTATGTTCAAAATGCTGTAGCACAGAAGATACTCACAGGCAGGAAGACATCATGCACCTGCATGTACACATACAAACTTGAGAATGAACAAAAAATTGAGAAAGAAGTTCAGAGATGTATGCAGTCTGTAAAAGGGTTTACACTTTCCTGAGACTCTGCCCCTAAAAAGTAAAAACACTACAAGTAAATCAAGCAAATAAATGCTTTGAGAAGCTACACCTTTCACAAGCTGATCACACCACACAACTCTTTTGAGACAAGAGTAAAATCAGAACTGGAATCTGTTTGTAGTTGTGTGTGCACCCCAAACAGCAAAAAATACTCTTGCCTCGTTTCACATACAAAGCCCAAGTGTTATTTTATACCATTTGCTAGGGTCTCAGAGAAAATACAGATTAACTCTAAACAATCACAGCCACTGAAATTTAAACATGCATCAGCTAGACTGCAATAGCTGGACACCAAAGATGAGAACCATGCTGTTTTTAGGGCTGTGATCAACAGGTTTAATTACAGACCAGCTGTGACCAGCTAGCCCCTGCCCACACACCTACCCTTCCTTCCTTCCCACTCCCACAGAGAAAGCAGCCCACTGGGGATACTTCATTTGCCAAATTGCTGCTTAAAACTGCAGCTCTGTCTCTGAACTGTGAGGCACAGCAGAGTGGAGTTACTCCTGTAAGCCATGATATGGTGAGGCACAAGATTTTTCTTATTTTCACACCACAAATGCACGAAGCTAAAACCAGCGTATTCCATCCTATTCTTAACTATACTGGAACACAGAAAACAAAACAGATTTTGCTTCTGTCATATTGACACATTTTTTCAAGATCTTCACACTCAAATTCATACTCTGCATGTTTCCATATACACTTTTTCCTTCTTACTCAAAAGGTCATTACACCCAAGGAAATAAGCCTGATATAAATCACTTTAGATCAAGTTTGATAAAAAGACTGAAGGCAAGTCTCTAAAAGAAAGCAGAAGAGATGAGTTAATTTTCATGTAAGCCACAGAAATTTGGAGTACAAAGGATACTGATTGACCTGCAAAACTCCCCCTTCCACCTCAAAGTACAGAATTACAGGGTATGTGTTGAATATCCTAAGAATTTTAAAGTCAGTAATTCCTAAGAATTGCAATGCTTTCAACAGTGGCACTTTTTAGAAAGCTTTAGGAGGTAAATCTCAGATCTCTCCACATATTTATAGAATCACCCAGTGATCACCTTCTGCCCAGACAGTTACTGTGAAAACTGAAACACACCACTTAGTTCTTCAGATGTCCTGATTCTGCTCTGAAGCTCTCCCTACATACAGACAAGACCTGTTAAAACAACCCTTCTTTTGTCAGAAGATCCTAACAACCTCCATAATAGTTTATAACTGGTTTTTGTCATATCACTTTAAAATCTCATACTATCATCCTATATGCTACTATGAATAGTACGCTGAGTTTTCCATTTGCAATTCTATGAATTGCTTCTTCAACTAATATCTGGCTACAAAAGTACTGTCTCAATACACAACACAGACAAGCTCAAGTGGTTTCATTGCACAAGGGCTCTCTGCAGGGCTTTTTTGCTGAGTGCATTTTAATCAGTGCTGCCAAAGCTATGCTTACGTACAAAGCCTGCACACCCTCCTCCCCCCAGACATCCAGCATCATTCAGGGTTCCTGTGCCATTTCCTCCCTGCCCAGTGGGAGAAGAGAGACAAGCATAAGAGGTATCTCAATAAAGAACCCACATGATACAGTACTAGAAGCACACACTTCAGTCAATCAAAATTTAACACGACCAACAGCTCACTTTCATAACAAAACATCCGATTTTCACACCTGCAGGAAATTAAAACATGTAACTCCCAACAGTGAGTTCAGCTGCAGGATAAGAGAACATGAAAATAATATGAAATTAAAAAACAGCATCCTTGAAAACATTTCTTGAAATTAGATAACTTTTACACAAGAAATAAGAAAAATCAAAAGATGTGTAGAGACTGCTCAAAATTTTCTAAAGAGCAGAATTTTTTTGATGGACCAGCTAACCCTGGAAACCATTTCCTAATACATGAGAGACAAGAAAGTCACCAGGAGTACTCAGCATAGATTCACCAAAGGCGAGTCATGCTTAAATAACTTGATAACCTTATATGATGAAATAATTGGCCTGGCAGAAAAGGGGAGAGAAGTGCACATCACCTCCCTGGACTTCAGTGAGTCCTTTTGCACTTCCTGTGTCAAATGATCCCATAAGATTCTTGCAGAGGAGCTGTCAGTGTATGGGCTGGATAAGCAGACAGAAACTGGCTGAATGGCAGGGCCCAGAGGGAGATGATGAGTGCCACAATGGCTGCCTGTAGGCCAAGGATCAGCAGTGTGCTCCAGAGGTCAATACCGGGTCCAGTCCTGTCCAGTTGTTGGCAGGTAACACCGAACTGTCATCCAAACTGGGAGGAGTGGCTGATCTGTCAGAGGGCCTTGCTTCCAGCCACTGGGACCTTTACAGGCTTACAGGATTAATGAACTTCAAGAAGTTCAAAAGGTTCTCCCCTGCACCTTGGGAGAACAACCCCAGGCACCAATATGTGCTGGAGGACACCCAGACCCAGCAAGAAAGGAGTTTTGCAGATAGGGACCTGAGGGTCCTGGTGGACACCAAGTTAAACACGAGCCAGTGAGGGCCCCTTGCCAAAAAGAAGGTAAACAGCATCCCGGGTGCATTGGGAACAGCATGGCCAGCAGGCTGAGGGAGACGATCCTTCTGCTCTACTCAGCACTGTGTCCAGTGTTGAAGTGCTGTGGCCAGTGCTTGGCTCATCAGAAAAAAGAGAGACATGGCCATGCTGGTTTGGCCTGGGAAAGAGAAGGCTCAGAGGGATCTTAATAAGGATTAGAAATTCCTGAAGGGAGGGTGCAGAGAGGACACAGCCAGGCTCTTCTCAGTGCTGCCCAGCAACAGGATCAGATGCAATGGGCACAGAATGGCACATGAGATGTTGCATCTTAATATCAGGAAACATTTTTTTCCCAGTGAGGATTAGCAAGCAGTGGCACAGGTTACCCCTAGAGTCTACGGAGTCCTGTAGCTTGGAGATACTGAAGAGCCGTCCGGACATGATCCTGGACACTCAGCTCTAGGGGACCCTGCTTTAGCAGGGGGCTGGACCAGATGACCTCTGGAGCAAACTTCCAACCTCACCTATTATGTGAAGGTGTCATATGGAACCTAGGACTAAGGGCACACAGCTACAATATGAGATAGATTCCAGCTTTATCAGAGGAAGACAATGTTCTGTACTAACTGCAAAGGATTACGACATTAGCTTGAAATACTGGATTAATGTGTTTGCTGGAGGGGTGGGAAAATACAACCTCTGAAACTAAGTTTCATGTAATTTCATTCCTGTCAAGAACACGGATACATACTAGCAGGAGAAAACAATGATATTTCTTCATGAATAGAATAGCTGACACTAATATATTGCAGGGAGAAGATCAATGCCTACTTCTTCCTCATTCTCAGTACTCCTTTAATGTGCACAATGTCTCTATAACCCTACCCCAGGATGAAAAGGATGTGAAGAAGGCTTTCTGATAAGTACTTTGTAATATACTGCCACTGTCCTAAGTGGGGTGAGGGGTTGGGGTGGTGGCAGGAAATCAGTCTCTGTAACAGTTTTGTCCTTTGCAAAAAGCATGATACTTATCCACTCCCCCACCCTGAAAAATAGCAGTAACAGACTATAATGCCTTAAGGCAGACTCCCCAGAGAAACTAGCCCCCTACTCTGGCTAATATTTGAAGATGTCACAATCTTGACATTTTGAGTACAATGAAGTCCTGACTAAACAACCACTTTAATAGAAACTACACAAAGTTAATGTCAGTCCCTTCTGGTAGAACATTGTCTCCCACATTTAATGAAAGATGTGTGTTAATGTTGTTCTTGCCAATGGAAAATCTAAAAAAGTTTTGAGAAACTACATTTTTTAATGCAGAATGCCAAAACAAAAATGCTTCTAGTCTGGATCTCAATTGTCCATTTCTGCCTTGCCTATTACACCAGTGTGCAAAAAAAGATCAAAGCTGAATTTAGTGAAAAAATCCTCAAATACCACTAGTGTCTAGAATGCCACAGATCCAATACTTAAATTAATTTTGGACACACCTGGCAGCCAGTGCAGATTATATTATATACCTTGAGTTATCTGGAATCCATTGTTTGTTTGCAAGCCAGTGCAATGTCCTAGGAGTTATGGAGAAAGGGGTCAAAACCCATAATATAGTGCAATTATCACAATCAGATGATAATAACCAGTAATATTTCAAAATGAGTGGCTACTGAAAAAAAAAAAAAGCCACTCCTCCAATAAGTATGTAGTGTATCTTCAAAAACCTTTGTCTACATACCAGTCTATACCCACTAAGCAGTAATCATTCCAGACACCAAAACACAGATTCAATTCCCAAGTTTTGAATTTGGTCCTACCTCACACATGAACTCTACTTTCACAAATTTAGTACAACCAACTATAACTGAAGAAAACCTAACCCCAAACTTGCACTGATTCCAGGAAAACTTTCTCTTTGGGCTTACTTCAGAACAGCAATTAGCCAAAACCTCAGCCATCTGAAACTGATGTTCTCTAACCAAAACCTCAGTTCCTGGAATTATTACTGATAGATGATCTTGCTTTTCAGTGGCAAGAGCAAGCTTATGACTGACTCTTTTCTGAACATCTACCTTCAAATTTAATGCTAATCACTGGAAAATAAAAGGTGTAACACTAGGCAAGATTATAGGACAATGAGGAAAAGGGAAGAAATTAAAAGATTTGAAACTTCCCCAAAAAATAAAAATACTCCATGAACAGAACTGGAAATGCTGCAATCTCTACTAGATCTCTAGAATTTAAATGTGGCATATGAGTGTGGGTAGAAAAGTATTTGGAAGTGTTTACAAAGTAGATGTTCCCTGGCTGAAGATTCTTGGTTGATTTCAGACACTCAAATGGTAGCAGTCATTAGCAACTTCATTGTTTCCAGATGACAAAAAAAAAGCATCTGTTAGCTAGCAAATGATTACCCAATCTCAGTTACTGACAGCTTCATCACACTGGTGGAACTGCATGAATATATTTCCCAGGCATAGTATTTTGGCATTCAAATTCATACCAATCTAAAAACATGGTAGCTCAACCTCCTGGCAGCAATGGCGGCTGTGATTGTGACAGCAATCCAAACTTCTCTTCCCTCAGTCCTTTGAATGAAAATTCTCATGCTGTTAAAGGGTCTCAAGTTGTATCTTCAAAACACACTCTGACCTGGGCCAAATTTTCTAAACGACCACATAAAACTTCATGATTAAGACTTCTCTCAGTACACTCCTTTAGCATTTTAAATTGCCCAGTAACAAAGACAGAACTTGTCTGTGTAGGATGCAGAGCCTTTTTGAGGGCTGATCCAAGACTGTAAAATTAATTTCTCCTGAAGCTAAAGGGAAAACTGAAAGTACCCCATCTTCTATCCCAGGTGTATGGTGCTTGTTTGATCCCTTTTTTCAAACATGAAACCAAGTGTATTTGTTAATGCAGACTAAAGCCTTCCAACAAAACCCTACCAAAACCAAGGCATTCCTGTCTTGGCAGGGGGTTGGGCTAGATTATCTCCAGAGGTCTCTTTCAACCCTAACAATTTTGTGATTCTGGGATTCCACTGCACATTACTTTTCAATCAACATAATGAAAGGACAACAACTTCAGTTAATGAATTAGCTGATAAGTGCCTGACTCTACATAAAAAGGAGTAGTCTTTCCAAAGTGCTATAGCTTAGCCTTCCCCTGAAATGTTCACTAGTCAGCAATCTTCATAATCTATAGGTTAATAAATGTTGGTGACCCTACTGTGCATATAATTATTTTTATTATACATGTTAAAGTGGCAAGCATTCTAAGAATCACTTTATACACAATTTTCAAGCTACTATTAATTGTGAGCTTGAATAGTTGCACATCTTTGTGCCTTCTATTTAAAACAAACAGTAAAAAATTGAAATAAAACTGCAAGAAGCAGCTGCTTTATTATGAGCACACCCTTTGGCAGGCTGCCTCCACATTTATTCAGACAAGTTATGATTTTATCTCCTATAGGAAGTGCACTCAAGTATTTTTGGGAAAAGGAATCAGAAAGGAAATTATCATGACCCACGCTGAACTACAGTAACAGACACTCTGCTACCAGTAAAATTTCTGCTAAGGGTTACTGCTGCTAGGAAGAAAGGTTAATGTTCTGGAGACAGACAGCATCTAGTGACAGTAACTACCACAAAAAAGAGCTGGAAGACAGGTATTCTTGTGTGTCGTGATTTGCAGCCCCAGAAGAGCTGACAGACTGCAGCAGGGAGAATGATGCACATAGCAGAGTAACATCACCAGCAAAACTTTGTACTGCTGTCTCCAAAGCCAGCAAACACGTGGAAACGTGGTTACAGCACTTCCTAAGGAACAAAAATAATTCAGGGCAGCTAAGCAAGCCAGGGCAAGAATCGAACACGCTGTCTGGATACACTTTCGCTTAAAATCTGGGTTCTGGGCCTTTGGATGCCTATGTCACAAGAGAAGGGAAAACACAAATATTATAACACTTTCAAGCTTGAGAAGGTATCAATTAGAGGTAACTAGCACAAGTCTAGAGATCAGCTGTGACCTTTTGCTTGTTTCTAGAACTTGGGCTTTCCTAACTGCATGTTGTATAGTTGAATGCTAAAAAGATGAGGAGCACTGCATTTTCTATGGGAATATGCCTTTGAAAATGCAGGCAAAAGAGATGGATCTCAGATGATGTTAACTTTGCAGAGAACTACATACTCCAGTCAAAAAGATTTCTTACCATGTAACATTTCTTTTACTGTATCTCAGGTAAAAAAAAACACATGTTTTTGATATTTGCAATTTGCACGGCTACAAAAAGATTTTCCCAACTAACCTTGAACTTGGCCACATAAATTTTCTTAAGCCATTATATGAAATTTAAAGGATCTGAATCTAATTCTGGAAGATCAGGAAAAAGAAATATCAAAACTTCTATCTGTTACAGACATACACACACCCATCAGAAAACACAATGATTAATCTGAAAAAGACTTCCTAAAATCAAGGATTTTGTACATGCCTAGATATGAATATTTTTTTAAAAGAGGTTGCTTTTAGTTTTGATGTAGGAAATGTAACATTTATATAAAAAAAAGTGGACACCAACACACACTCACCCTTGCATAAATCAGTAACAGCATCAACAAATATATACATGAACTCCTCTACAGTGGAAAAGAACATTTTTCTCTCTGCCAGACTTTCAGTTAAGCTGCTTTGACTTAAGAAAGATAAAAATCAAGTCTTGAAGAGGTCCCTTGTATTGTAATAATGAACCTTAAATTATTTGTTTCTCCTGCAGAACTGCATAACTCTCATGCTTACATGTCAAAAAATGTAAAAGACTGAGACACAAACTTGAACATAATAGGATTGCTCTGTATTCATTGTGCATACTCCAGTAACATAATTCACTATGAATATCTGATTTCAAATGCCAAAGACTTTGTATTTATAACAGAGCCCAAGAAAGAATGAAAATTTTCTTATATATTCTATGTCCAAATGTGAGCCCAGTAACTTTACAAAGAGAAATCTCGGTGCCCTCCTAACAAAGGCAGAAATATCAAATAAAGCTGTAGTTTCTTTAATGTAAATTCCTGCTTTTTATTAAAGGATAAACCACATTTAAGAAATCCAGACACTTTATTTTCAGAGTTTACAGCCCAGCAGTGTTTTTAAGAGAAGCAAAATAGCTAAAACAATTTTAAAAAAAAAGATTACAAAAAGAAGTTAACTGACACAATGAGGTTTGGTTATTCTTCAAGAACAGTAGGCTTCAAACAAAAAGGCTGTGCCCCTGTGAGAAACAAAGATGTAGTATGTGATTATAAATAATTATTTCTAAGCTTGTATGACTTCACTGAGTCTAACTAAAATGCAGACTCCTAAAATCACTTTCATTTAAGCTGTATCTATGGAACAAGGCTAAGACTGTTTTGTGCAACATGACTTTCATCTATTCTATTAAGAATGCTTTTTATAAAATTGAACATTAGGGATATTTGAATCAGGATCCCTGCTCTTCAGAACACAAGCATTCAGACTCTTAACAATTGCAAATTAGCTGCCAGGCAAAAATTCTTATAAGTGGCTATTAAATGTAGTCCCTGATATATCCTGACTTCTTTGGGGGTTTTTTGTGAGAAAAAATATTATCCTGTTGACATCCACAAAAATATAGAAGACAAAGTTAACTATCTCTAATAAAACAGATCCTGTCAAAACTTTCAAAGAAACTTGAAAAGATCTTGTTAGTGAAGATAAAAAGTGAGATGAACCCCTCAGGTTAACTTGAAGAGATCAAGACAAGGAAAACCCCTTCCAATTTTCATTACATGCCAGACTATGAAATTTAATTATTTACTTAAAGGGAGACTCTCAACCATGATTTATAGAAGACTCTGGATTTCTTAAAAATAATAACAATAATAGTAATAATAGAAAGCCTTTGTACTCTCATCAACCATAAAGTAGCACCTGTTTTTCACATTCCTTTTTACTTTCTGTTAATTGTACTTCCTAGAATATTTTGGAGGAGGTCAAGAGGTAATTTGGAATATTTTTATCAACACTGCATGCAACTTTTATATTTGACTGAGTTTTCAAATCAACAATTTTTTTGTTCTTCCACGGTATTTTGAATAAAGAAGCAATTATTGAAAGCTGAATTCTGCCTCACAGCAATGCTTTTCAATAACTTTCAGGTTTCCCTCCCAAAAGCTTAATTCACCAGCTTTAGCAACTGGTGAGTTTAAAGTGACTTAAACCTACATTAGCTGATTTAACAGAAGGTTACCTTCCCTTTCTTATAAATTGTTTGTTACAGAAAGTTCTCCTTCTCTCTGAGCACTTTGGTTAAAAGACTTCCTGGTTACATTTCGCATTACTTTTCCACTTCAGCTTTCAAATTGAACAGAGTGACAGTTTTCTCACACGTTCTGCAAAGGGTCTGGGCTGTATTTCCACATGGCATTCCTGAGACAGAACAGTCTTTCATGAAGCTAAAAAATAAATTTACAAAAAGCAGCCACAAACAAGTTTCTTTACTAGTAACTTGCAAACATCATTATTAGTTGCAGCTTTTAGGAACTTGTGAAACAACCAAGTTCCATTTTCATACCTTGGTACTGAACCTGCTCCTCTGAAAAACCCAGAAGTGATACCCACCCTCCCCAGAAGCCAGTAACCTACATACAGTCCCAACAAGAAAGGAGGTGATTTAATCCTAATTTCTGCTAAAATGGCACCCCAAGATCCAAAATGCCTGAACCTGTCATGGTGGCTTCTCTTTCCTAACATCAGGAAACTAACTTATTTTTGTACTGATCTGTCATCCTCAAGGCTGGTCTTACTTTCTTTGCAGTCCCAAAGAAAGGGACCAGCACAGAGTCAGTAATCTGCAAGCACATCCCAGCTTCAAGGTGAATAAAATCTGGGACATTTTGGCAAAATTCCACAGCAAATTATAGCCAGTGAAGTCAACCCAGCCTGGCAAGAACCAGGCTGGGTTGATTATTTGAGATGCAGGTTAAGGAAACAGGAGTCAATATCAAATACACAAAGCTCACTGCTGATGGTTCTGAACATTTTCTGTGCAGAACAGTTCTGTACCTCTGTCAGATGTGACTAAGCACAGCCAATCCTACCTTCAAGGCTGACTTCAAAAAGTCTCTCACAGCATTTTGGGGCGATTTTCTGTTGTGTTTTTTCCTCTGACCCAGAAGAAGTCAGCAGGACTACCACATCTTTGCAAGATCAGGGACTTGCAAATTACAGCTGCACTTACTGAGAAGTAATGCAATTTAATTAATACTTGGGTACTTGTCTGCATTAAAATGCAACGCTATTATTTTTATAATATACATATTAGACATTTTCTTGTTAGATGCTGAAGCATGTTCTAGCACTCACTGGTTTATTACCCTTAGCCTGCCAAAATTCTTGAGGTTCTCCTAATTACTCTATCTTCTTTTAAGATACTACTACCATGATTTTCAGACTTTTGTCTCCTTTTTCTCTTAAAAGTACATTTATACCGGTATGTATTTTCCCTGCCTCTTAAACTATAGCTACAAAAACATTACACTGTCTTAACTGTAGGTTTAAAGCCAGAGAGGCTACTTAACATAGTCTGGGGAAAAAAAAAAAAAAAAAAAAAGTAAAATATCCTGTTCCCATCAATGGGAGGCTTACACTTTTGAAGTAGGATCAAGTTTCCAGGGAAAAGACTTGGTGAAAGCTGACAGAAACAAAATTGTTGCGGCCGGGCTTAGACAGAAAAACCGCAACTGTGTGGTTTTAGTCTGCAGCGTCCCCTGCTGTTCAAGTGGCAGAACAGCAGCGACGGTCGGTAATGCCGTGGAAAGCAGCGACAAAAAACAACCCAATGCGACAGCAAATAGCATCAAAACTCTACAGCCCAAACGCGTGAGGGCATCCTGCATCCTTCAGAAGTAAATACCTACCTCTCAAAACTAGTGAAGGATTTGTTTACTTAATCCTGTTACAGTAAAGACTAAATGTATATTTAGAAGATAAAGTATATAAATACAGTTAAAATACACAACATGCTGCAAATATAAAACAGACACATTGAAAATATGTCATGAGTTTCAGTGTTATTTGAGATGCAGCTGGTCAAAATCTGGAGGACTAAAGCGGAATGGTTGAATAGGTCAAACTAAGACACAGTAACATTTTCCAGCAGACACACTGTCCCATCTAGTATTTCCTGCACCCCCTAGTGCTGAGTTATTTAATCAAGAACTAAATCCCCGTATTCTCTTCCTTTATACCTACATCTGTAATCTGCTTCTTATGTACCTGACAATACCTAGGAAACTGTGGGTCTGTACTTGAGCTGGAGCCATGGTGACAAACGTAGTCCGAAAGGAATACCCAAAAGCATGCATTTGCTTCCATTTCAATAAAAATGTTTTACTAAGCAGAAGAAAAGAGAAATTCCTAATACAAAAATCCACCACACAAACTACCACAAAGCCCCAAAACATGAGAGACAAATACTTAAGCCATGCTCTGTGCAGCACTACTACAAATACAACCATGGCATTTCTGTTAAAGACCTAAAGCTAAAAGTATATTTCTTCCTAAAGAAAGAAATCCTCAAAGAACAAAAATAAAAAACATAATAGACTAAACAAAGAACAAGAGAAATGCAAGACAGTTAAGTGCATCTTGTTTGAAAACATATTTTGTGATTCCAAGTTGAAAAAATGCAAAATAAAATAGAAGTAAAGTTATTTATTAAGCTTAGAAATAAAAAAAAAAATAAATAAATAAAAACAATATTTTTTTAAAAAAAAAGCATTCAATCACTTTCTCATGGGAAAAAACCTACCAACCAACCAGGGAAAACAACATCACTTTTCCTTAGATGAATAATTTAATACTACAAGATAATTGGCTCAGTTAGGACAAGAGTAACAACAAATAGCCAAAAGTCAAACTCCAGCCAAGCATGAAGGTTTGTGTGACAGATACAGCTCTCATCTTCCAGCTACAAAAGTGCTGAACTGAACATACCATAGCATCCACAGGGTATTCAAGAAGGGATGTGGTCAAACAAGGTAAGAACAAACACAAGATAAAGGATAGGAGATTCCATTTGGGTAACAGGGCATTTAGGGCACAGACATGACAAGGTATAGTCCCATCCTCAGGTTGCTGTATGCATACTCTGACTCCTGTCTAGTTTCATAAAGCAGTCCTTGACACTATGCAGGGGAAAAGTGAGTTTTACTTTACAGAGCTGACTATCCACTACCCTGTTAAACACCCACAATATGAGCAGAATAGAAGTAAAGCCTCGTTCAGTCAGTTAGATGAAACACTTTTTCCAGAGACATACAACCATCCAGATAACAGGACTGTGAAAAATCTACACTACTGTGTTAAAGCAAAGCAGCTCTGCACACAATAGAAAGGAAACTTCTATTTTTCCCTGGTCTTGTAGGTTCTTTTATACCTGCCAGAAACAAATAGTCCTGCCCAAGCTGGAGGGAGAAAAACATTGGGCCCCAACCCTTCATTGTAATCAAGGAGGCCCTACATAGATTCAGGAGACTCTTCAAACTGATCCAACTTCCGGACTTGGTGCCTGGATACAAAAAAAAATAGCAAAGATACACTTCCAATGCCTATGGCTCTTTTATCTGCAGCTCTCCCTTCACAAAGTCACCATGCAATTCTTAAAGTAACTTAATTGGGTCTCCAAGGAAAAGAAACATTTTTCTTTCTAATGCCAAAAAGAGCAGAATGATCTACTTGTGATCATCAGCAACTCAGTTATGAGATGGTTAGCTTCATGAGGAGATCTAAGAAGGACAGTAAGACTAAGGACAATCAGCATCAGAAGACACCCCTCCAGGAGAATTAACAAACACACTGCCTCCTACACCTAATGCTCTAACTCTTATGGCACACACCAGTTCTGAAAACAAGCAGGCCAGCTGCTGACAATCCTTCCATACCATGTCTATACTGTCAAAGCTTTCTGATCAGAGAAAACTACTCTTTTAATCAGATACATTTTTGTTTAAAAACCAAAAAACTGAAGATCTGCAGTGAAGGAAAATTTATTTTCTAACCCTCTTGTGAGAGCGGAATAATTTTCAATTATCTTTTCCAACAGAAACTTAAAAGGTCACTGCTGCTGATCTAATAAAGGCAACATGCAGGACTTACATCTTTCAGAGCTGACATCTCATGTGCAAAGGCCCTGTGCACTATTTAAATCTGTGTTAAGGATTTATTTCCCAGTCTTTGCAAGAGAGATAAGAACGATTCTAATCATATGCAGCAAAGATTTACTGAACAAGTTGCTATTTCAAGTATGCAGAAGAGGATAAAGTTGTACATTCGGTAAGAAGCACAATGAAGTTAAAATTTTAAGAGGAGTTGAATTGTAATCAGTGTTCAAAATTTATTTTTAAACAATACCACAGCCCAGTTAAGAACTAAAAGCAAAACAATAAAGATCTTCTATCTGTTCTGAGTCTGCTTCATCCTCTTTATCTTCAAAGAGGGCCAATACTTCCCTGCACAACACCACAAGGGCCATGGAATGCCATACAGGCATTCCAGCAGTAATTAAAAAATGTAATAAAATGTTAGTCTCCCACTAGATAGTATTTATTTTTTCTTATTGAGGTACATCTTCAAAGAAAGAAATCCTGTTTATATTGAGTACTTTCTTTGTCTTTATTGCAAGGACACTCATTTACATTACAATCAGGAACATAAGGAGCTTACCTCTCAGCACGAAGGACTCCACTGTAGTAGGGGTGATCCCATGGCATCAGCATCTGAAAGAGAATTCCAGCTTATAATTACAATAATGGACAACAAGTGAACCCAAAGTAAAAGTTTTGCTTCACTTGTGTATTTTTGCAGTTTCAGCAAGTCACAGAATTTTAAAACATAATGGGAAACAGTTAGGGCTCAAACCAAAAATAGCATCATATACCATAACCTGAAAACTTTGTTAACACTTCTTGAAGATCGGTCTTCTCATTCAACTATATGATAGGACTTCATATCAGATTTCAAGAAATAGACTCAGTTCAAATAAAAAGATAAACCTAGATATGTACAGCATTAAGATATAGTAATATCTTATTACTTATCAATGTAGTATATAAACTAGACTTGAATCTTACCTAAAGTACAGCCTTTATTTCTCAAATGAGTCAATTAATTCAAAGCAAAGTGATACCCCCTTTCACTGCTTTATGCTCTGGTTATCTCAGTATCACTTTGTAAAAACCAACAGCTCTCTCAATACTTGGTTTTAATACAGCAATTAAGTAGTCAGAAAGCATTTGAAGCCAGAAGAGAGAATGTTTCTAATTCTACTACATCTTGTACAGTAAAGTAGAAATAATTGTAGAACATGTACCTTACTTTTTATAAAGAATTTTTATAAAGATATTTTTTTAAAGAAACGAAACAATCACATATGGAAATGTAACTTACTGAATTGTGGGGGTTGAGCTTCATTTTCATCTTTGTCATCATTTCAAAGTCTTTTTGAGTTCTGAAAAATATTTTTATGAGGAAAATGTTAATGGAAGATTTTTGAGCAGTGAAATACAGTACATGATAATATTCGATCCTAATAAAATGTCCATCATCAGAGATTTATAGTACTATTTAAAATGACTATACAAAATGGCAGACCCTCATACAAGAGTAGAAAAACCTTTTCACTCTGCTTCTGCCATTCAAGTACTTTCAAATTAAGTCCCTCTTCTTTAGGTTGTACAGCTCCAAAACATTGCCATTCTTACAACACACCTCATTTATACCCAGTGGTGCGACTGTTCTGTGCTGTGTGGAGCTCAGGGTGGCAAGAGGGACAAACAGGGAAATTTGTTTAGAGATGCAAAATATATGGAGTTGTGCATATGGCATGAAGACCAGGAGAGGTGTTCTGCACTTCAACTTGGTCTTCTTGTTTGCTGTTCACTGCATTTCTTACATTCAGTCCTGGGTGTTCTCTGATCACAGACACAGAATTTATTCTAAGCAAATAGCCTTCTCTCAAAATTTTGGGGAAGTCTCAGTTTTTGTTTCATTAGAGCACATAATAGCAGCACTGACTAATTTATTAGTGCACAAGTCCCTCTATTCTTGAAATAAAGAGTATGGTTAAAAAAACACTTAGTGAAAAAGACATACCTTTTAGACAACTGCTCAGAAAGCTTCTCCAGAAATTGTCTTACTGTTTCTAGATGGAAGGAAAAAATATTAAAATTATTTTCCCTAAAGGATGTTAAATTTACATGAGAATATTCCAAACCAAAATTCCTTTAGATTTTTAATAAATTACTCCATTGACATGATTTCAAGAGAATTTAGTACTACATTTACTTTGTTACATGCTGAGATAATGACACCTTCATAATCTAAGGGGTGATCATCAATTCTGAACCAAAACACCAGATCCCCCTCAGTGAGTACTGTTATTTACAGTTGCACTGAGTATGGCATAGAGCAAAATGTAACTGCAATAAAACACTTCACTGGAAGAAGTATGTGTGAACTTAGCTAAAGAAACTAACAACCTTTAACCTCACACGTTACAAATCCAATTTCTCAACATGTCCTTCCATACATGCCTTATACCTGGATTTTTGGCCATTGTTCCCTGAAGAGCCCTATGAGCAAAGGTGTCGTAGCCAACCAACTGTGCCAGGCTGTTTCGGCTCGCAAGCAATTCCTCCAATCGAGCCAGCTGCTGAGTGTTTGAGTGGAGGAAAATCTTGTAAGCAGCTTCTCGTACCTAATACAAGGAAAAAAAAAAAATAAGCAAGTTACATTGCTACAGAGCAATTTTTAACTGTAAAAAGTGATGCAACTGAAGATCTGGCACAACAGCACTATTTCACTGATACTGTTGGGAAAAGGCCTAAAGCCTTTTAACCATAGTAATTACAACTGCTTGACAATTACAGCTCTCTTACCCATTAAAACTGGAATGAGGAAATGCAGTGAGACAGCCTAAGATATCAAGACTGCCAAAAAGGGTCCTGCTCTCTACTCCTGTCAACAGTTTCTCATCAACTCCCTCTTTATGCCAACATCTGTGCTTTTCAGACCACTCTGTGGGCTGTCTTAACTCATTAAAACTTCTGAAAATAAACCCAAATTGTTCTCTGCCTATCAGTTAAGTTTGCTTATGGAAGGATCTGAAAAGAAAAAGAGATGGGGTCAAGGGAGAGTAAAGAGAGGAAGAGAAAAGCCTTATTTCTTTTGTAGTAGGAAACTGTTAGTCTGTCCATCTGCCCACAAACTTTCTCCCTTTCTCATGGTTTTAGATAGTTTGGGTCTTTTCATGACTGAAAATAAAACTACCTGGAGACTCACAAAATTTGATAAAATGCTTTTATGTTCCACAAACCAATCACATATAATTTTATTTTCTACATATGGAATAAACTCAAGAAATCCAGCAACAACTTATACTTGCCTACATCTGGACTAAGCTTCTCTCTACATAGTATAAGTGAAGGAAGAAAACTGGAATGTTTTAATATGCTCCTGATCCTAGAATTGTATCTAAAAGTCTAGGGAGCCACTGCCACATTTCAATGAGTCTAAATTAATTTTACATTTATAACTCTAAATTAATTTTTAGAAAAACAACATTAACAATAACTAAAGTAAGATTTTTTTTTTCGGAATTCAGGTTGGATGGAACTTTATGAGGTCTCTAATTCAATCTCCTGTGCAAAGCAGAGACAGCTATGAGCTAAGACCAAGTCACACAAAGCTTTTTCCAGTCTGGTCCTGAAACCCTGCATATGGAGGGTTTCTGTGCATGGGAGAGACAGCATGACCTCACTATTTCACTGCTTGGGTATCGTGAGCAGGAAAAGCTTCTCCAGCTGGCACTTCTTATCTCAACCTGTGACTTTTGATACTTGTTCTCCTAACATGCACCACGCTGAAGAGCATGGCTCTATTTTCTCCATGTCATCCTTGTAGGTACTGGCAGGGTGCTGTCAGGGCCCCCTCAAACCCTCTCTGCTACAGGGTGAACAAGCCCAAATCCCTCTACCCTTCCTCACAGTGCAAGCACTCCCATTACTGCCCATCTTGGTGGCCTCCTGAAGAGTGGGGGTCTGATCTCTTCCCTCAGTCTCCAAGAAGTCCAGATGCTGTTGGTCCCTTTGCTGCCAGGATCACTGCTGGCTCATGCCCAGTTTTCTGCTCACCAACACTGGGGGCCTCTGCCAGCCAGGCAGTCCAAGCCTGCCCTATAACCAGGAATTCTTCATTTCCAGGTGTATGATTTCTCTCTTATCCTTTTGGAATTATGTAAGACTGCCACTGAACCATTATCCCAGCTTTTAGGCCACTCCGAATATCAGCCTTGACCTTCAAGTGTATTGATTGTTCCTCCCTATTTGCTCTTTCCTGCGAATCTGGTAGACAAGCCCTCTTGTCACTTCCTCTACATCACTGATAAATGTGTTAATGAGGGAACCCAGAATGGACCCCTGCAAGAGTTCCTCCACTACCAGTCTTCCTGTAGGGTGCATGTCAACCACTATTCTCTGAGTGCGATCATGAAATTAGTTTTTTCACCTGTCTGGTTTTCCACCAATCCAGCCTGTAATCTCCTACCTTGGACTAAAATCACTGATGAACATTGAGGCAAAAGAAAGTGATGAGCATCTCAGCCTTATCTGTCTGCTGCCACTGTCACCCACCTTACCCAGCACTGAGTCCATGTTTTCCTTGCTCAGGCTTTTAGAACCAATACAGCAGTAACTGTCCCGTTGTTTTTGATGTCCCTTCCAAGTCACTGCTGCAGCTGAGCTTTGACCTTCCCTACATCATCCTACACATACAGGCAATGTTTCTGCATTCCTCCCCTGGATCTTGTACCTGCTTCCACTCCATGTATGCTATCTTTTAGAGATGAAGCTTTGTTAAGAGTTGTCTTCTTGTCAAGCCTGGTTCCTGATAACATCTGCTTGGCCTTCTAAGGATCAGGATGCACTGAGTATCTCAATACTCTCACGTGCTTGGAGGATGATGCCTTTAGAGAACTACCTGCTCTCTTGAGCTCCTTTACCCTTCAGAACAGCATTTTATGGGATTCTACCTCTGAATAAATTGAAGTGTGAATAAATTGAAGTGAATAAATTGAAGCCTAAAATACAGACTGTATTCTGCCCCTCTTCCTCCTCCAGCCTTTCAGGATCTGCACAGCCATTATTTCATACCTGCTACTAGCAAATAAGCCATTGATCATTACATTCTACAAAAGTTTTTCCTCGTTAGTAATAACAGAGCATTTGCCTAACTAACACATCAAATAACTGATATGCACCTCTGGCATAAAGGATGCTAAAGCAAAGTGAGGGAATACAAACCAGATCATCAGGACAATCAGCATGTAGACCAGCAACTCGTAAGTAATTGCCTTCAGCTGTAAAATTATACCGAATATGTTCTGGCAAAACATGTTTGTCAATCTTGTTGGGAATGTGAGTTCCTATCAGAAATTCATTACATAAATCCAATATTCTGACGTTGAGGTCGACTGCCTTTTTACGCTGTAAGAAAAATAAAGCAGAAAATAATATCTTCAGACACAGTACAAGAAGAACTCAAAGTTTTTAAACCTTAGAGGGCTCTTTCAAAAATGAAGCAGAAAATACAACACTTAAGATTATACCTACAGAATCAACAAAGACATAATCCAGGGCAAGTCAACAAGATCAGATTCTCACAAAGCATTGAAATTTCAAAGAAAATGCCCCTGTTTCTGCAGTAAGAAAACGTACAGTGGAGTTCAAGTAGAATTTACATAAGCTTTGCTAGCTTGTAACTGATTGCTATGTAAAACATTGAATAAAAAAAGAAGCGTCTTTGAGAGAGATACCCTAAAACACATATAGAATTAAGTTGTCTTCTTCCTGTTTGTATTGTGCTGTTTTCTGGAGACTGTAAACTATTTACAGTATTTCAATCCTTCTCTTAGGAGTTTGTGGCTTAGAGTTTTATCACCATCATTACAGTATTTCACACATTTAATCATGCAAGATTTGCTTCAGTGAACTTGCTCACATTAGTAGAGTATGGTCTCTATTGGGTTCATAGCTAAAAAAAACAAAGGCTGAGGGTACACATACAACATAACTTTTAGAGTCCTAAGAATGGCAATGTGATCTCTGTCCTCCCATTCCCACCCTTTATCTCTAAAATTTATCTTTGAGTTTTATTTTAAGAGGCAGAAATTCTTTGTAGCAGAAGTAAACTTCAACTTACACCAGGGAAGGATTTATAAAGTCTTAAATGAGAATTGAAAATAAACACTGAGCAGCAAGCAAGAAAAGTGGGATAGGCAGAGGAGGAAGAGAAAAACATGCAAAAATAAATGAAATTGTAACTGAAAGGAGATGAAGCACCATAAAACCAATAGTCAAATCAGACATAAACCCGAGAGCTGAAGTTTCAGGGTTGTTCTTTGGACAAAGAAATTGCAAAAATATATTCTAGAATCATTTTCTAGGTCACAGAACACCATTAAAACCATGATCTTCAGAATAACTCTATAGCATCAGTCTGGTAGAAAAGCTTTTGTACAGATGTTTTTGGAGGGGATGACCCAAATAAAAAAGAAATTAACTTTATACAGTGACAGGAACAATGATCTGATAGAGCATCCATATCACAGAGCATGGTGTAAGCTGCTAGGTTTGGAATATCCATCACTAACTACTGCAAAACTATGTAATAGCTCCAAGACAGGTAATCAGGCCATGCTCAGATATTTTGAACAAGATTGAACAAGATTTACAACTTCTGGTTATGTGAGCACCCCAGGAGTGCTTGGACACACAACTTCTAACACACTACACTTAATTAATCTATCAACAAGGTGCATGGAGTGCTGCTTTTCCCTCTCTGTAAATATGTTGCTGTGACAGCTGAGCAGCCATCTTAAATATCTGATGTAGACACCAAAGAAAGAAAACAGGATCCCAGGACTTGCTTGTAACTCCTCAGAACTGAAAGGAATGATGAGGACCAAACTAGGAAGAACAACCAACTATGTAAAAACTTCCTTTAGAAGTGATTTAAAATAGACAAAATGAATCACTTCTAAGGCAACAAAGCTCCACACAGGACAAAGTGACCCAGAATTATGTGATTTCACATCCCACATGTTTCATTATCTGGTCTTTGTAGACAGACATATTTCTGTTCATACATTGTAGCCAGAAATTACCTTTTCTTCATCCAAATGAATGCCACTGATCTCAAAATCAAACATAAAAAGTTCTGCCACTCGCCTAAAAATACAGTAAACCCCTGTTAAAACAGCCTCATTTGATAGTAAGCATCATTTCTTAACAGATTTTGCTTTTAGTAGTTATTTATGCTTCATGTCTTCGCCTTTAGTAGTTATTTATGCTTCATGTCTTTCACAGAGAATAATGCCACACTTATATGAATCTTTTTATTAGAGACAAATATTTCCTATGTTTGAGGTCCTCAACAATTTACTCAGTGAGAAACAATTTGTCCTTTGTTGTTAGTTTAGTCATCTGCTTTGAAAATATCCTTCAAAATCATTCCAGTACCTTAATTTAGATGTTCAACCAATTTGTACAAATTACCATTTTAATTTCCTTTCACACTTAATTTATCTTAACATCAGAAAAATACCTTTCCAAACCTAACATCCTTGATCATGGTGAAAGAAGGAAGGAGGAAATAACTTGTGCATTAAGCTTGTCTAACCATGTCAGTGAATAAATAATTCAAAACTATAACTGCACAAACAGCTAATAAAACCTATTACAGCAATCATAAAGTAAGCTTTCAATAAATACACTGCTAAACTTATTTTGAAAAATATAAACTTCCATAAAGTGAAATCAAGTTATATAAGGTTCCCTAATTTCATTCCTAAAAATATTGATATCTACATTACAATACAGTATATAGTTTTAATCAAAAGAATATTATTGATGAAAATCTTAAGTTTGCATTTTTTTGTTCCTGCAAGATCTCAGTCATTCAGCATAAATGTATCTTGTGCTCTACAGTCACAGACATTCTCCAAGATTATACAACTACAAACTTCCTAACTCCTGTGCAGGTAATTTGGTAGTGACTAATAAATTAATAATGGAGATGTAGCATGTTTTCCAAAACTGCATTTATTAATTTAAGAAAACACAAAATACAAGTACAATAAGGAATAATATATACCATCTAAGAATCTAAATCTACAAGAGTCTATTTACAATCTATGAAGATCTATATGCATTAGTAAGTACCTGGTTTCTGGATCTAAGGTACTCATTACAGTTTCATCAGCTAGCAGACGTCTCAGACTCTGACACAGTTCAACATCTGTATTTAATCTGAAAAGATATAGAATAAAAGAATCATGTGTTAGCAACAGACTAGTATTTCAGTTTCTTGGTATTACTCATTCAAAGGCAGTATTTAGTAAAATGACATTAAAAGCCAAGGACTGTATTTTCAAAAAGCTTTCTGATACACAATCACAGTTAAAAAGTAAAAATTTCTATACAGAGCATGTGTGGACAAACCAGCATGGAAACAGGTGTCTTGTGCATCAGACAGAAAAATACTTCTGGACTGTATTTTGTGGCAATATGAACAAGTCTAACACTGCTTATATTTTTATGAACAAAGATAAACACGATGAGAGCATAAAGGTGGGAGAATGGTTTTCTAATTCTTACTTTGAAAACACCCCATCAAATTTGTGCTCAAATTTGCCATCAGATAAATGTGCTGCTGACTGCCACTGTGACAGACTAAGAGCTTACTATCCCCAGAACATTTCCACACATCAAGCACTGTCCCCATGCAGACAACACAGTGTCCATCAGATTTATCCTGCACTCCCAGGTGGGATACAGTGGGCAACAAAACACATGCACACAACAGTTTATGAGTCTCTCAAGATAATATGTGAATAATTTTTTCTTTCTACAAATTTTGTATCTGAAGTGGCATTCAGATATTAAAATCATATTGTTATACATGGTGTGCTAATCAAAGTCCTTAGAAATCCACTTTCAAGTATTTTGTACATAAACTTTGCAACCACTAGAGAATTGTCACAAGTCTTAGAAAAATGTTACTTGAGCCTTTGATGGTCCTCAGTGACATGAAGCCATAAACTGCAACTAAAACAGAAAAACCTTTCAGGAAATACTGTAACAAAACTAAACCCTTAAATATCTGTAACAGAAGACTGAAACTTTGTTCCCATGCATAAGTATTTTTTTGATTGCTGTTTTCATAGATGATCATACAGTAATTTTTAAAGCTGTGTATGAAAATAGAAAAAAAAAAAAAAAAACAAAGAAAAAAGAAAACATACTTCTCTACCACAGTACCAATGTTTCTGCAAGCTTCTTCAGCAGCCTCTCTGAATGCAAAGTCAGGGTGGGCAACTTTTACAAAATCAGCCTGATGCAGCAGAAGAAGAAAACAGTGAGGCAAAAACACAAATAAAAAAAAAATCCTGGCTTATAAATAAATTGCATTCAAGTAGTTCTATTTATATTAATATTTATTTCTACAGTTCTATGCAATCACTTAGGAGAATTTGCCTTTTCTTGTCTAAAACATAAAGCTGACTGGGAAACTTTGCTGACAATTATTAAACTACACAGTTCCTATTTCTTTCCAATAAACATCATTCATTCATACACTTCTTAAAACATTTTAAGTAGTGTGTATCTTAAGAGTCCATACAACACAGAGCTACTCCAACATATTTAAATGTTATTTAAAAAGATTTTTAAAACTTAATTTTCTAGTTAAGAAGAAAGTACACCACCAAATGTGCATACTTCCTAATAGGAAAAAATACTGATTTTTTGTAAAACTCAAAATATTTCAGGAGGCTGGTTCATAAGGCTAAAAGGATGCTAAAAATGGCTGGGGAGCTAGGGGCTTCCAGGACTGCTGACATGAATTCAGGGTGGTTTTAGCATTGACATGATAGACTTAAAATATTAAGAATATATTTAAAGTCTAGGAATATACTGAAGACATTAAGCACAATTTCACAGAAAGTACATGCAACAAGCTGACAGTATAAAATATTATTGCAGTTTGATTGAAAAGGCAGCCTTAGAAATGTTACATACTTAAAATTTTTAGCATTCCTAAGAATTCCTTTTTAAAATCCTGTATAATACTGACAGAAAAGGTGCTGAATGAAAGATATCAAAATTCTTAACAACAGATAATGATCACCAAATAACTTTCAAACAGTTCTGCAAGGCTGTGCATGTGTGAACATAAAAAGCCTGAATATAGTACCAAGGAGATAATTTTAACTCAGCAGTCTGATACAAAACTATGGTCACTGAATTCTGACACTAATGTTTTACTTAGGTATTGATTGATTGATTAAACAGAATTAGACATAGTCTATACAAAACATAAGAACTAGTGACTTGACACAGCTTATAGGTACTTTCAGAAGGAAAAAGTGCCCAGCACAAAAGATGTATTAATTCTACAAAAGAATAAGATAGGAGAACTGAAAACACACAGAGACATTCAAATGTGAAAACCCAAGTGACCTGAAAAAACCTATTCACTAAGAACTGATTTCAGTATGAAGGTTGGTTCTGCTTCCTTCCAGCAAAGAATGATGCTTTGATAAAAGATATACTTTGGGCAAACTTCCAGAGAGCAATATGAAATGCTGTATTAAGCTTAAAATTTTGTGATGCAGAATATCAGACCAAGTACTCTAAATCTGTGGACCACAAAAACTACGATCTAAGAAATTGCTGACTTTTTCTTCTGTTAATAAAAAAGTGGTAATGTTAATTTTCATCTGCTGCCTTTACTCTGAAAGCTCTTTATGGAACTTCACCTCTGAATGATCATAATTTAAAACATGCGCATTGCCACTGCAGCTTTACCTCTGAAATCAAAACTCTCTTTTCCACAATAAAGCAATGCTGGAGAGCTTATGCATTAATAATGCAACAGAAACACAAGATGATTTCACTGTTGTTTTTCTTGTTGTAGCTTCTATACAATTTTTGCACCTGTCTTAAAAATAACTGGACAGTTTATCAGGATTTGTACTTAGCTATCATTTGGTAAAAGCCTTTGTAATTCACTTTCAATGAATTTAATTTTCTGTCTTAACACAAAACTTCATGGAGCTGATCTGCTATTTACCACAGTGCAGAAAATCGTAAAATGGAACATGATGCAAGCTCAGCCCATTTAAAAGAATTTATGTAAAAATAAAAAAGGTAATGTACCAAGTCTGCTACTCTGCACAGGCTATCTGAAAGCTCATCAAAGATCATCACAGTCTCTGGCCCAGGTGGTGTTGAACACGCCTTTTGGACAAGCTGTTCCGATTCTTGCAATGCTTTGTGCTGTGCTTCTTGAAATCCTTCTGGACAGCTCAGTTCTGGAACACCAAACAGACCCTGCAGTACAGAACACAATGAAAACACATCACTACTGCCCTCCTTGATTTCTGCACCTTTGCTTCAAGACTGAATTGCCACTACAGAATTTTACCAAAATAACCCTAGCTAGCATATTGTAACACTTTACCAGTGTGCCAGCAGCACCAAATATCAAGAGATTGCAGGCAATAGGACAGTTGTCTCAGGCTCACTAAATGAGCCCCCCAATATTGGAAAAAGACCTCAAACAAATAATCAACAACTGAAAATGTTTGTGGAATGAAAAGTTTTATTCCTGAAGTTCCTATCAAGCTTGGCTCTGTCCCACAAGGCACGGTGAACACATTTATTTGTGCAGGGTAAATGCAGATGGCACTTAGGTTCTACATTTATGGAAGAGCTTTAGGGAGGTTCTACCACAGATCAAACAAAATTACTAATGCTAGCAGATAGAGAAGTTCCACAGTGCAGGCCTACAACAGGAAAAAGATTTCAAAGAACCACAGAATCCCCTGAGCTGGAAGTGATGCCTAGAGATTGTTGGTTTTTATGTATTTGTAGCTGTTAATACATAGTTACAACTTCTAGTACTTTTCCAGCTCCCTTTTTCACAGTTAGAAAACTCCTATTGATGCATTCCTGAAATTCTGTTTAGTTTTGCCTGTTAGTTTAGCAAGGACACTTTATTTTGTACCATGTATCATAGACAAAATAAAATGTAGAGTTAGAAAATCCAGGGGTGGGTGGCAAGGGGGGACAGGACTCCAATGGGGCTGAACCCAGGGCAGAAATTATCTAACCCAACTGCTCTTCTAATTGGACGATATTTGCTAGGTATACTAATCAACTAACCTTATAAAAATTGTGGAACTACTGTATCACATGTACATATCTCCATGTTGTGCACTTCAAAGGCTTTCAATTAAAGATTTGCTTTTATGTTATCATTTTAACACTGTTTGGAAAAGTTTTGTGTTGAATTCCACATGACAGAAGGAACCCACAAGGATCACTGAAGTCCAGTTCCTGGCCCTGCACAGCACCCTCCCCAAGAGTCACACCATGGGCCAAAGAGCACTGTCCAAATACTTCTTGAACTCTGTCAGGCTTGATGCTGTGACCACTTCCCTGGGTAGCCTGTTCCAGTGCCCAACCATGCCCTGGGTGAAAAGCCTTATCCTAGTAATTCTTTAATTTCATTTAAGTTAAAGCAACATCTCTTCAAGCAATACACTCCCTTTGCAACTGCCCAACTACAACACAAGCATCTCCTCACCCCCTGACTACAGCTTCAATGAAAGGTATGTGATTTCACATAACATCTATCCCTTCCCAAATTCAACCTCAGTATCTGAAAATCACAATCTAGATTTTCAAATCTGCAGTCATTTTATAATCTACTTTCTGCAAACTCTTTGTATTATAGCAGTCAGATGCAGGTTTGCATACAGCTTGCTAGCATTTATCCAAATAAAACAAAAAGCTACAAATTGACAGCTCGTCTGTACAAGTATGTATTCTGAAGCAAAAGCAACCCTTCAGGAATGCATCTGGAACATTTTGGGCTGCTTTTTCCTCTTTTCTTTTTGTCACTGTTGCTAAAAGCAACTTTTTTTTTTTTGCTAAAGAAAGAAAACCTTTCCTCACACTTCCCATGTTTTAATTTATTATTTGGGAACAGGAATTGAACACTGAAAAAGGAATTTTTTTTATGTTTGTGTGTACACAAACATAAACATACTTGTATCACAGCACTCTTGAATAATGCTTGCTGTGTAAGACACTCAAGACTGCCTTTTCACTCAGATCCTCAGCCAGAGGATGCAGTATCCTGCAATATCCCTGAGAGCTCCAGGCCTTCCTGCTGCCCTACATCATTACCCATCCTCCCAATCGAGCTCTTCCTGTGCATGCAGTGCTCTGTGACCAGGATGTATCTCCTCTTAGAGATAAATTGTCCATGGAACTCCTTTTACATATGATACCAAGTTTAACATAAAGAATTTAAAATTACCAAAAAATGAAGCCCGGTGCAGTTCTCTCTGTTCTTTAATGGCATTGGCTACATGACTGAAACATTTTTGTCTTCACGTGGTCTCAGCATTTACATCCTATTTGATTCAGTCTCTTTGTGAGCCTGAAACACACACCTGTATTCCAAAAGAACGGTGGGCCAAGTGAATCAAGTGGAACCCATTCCCTAGACCTGCCAAATGGACAATATTAACTGGATTACTTCCTGAAGCAACACTCACACCAGTGTGCTTGCGAAGGCATGAGAACCTGAAGAAAGGCTTCCCAAGCAAGTGCCAGATTATAAACAGAGAGGTCAGATTTGTCCTCCCTAAAACCCAAAGTTCAACAGCTCCGCCAGGCTGGGCACCATGGCAGGAACAGCTGAGTCAGCGGGCAAACACCTGGATTTTACAGCTGCACCTATTCTGTATGCACTGTGCCATCTTACCCTCTCCGGGAGCCTGCTGATTCCCTGGACACACATTAACAAACGTCCCTGACTCACCCTAAAAAGATACGCATCAGAAAACCCGACTGTCACCAAATCAGCAGAGAAACCTCTTTTCTGCCAAAGGCAAAACATCAGCAATAACGCCCAGGTAAGAGGATGCGAGCAGCGTGGCTGCTCCTGAAGCACTGTCTGAGTGCAGTGGCATGGCTCTGACAGGGGAGCGCCGGCAGGGAAGGGGCAATGGAAGGGGCAATCTCACTTTATGGACATATGGGCACCACTGAGACTCAAAGCGTTCCCACGTACAAGGCCATCACTGTCAAACGCTTCTGTGTCCAAAAGTCATAACGTTTACCAGAACCCATATAAACTCTTACATTAAAAATAAAATTAAAAAAAAGAAATCACTCGAAAGAAAAATTACAACCCAAAAAATTCCCTTAAAACGGTTCAGACAAGCAAAGCGAAGCACGAGGCTGCCAGCGGGCAGGCCCGGCCTTCCCCTCCCGCCGCTCACCGTGTCCCTGCCCGCCGCGCCTCCGCGCAGCGGCTGCTGCTGCTGCTGCTTCGCATCGAAGGCGGTGCCCACGGGGCACCAGCTGGTGCTGACTGCCCGGCCGCCCTGCCCCGCCGCCCGGCCCCGCAGCGCCCGGCCCAGCGCCGCGGGCAGCGCCCGCCGGCAGCCGCCCAGCATGGCGGAGCGGGCCCGCCACAGCTGCGGCCTCCGCTCGGCCGCGACCTCCGCGCGTCCCTGCTGAGGGGAGGAGCGGCAGCAGGAGGCGGAGAGAGGCGGAGAGAGGCGGAGAGAAGCTGAGAGAGGCGGAGCTCAGGCTTCTCACCGCCCCTCAGCCCTCTGGGCGCCTCTGGCCCTGGCTCTTGGCGTTCCCCCAGCCTGCGCCGCTCCCCGACACACCAGCGCCCGACCCGGCCGCACCGGGGAGTCTGGCGGCAGATATCTGCCCTACACGTTCTCCAGATAAACCTTAAGGCCCTTTTAAAACGGTTTTTCGGTCTAGATGTTCCTGTGATACAAACTTGGCGGCGTGTGGCTTACGGGAGAAAAAAATTGCCGTCTTGCTGAAAAATTCACATAACCCTTTTCTCGGCCTGAGTGCCCTTGTGTCTCCGTCGCTGTCATTTGAGAAGTGCAGCTGTTCCTCCTGAATTAACAGTGCCCTTTCCGTCTGGATCTGTGCTCCACCCTCGGGGTTCAACCACTGCGGGGACAAGCCCACATTCCTCTGGCACCCTGAGGTGCTGAGGGAAAGCCAGGCCTTGTGCTCACAGCACCGCATTTGCACTGAATTTCGTGATGCTCACCCATCTCCATTGGCATCCCTACTTTATTCTCTTCTAAGAGAAGGGAATGAGACTTTCCAACTTTTTTTTTTTTTTAAATATTTTTGAGTTTTAGAAGAAAAGGGGGACGGGGGGAAGAAAAAAAATTCGAGGAAAAAAATGACAGAATTAATGTTTTACGGCATGGAAATTTCTCTTGATCAGTTCTCTGGCATGGCTGCTTCCATGTTGATTAAATATTATCTTTAATCTGGGAGAATTTGTTTTGCACCAGCTAATGCTGAAGTATTGCAGCTTTGTGCTGTATTTTTGCACTGGCCTTGAAGATCTGCCCCCATCAGAGAATCCACATGACACTTTGTCCTATCGCTCAATTTTGCTCAATTTCAGACCTGTGACTACACAGAGAGCAAAGAACTATATTTAAAAGGTGTAAATGAAACAATGAAACTTGCTTACATCACACAGCAAGCAGCTTCTGGAGATGTATCAAATTACATTTATTTCAAGTTTAAAAATTATTTTAAAGTGGTTGGATGCAAACTAACCAAGTTTCAAGCTCTTCTATACGTGCCATATTGGAAGATACAAACCAGCTTGGAAGCAAATGTTGCTTCTTGTTTATACAAGATGTCCCACACAACATAATTCTGGAACTTTTGTCTTTTATTTCATCCCACTTTGCTTTAAAATTCGTTTGTCAGAACTAGGGCACACACCCCTGTGACAGTAAGTCACCAAACCACTAATGTGTTAAGCCCAGCACTGTAGATTCTGAAGGCTTGTCCTCTCTTGTGCAGAAGCTTTTTCCTGAAGCCAACCATTTTCTGTTGAATCCAGTAGAAATTGTCCGGCAGATTAACAGCTTTCTTAGGAGGGGCTGAAGGGCATGGGCATGCAGCATTCAGGGATAACGTGGGATTATGGGGTGGGCGGCAGCAGTGGCTCCAGTGGGTCAGCGGTGCTGAACAGGATGAACCCAGAGAAGGTGGTGTCGTCATCGCCGTCTGCAAACAGCCCATTGAAAGCCTCTCCTTGGTGGGCCTGCAGCCACACCTCGTCTCCTCCCTGCAGCTCAAGGATGGTGGCTCCCGAGGCCTGGTCCTCTCCACTCTGGTACCTGTCCACCGTGTGCAGCATCTTGATGCCGTTCTTAACGAGAGCTACTCGCACGTTCCTTGAGTAGACAGTGATGTGGTAGGTGAAATAGTAAACACCGGGGTGTCTGCAGGTGAACTTGCCAGTAGCTGAGTTGAAGTCATTCAGACTGTTGTACAGCACCTTGTCAAACTTGATCGGGCGATTTGGAGGGGGAAACTTGGTGTTGGCTGTAAGGCCAACACTGAAAGCACTCCTTGGCAGGACTCCTGGGGCACCTACATTCCCCTTGTCTCCTCTGTCTCCTTTCAAGCCTCTTTCCCCCTGAATTCCTGGATTACCCTGTGGCCCTATACCTCCAATATTACCTTTAGGACCTGGATTACCAATCGGGCCAATCGGCCCTGGGAAACCAACTCTTCCAGGATGGCCAATTTCACCTTTTGTCCCTTTTGGACCTATGGGTCCAATGTCTCCTTTTAACCCCTTGTGTCCTTGCAGTCCCAGCTCTCCCTTCTGACCTTTGTAACCCACTGATCCTATAAATCCTTTTGGTCCCAGTTTCCCAGGTGGTCCTCTTTCTCCTTTATCTCCTTTGTTCCCCTTCTCTTCAACTGTCCCATTGGTTCCTAAAGGGGAAAAAAAGCCAAACAACCAAGTAATAACAAAAACAAAACAACTCCACAACTTTTTTGTGATTCTCCATTGGAAGGCACAAACTGAGTTTCATCATGAGGAGATACATGTGCAGGTGTGCATCTCCACTGCATACTATGCTGACTGTACACACAGTTTCTCATACACTTAAGTGCAGGATAAGCAAATGTCTAAAGAGCCTGTTATTTTGTTAGAAAACAGGTGCTTTGGCTGGCAGCAGCAAGAATAAGCTCAAAGAAAGGAAGTTGTCTATGGGCCCGTGATAGCACTGACAGCTCACATCATCTCATACAAAAGCAGCATCTCTCCACACTTTTCTACAGCCTTTGATGTACAAAATGAGGGACAGTGTTCACAAAACAGAGGAAGAGGAAGGGGTTGTTTTTTTACAGAATCCTTGCCACATGTTTCTACATATAATTTCTATGTATAATTCCTACTTTTGTTGGGTTACATAGATTGCTACTGCAGCAAACTAAAGGCTTCTTGTCCTGGTTACTTGGCATCCTATGCTTCATTTACCCTTCACCCACCATTGATCTGATGATCAAAGCCTTCAAAACTGCTCTGGTTGTTGCACAGGGTTTTGAAGGTGAAGATCTCATGATATGAAAGGTGCTTTAGCAGTTTATGGACAAAAGACCATCAGAACATATGCTCAATCCATAAGGAAAAGAAGCTGATCAATTCTGCTCAATGGCCTTTGGCTTCTCATGTTAGGAATAATGCTGTTTGTACAGTTTGTTGTTCTCAATTTTGAAATTAATTTAAAATACATGAGGTTGTATGATGAGTTCACAAACACAAGGGCAGCAGTTTATAGACAAGTATTAAACTGAAACATTTCTCTGACCTCGTTCACCTTTCTCCCCATTGACACCATCTTTTCCTGGACTGCCAGGAACTCCTGGTTCACCTAGTACAGAAATAAAAACAGATTTTCATTAAACATATTATGAGAAAATTTTGGAAGAGTCCTTCTTTAATATTTCCTCTTCAAGCCTGGACAAACAGTGGCATCACTTATCATACCCTTATTGCTGACTTCTAGTGTCTGCCATTGCTGACACTTTTATCTTATGGAGAGATTGATAAAGAGCAGAGAAACTCTGCTTGAGGACAGTGCTTTTTGGATGCAGAAGGAATCCTTGGCATAACGAGGTAAATTATTGAGACATGTACAGTTGTTATAACCTGGCAAGGATTACCAGCTTGCCAGGAGGCAAGAGGAGGCGGCTTCTCTTGTTGCCTCCATTCATGGAAATTCAGCAAGAAGCATTGCTGGGGCATGAAGCCTAGCAGTGAAACAAGGATATGGTTTAGTGGTGGGCCTGGCAGTGCTGGGTTAATGGTTGGACTAGATTGTCTTAGAGGTCTTTTCCAGCTGTAATGATTCCATGATTCTATGAATGGTGAACTCCCGCGTCAAAAAGACACATGTGCAGGAGTTTGACCGATGGTAATGGATTATTACAGTGGAATAATAATGTCTATAAAGCTGAGGAAGGCATTCACACTCTTGATACCTGTACCTAGCATGACATGTATTTTCCACTGCTCTACAGAGAGCAATTACAGAATTATTATTTTTGTAGTACAGAGGTACTACAGAAGACCAAGAGGTCCATGATCAAATAACTGGATACATCCTGAGAGCAGCAACAGAAGTAAAACAGAGTCAGCAGTTTGGTGGTAATCATACTTCCAGAGTAACTCCCCAGCCATATGGACATCTCTTTATCATTTTCCTGCACAGTGGGTGCATCCCAGCATCTGCTGAAATTTCATTGACTTGGTAAGAAAGAAAATGAATTCTCATGTATTAAACCAAAAGAGTATAAAGTATACTACGTAGTATAAAGAATGGTGCATTCACCCCACTTTGTACAAACAAGGAATAGTCAGTATAGTCATAAGAGATGAATTTAGGAAAAAAGTTGGGTATGAGAATCCAACAGTATCATGATAACCCACTGGAGTGCAGGAAGGGGCTTTAGAAAATAAATTAAAATAAGAAAGCTCTAGGTTTACTATTTTTCATACCTTTTTGGAACTCTGCACACAGAAAAAGAGGGCAGTTAAATGTATGTGCCTATTCAGATGATAATGGAAATCTTTGTTTCTTTCTATATTTTAAAAGGTGATGAAGTGTTACATGTCCACACACCTGCAGATTTATCACCTTGTGCAACCCAGACCTTGATACTCCAGCATGGATAGAGGGGCCATCATTAACCTAAGGCTTAAGGTATTATGGGGGTGATTAGATTTAGGATGCTGAGATTATCTCTGGCTTTGATATCTCATACAAATCTCTATTATAGCCTGCTGGAGCAGACATAAATCCTACATTGTTGTTCAATAGTCTCTATTTCAGAACTTACTCTAGTGACTCTTGAGTTATAACAAGTAGGCACACTCAGCATCAAGTCCTACAAATGTAGAATTTAGATGAAAAATCTTCTTACCACTGAGTATTTCCTACTATACCAAAGAAGGTATCACTTTTTGCTTTTTTTTGTTTAGTGGGCTTGAAGCTCTTTGCAGAAATATAGTTTCTATCTTAGAGGAGTAGGAGTAAGTTTGCAGGCTTTAAATTTTTCAAACAGACTTGAAAATACTTCCATGATGGAATGTAAAGCCTTTTTTTCTTTTGTTTTTATCCCATGAACCTGACATCTCCATAGTATTTGCTGTCTTGCTTTCATTATTAAGCCTTTCTTTATATTTCCTTCTTCAAACAGGTAAATGATAAATGTCTGTAATGTTTTCTGAAGGCTAGGCAGAATAATCCCATTCATGCAGAGTAACTACAGACAAATTTGGGAGTGAATGGCCTTGCATTTGCTATATTAAATCATTCATTTTGAACATAGTACCTGTATCTCCCTTGTCTCCTTTTGACCCATCACGTCCATCACGACCAGGTATGCCATTGTACCCAGGATTGCCAGGGATGCCAGGAAACCCTTGGGTGCAGACGTCCTGGTTTTGTGTTTCTGCTGTGCTGACTACAATAGCCAGCAGTACAATCCAGCTTTTCATTCTTTAGATAGGTTATAGGATTTTGGCTGAAATGTTTAAGAAGAAAAAGTACATCTGACTATGTGTGCCTTAGAAAGGAATGCAGGGTGGTGGAGGAAGGAAAATAAGGAAATGGATTTTCATCATTTTTTTTGTCTATTCTTTTGTTTTATTTATAAATCTCTATATAGCATTAATTACAGTCCTGGAGACTACTGAATGCTATTTTAAATACTTATTTAATGGAGATATTAGTTATAGCATCATTCTACATTTAAAATATTAGCTTTACACAATTCTCCATCCACATTTCTCCCTGCACCTATGTGTGACTGCACAGGTACCTTTCATCTTACAGGAGATGGTGCCATGGGAGGTGAGCTAAGGCAATTCAACCCCCTCATTCAGCACAAAGCAATCACTTTTTAATTTATTATTTTTTTTGTTACTATTCACTTGAATTAGTCCCCTACTGGGTTAATAAGCTGAATAACCTCAGAGGAGGGGTTAGAGCTGGAGCAGTGTGAGATGAGGGCAAAGGTGTGAGGGATCAAGTAAGAGCTTTTTGGCAAAAACAAGTCTTTAGCTGGGTGCTCCCAATTCGTGCAACTTTGCTACTAAAAGTCCAGCTTATATTTATCTTTTCAAGAGAGTCCCTCCTATATACTTTCTTTTAATATAGGCCCCTTGAAATACATTAAGACTTAATCCTGGACACAGATGGTTTAATTGAGTGTAAGAGCAATTGTTGGGATTAGACTCAGGAATAAAAAGCACATAGCAACAAAATTAATACCTGTTTTATTTGGAATAAAAATTCATAAATGTCTAATGCACAGAAGCTTCAGCTACATAGATTAAATACTTAAACAGGTAAAAGTGATTGAGTATGAGTAAATTTTATACAAATTTGCTTTGGAATTTGGTTCTTTTATTAATGCAGAGTAAGATCGCTATTTCTTTTGCAATATTAACTAGCCTTAACTAAAAAATTATGTCTTCTCATTAATCTCTTCACCACAATTTCTCACTCTCATGGAACAATGCACACAAGTACCATGTAGAGAGACACCAGTATGTCCTCAATAAGAATAACTACATCCTTAACCTAATTTATAGAGTAAGACTTTAGCTTTGGGACACGTTCCTTAATCTTTTTATTCTGTTCAGAAAAGTTCCCCATTTTGGAACCATTATTAGAAATTATTTATGGTGTCTTTGCCAATGGATTTACTCAGAGAGGTTTGATCACCATCCAGAAAAATCCCACATTGCTGCTGCTGGTTGGCAGTAAAGAAAGGTGAAAATAGATAAAACATTTTCTCCTTCTGAGATATATAGATATTTGCTACCTTAGTCAAAGGACCCCAAAAAAGTGCAAAAGGAAGAAGTGCTCTGTATGACGCTGTTAGGATATGAGATCCCATGGAGAAGTCTGACAGTCCTTGTCCACTTACAGAGAGCCCCATTCCCAGTTGTCTAGAGAAGCTTTTTTTGCCTAAAGAACAGACAGTGTGGTCCCCACACATGCACTCCACAACCTGACATCAATATCATCACATATATTGGACCTTTGTTCTTACCTCGTTCACTTGGTACTTGCAGTGTTCTTGGGCATCTTTAAACTGACTGTAAAAGCTTCATGTAAAGGAATGCACACACTGATATGTGCCTTGAGGACAAGCACTTGTTTGGTCACTAAATTCTCAAAGGTCAGTGATTTAATTTTGAGAGCTGTTCAATAATTAAAGCAGGTTTAAAGTGGAAACTTTCTATTTATTCCAATATTAAGCTGAAGTGCTCCATACTTTGCCTATTACCACTGTTACATGAAAGAAAAATGTTAAAATGGATTAATAAGGCTTTAATTTCCCTGTTCCTTTGTAAATACATCACACAAATGTGATAGCTGGGTTGATTTATGCAATGGAAGGCATGTCACACTATTATTATGCTGCTAAAATATGTAATGAAGTTAATTTCTGAATCAAGTAATTTACAATGGATTTAGGAAAAAAAAAACTATGGAAATTAAAACTAAAAATGCTGAGAATGTAGCATTACAATTATTAGGAGATTATGGAAAAGAGGTAACAGGGTTGAATTAAAGTAAATAAATAGAATTACAAAGTTTATCATGTTTCATTAGCAGGCTCCCTATCTAGTTGTTCAAGCAACAGTCAAAGCTATTGGGCTGCAAAGTTAAATATTATTTGTGAATCATATGAAAAAGCCATAATTCAATTAATGACTATGTCTTCTTGAAGCTACTGAAACTGCTGCTAAGGACTAGTGGAAGTCAACTGAGCTTATCATCAACTCCCTGAACGCTGATCAACAGTGAAGGATAAAACCAAAAGTAACAGGAGTTAATGTGTTAGAGGAAATGGCCTTAATTCACCCTTGTTGGTTCAAGTGACTGCAAACAGTGACGGAGGGTGTCACCACACGGCAAAGAAGCGACACGTCTGCTCTGCACATACCAAAGAACGTGCCCTCAGCACCGCAGAGAAACGAGGTTTTCTGTAAGATCTTCACCACCACCCTGTGGCCACAGCGAAATATTGCAAGAATTGAGTTGCCCTGCCTTGAACCTGGGACATCGTGTCCACCGCGCTCTGAGGAAAAGGAAGGACCATGTGCAGCAATTCGCTGCTCTACTCGACTGAACTTCTATAGCCAAATTAAGCTCGCCGCTATGCTAACTGAGAAGAAGAAACGACAGCCACAATGAATAATTCTTTCCTCTTTACCCATTAAGCAGCATCTGAAATTTTCTAAGTCTGCTTAGCCTCAGCCTCCTTTCTCATTTAAAAGTTTGAGTCATTAAAAACCAGCCCATCCTGCCAGTTAGATAACATCATTCATTACTTACCTATATCTTGATGGACTCTGCAGTTAGTCTGCTTTGATGCATTTTAACAGACAACCAAGAAAACTGCTGTAGAAACAGCCTTAAAGACCAAAGTTTCATTGAGCTGCTTTTCAGTGCCTTGTCTCATCACAGAATAATGATTTGAAAATAATTACATGGGAGCAAGAGTTCATCATTTGCTCTTAAAAAACATTTCATCCGGAAGGTGGGAGATGCAGGGGTTTTTAGATTGATTCCTGTGCTAATTACCTTTGTTAGGAGATTGAATATGACAGCAGTGACTATGATGGTTAATTAGCTACACCCGACCTTATTAACAGAGCAGTTTATAGACACTTTTTCAGTAATTCAGTATTTCTAAATCTAGGTGTGCTTACAGGAAGGGGCCATGGTGCACCTGGGGCTCCTCCTTTCCCCTTAAGCAGTTTCAGCTTTCCTGAAAAAAAATCCCTGGGAGAAACAGTTGATAAATCCTACACCACCTTCTGTTTGGAGAGAAAGACAGCCCTTGAAGTGTAGTGGTACTCCTTCCTTTGCCCTCTCAGCTCTGCTCTCCTGAACCTTACTGACACGATTCCAGTGATGTAGATAGACACCTTCCAACCTCTGCTTGTCCACAGGGTGGTTTGACTGCCATTGCATGTGTCCCACTCTGAATGCTTAAAACATTGAAATAACTCAGATAAATCTTGTCCAGGTGTCAATCACACACACACCCCCCCCAATGCAGGCTGTTGATGCAATGTAGGCTGAAATGATGCAATGTAAACAGAGGGAGGGAGAGATGGATGCGGGTCACCTGTCTGGTGCAACCTGCTGCAGCTGCCAGCAGAGACATCTGGGGATGCCACACGGAGTCTACAAAGGAGATGTAGGTGGAAACACATGTACACACACACACACAAACAAACAAACACACACACACACACACACACACACACACACACACACACGTCTGTTTTTTAAAATCAGAGCCTAAATACCTAATAGTGGCAGTACGTGAGTTCTCAGCCCAGGCACTGGACAAATTCTGATTGCAGTGAACTAAACAGAGACTTAAGATTAATAAAAAAAGTATTGCACTGACAGTTTATATGGTTTTATCAAATTCTCACAAGATAGTTAGAGTAACTAGATTTTGTAAAGCATTTATTTGTGTAAGGAGTATTTGTGTGCTTTCCTTACAAGCTACATGGCATGCTGTTTTTCACTGCTGAGTTTTTAATTTCTCCTTTGATTCTGGAACATTCTGAAAAGGCCTGAGTCCTTGTCTCTGTTACCAAGCACAGATCATTATGCAGCCTTTGGAAAAAACCTAAACAAACAACAACAACACATCTAAGACAAGCAGTGCTAATTCTGTGCAAAGTAAAAGCTCCATCTGATAGATCAGCTCTCAAGGAACTTAAAAGCTGATAGTACGAACAATCTACAGGATTTAGCCTGACTGCCCAAGCATGAAATAAAATGCACAAATGAGCTCACCTTGGCCAGATGAACTACAGGCTCCTTAGAAAGCCTATTGATTGCTACATCCTACTCCAGTGTTTGCTTGGGGTATTGTTTTTATGTTATCCAATCTACCTCACTAAGTGCTCAAACTGCCTTTCACTTTAATGTTGGAGCACTCAGCACACATCCCACCTCAGCAGCAACTGCCTTGGGAGGCTGCTTGAGAAACTCTCATCTTTGAGATGAACCAAGAAATAGAAAAGCCTGGATGTTGGAAAGAGAGGTAAAGAATTAGCCAATCAACTACTGTGCAAGCATTTGAACTCGCCAAAACATTTCTAATAAAAAGATTTCAGCAAAGCATGTTACTTGTAAAGCTGGTGTGTCTCAGCAAAACGCAATTTTTGACACAGCCTGGAGCAGGAAGGACACAGGCACACCTTTCAAATGTGTCCCTCTGCCTGTCAGAATACTGATACAAAAAATTTCCCTGAATCAGAGAAGTCAAATCCTGAGCTGTGTTGCCTCTTGCTCTATCAAGCAGGCAGGAAAGCCTGTTCACACATATGTGCAGAACAAGCCTTTTGGATGATCATCTTTAAATGGTTTTGCACTTGTTCCAATGAAAATGGAATTTAATCCTCCTTACCTGCACTGCAGAATACTTAAATCACCATCCTGTGTTAGCAGGAGCTTTATTAGCACAGAAGCAGCACCTGCAGGTATTCCAAGGGGCACTGGGTGAATCCTCTGCCAGGACAAGGTAAAACTCAGTAATCACAGGCTGGGACACCAGCAAGTATGGGCTTTGCCTAAACAATGAAGACTTAATACCAGAACCAGGCTTAGGAGTTGTTTAAATGAACTTGTGCTGGGAAGTACTGAAGCTGTTACTGGGAAACCAAAAGATGATGGTGAGACTTTTTTCTTTAAAATGCTACGAGAAACATGACACTTGATACATTTTTGCATCATGAAGGAAATTTTGTAGACAATAAAGAAAACCACAAGAATTTTAAAACTGCGCAATAAAGTTTTATAAGACATAGATGAGGAACTTCCACTTTGTATATTATTTAATTCAAACATGTACAATAAAAGAAAAATAATATGAATGTAAGTTTGTAATTATTTCCAGAAAATAAATTCATTTGACAAACAATGTTCAAAGAGTAAATAAACCTTGCAATGCAGTTACTCCAGAACAAATGCACATCAAGCTACTGCAGTCCTGTATGTTGTACTTCAGCTGTCAACAGCCAATTCCTCTGCTCTGCAGCCAGGACACTTCATTTACAACATGTAACAGCGCACACACGGGGTAAGATGCACAAAGCAATGTACGGAAGGTTCAATGTTACAAAACACTTACCAAAATAAAATATATATGCAAGTTATCCCTAGTATTTACAACAAAGGGTTTTAAATTAGAGATCGTTCAGAAGGCATCTCCTACATACAAATGCCACACATATAGGAAAAAAAAAAGCAGAAAGGCAGTCAAGAGAAAGGTACTGTGTTAGTTATGGCTAAAGACCTTTGGCTCCAAAATTGTAATATAATTATTTCCAAAAGACAACTAAAATGTGGAACATTTGAGAAGTCTGTCTTTGAACTCAGTTCTTACACTGACCACTAAAATTCAACGTGAAATTTAGCATGGCAAGAGCCACTTGTAAAACAATCTTATTATTTTATACATCAAATGCTCTGAGTTGGATGCAATTATGGTTTGGCATTTTCCTAACTCAGTGGGAACACATTTGAGGACAATTATATTTTACTGCATCTCATGCAAAAAGTCTGAGGTTATCTGCTCAGCAGGCCATCAGGAAGGCTCTGGCTGGGCTTTGTCAAAATGAGGCACAAATGTTCTTAGCAGTTGCCCTAGAATTTTTTATAGTAACTTAAAGCATGCAAGTGGAAAAGAACAGATGTTGCCATCACAGCTTTCTGATGATATATATATTTATATATATATGTAAGTTTTATTACCAGAAGGAGAATCAGGACAAAAGTTGCCAGAATTCAAACTTGTACATTTTAGTTGCAACTCCTTCCCACAGACTCTGAAGTGTGGGAAGTCCACAGTAAATATTTGTCTTAATTGTTGAATAATATAATTATGTGTTTTCATTTCAATATAATTTGTTTAAAAGACTATGGCATAGTATAAATTTGGCCCGTCTTACTATATTCAATTTTAAATCTGTTGCAAGGTCATAATGCGAAGGAAGACAAAGGGAACATTACAAAACAACCACGTCTATATGAAGGGTAGTATATGTAAAACTGTCCTGAGTAATCTGCACCATGAAAGATTTTCTTTTTAGCTCTTTGAAATTCACTTCTTGAGAAAAAAACATATGCAAACATTTCTGTTTGTTTTTAGGGCTAAGGCACCAGCACAAGTACATGGGAAGAGCCTTCATGGGCACTGACATGTCAGAAGAAAGATCCCCAAACCTTTTTTTTGCAGCACTCTACAGAACCAAGCGCTGGAAGGAAGTAGATTTCAGCAAAGACACATGCAAGCGTGGATCTCATAATGTCTTCAGGTCCAGCTGGCAAAGTTTCTGGGTGAGCACTGCAATCCAACTTCAGCCTTCTTTCGCACTTAGAACAAGTCTTTCAAAATGTGATTATGAAAAACATCATCTTCACTCTCACCATACGTGCATCTCGTTGGTTTGCAGGCCTGAACGTGGCAAGTACCCACAAAAATGGGTATGTAAGAAATGGAAAAGGCTTACTCATTTGAGGGGAAGGGCATGCATCCATGCCTGCATTTGAAAGTCTGCTCCTATGTTTAAACTGAGCATTTAGAATTATCTATTTTAAAAAATCTGAGCAGCAATGGCTGGCTTAAACATCAAGAGAAATATACAAGCAGCTTCTTTCACTGACTTCCACATGCATTTTCTTTCAGCTGGATCATTACAAATGCCAGCGTGCACTTCCAGTTCTTAACTAGTTTAGGTCATCTCCCATTGCTATGGGAAAGCACAAGCAATGAAGTTCATTCACTATGCAGGGCACAATTTGGCTGAGCATACCAGACTTAGCCTTATTGCTGAGCTATATACACAAGGCATTTGAAATGTACAGTTGTCAAAAGATGTCATTTAAAATCAAAACCACGAACCTGGGCTTTGCGGAAGTGGCTACAAACTTGTGAAATCACAAAACCTGGTTACTAGTGGGCTTCACAACACTGATGATAAATAAAAATATGGAGGTAACAATAGTTGTAAGAAGAAATACATCTTTAAAATAAGGCTTTTTTACATTGTTGTTAAAATGCCTAGCGTTTAGCCCCTTGTTTGTTTTTCATATATTACAGACTCGTGACAAAGCTGACTGTGCCCATTGTCAAAGAATACCCTTGGATCTATGCTAATCATCAGGTAATGCCCCTAATCAGCAGCATAGGATAAAGTATTGTAAAGACATTCATAGCAAATCAGTTCTGAAACATACTGAGTCTTTATTTCCTTCCATATTCCCAGCAGTCTTGTCATCCTTGATGAGACCAAGCAGGCAGAAATTATGAGTGCTACAAACATCAGGATCCTCTTTCTACCTGGTGGCTTTTTAGAAGTTATTCTCCCAGATCAGCTTCATGCCATAGACGAACTGAAGCAATGCAAATCATGGATTGCTTATGCTGGCCAGAGCTGTCCTTAATCAAGTCATGTTCTTCCCCTTCCAATGGGGACTGACGACACCGAGACAAAAATCCATCTCTGGTCCACACAATTTCTTTGTCCCTTCCAGTAAGGATTTATCTTTCTTTTTGAAGTTATTGGTCAAAACCCATTGTCAATTAACTGTGTACAAGAAGCATGGATCCAGACCACTTCGATACATTTACATTACTATTTATTCATTTTCTAAGTCCAGCTATATGAATAAAAAGCATGAGACCTATGTAACATAGCCAGCAGTCACCATGTACTGTCTCAACTCTGATTTTGTACATTCACATTATCTCCGTGAGAAAATAAAAATGTATTTTTTACACAGAGAAATAAGCATATTGGAAATACAAAGAAGAGTCTCCCAGGTGAAGAAATGTGTGAAAAAGCGATATAAAAGCTCTACACTGAAGAGCGTACATGCATGCAATATATTGCTCTGACTGAAATGAATCAATCTGAGATACCCTGGGCTGCTCTTGTTTCCACTTGTGTGCAATAAATGCACACATATCTTTACAGTCCATTTCACACTCTGTTCGTGTTTCTATAGGACAGAATGAAATTTCCCTGTTCCAATCTGGAATATGGTAAGGCCTTGCGGGATGTTCTCCTGCCATTTGGCAATGTAATGAAAAAAGACAGGAAGGATTAGGGTTCACTAAATTCTGCAATAGCTGGCTAATCACATGGGATACCTCCACCAGATTTTAATGGGTGTTCTGTGCTCAGTGCTCCAGGAGGAAGGAGAAAATTCTCCTAAGGCTCCTTGCTGATACATCCCTAAGGAAAAATTCCTCCCTATCCAAAATTTGGCCATCAATATAAGGTTAAGAAAAATGAAATGTTACAATGACCTGCATGATTCCATCACTACTTCAACATAACTAAGAAACAGAGATCAAATACTGCTGTCTCTGAGTAACAGCAAGTCGTCTTTGTCAGAAGAGAGACTGCTCTTCATCAGCAATGCTGACACTTGGCAACATGGACTTCAGAGCAGCCTCAACAAACTTCTTTCTTACCAATACAAAGGCTGCATTCCTGGCTCAAGGGAACCCAAGGTTCTACCTCCGAAACGGGAGATTTGCTGAGCTCAAGTAAGCTTAACTGTGTCTCCAAGGTCCTCCTCTGGAGTGAGTTTCCCTCTGTGTTGATGTCCTTTCAAGTCCTTGGCCTCTCACTTTTTAAAGGGAGTGAGTTTGTTGAAGGTATGCCAGAAGAGGGATGGCTTCCGCTTGGGTTCTGCCAGGGCAAAGACTTGCTGCTGTGGGACGCTGGTAGGCACGGTGATGTGTCGCTGGTGAAGGGGATGCAGGGTTTGGTGTGGAGGAGGCACTGGACACCCATTATAGCTCACACCTGCAGAAGAACAGTTGGAGAAAGTGCCTGAGTCAGCCAGGGAAATTTAAGCACAGAGCCAGGGGACATGATGAATTTTGCCGTGATCTTGAACACAGAACTACAAAGGGTCACCCTTCTGATGTTTGACTTTTTAATTGCTGCATTGATTTGGCTTAAGAAGACAAAAATACCAGTAAAAATAATATTACAGAAATATCAAAAACAAGCAGCAGTTTCACACAAGTGGACTATATCGTTTGCACAAGTAAATCTTGGTATTTCAAAGAAATTACTTCAAACAGCAGATACTAGTACTTCAGTCCACTCTCAGAGTAAGGCTGGGTAAAATACTGCTACCAACAAGAATGCTATTTCTTCCCTCTGAAATATGTTTTTCTGGGTTAATGTTCTTAAGACTTTGAGCTTTGTGCATTCTGAACAGAATCTCCTAATCACAAACTTTAGCCACTCCCCTGAAAATCCAGACAGGTTCTAGGGGTATCGATTGATTAATAAAGAGTAAATGCTTTAAGAATATTAATCCCAGGGAACAGAAGACAGCCTAACATCAACTCCTTCACTCCCAAACTCAGACTTAAATCTTGTTCTACTTTCTTCTCAGCACACTAGAGATTTACCTGAGTTTGACTTTAAGATGGAAGAGGACAAAATCTGTTGTGATTTGTTTCTGTTGGGATTATTTTCTGAGAGAGGAAATGAATAAAAAAGCCATTTCCTGATAAACAAGCTTCTGGTCCATCCTTCTTTCTACAGGGATGCCAGAAGAAGCCATTTTGACTGTTACTGTAAATAATATAACAATGTAGCTTGCAAAAAGAATTTTAGGACATTTTAAAGGCGGCTCAGAATTAGTAAAGAAGAACAAGTTCTTTGAGTAAAAGCAAAGGAAGGAATCATAACACTCATTTCTAATTTAACCTATGCATCCAACTCCTCACAACCTTACAGCTTGCCTTACCTCGAGTTTCTTCTCTAATATACAGAATACTGACTTGTCTGAAGAAGCTCAGCGAGCTGGTTTAGCAGACAGTTAACAGAGATAGGGAAATTTAATATTAAAATACCAGTTAATGGCAATTATTTGGCTGCATGTAAACCACAAAAAATGTTTTTAAGAGACTCAGTCACAGCCAGACTGTGCTTTCGTAATGAAAGGATTGATGGAACACAGTAAGAAGGTAACACAGTTCTGAGCACCCACCTTTAATTTTTCCTTGCCTTGACTTACGGGCATTCTGCATTGCTTGTTTCTTCTGGTTTTCTGAGATTTCCATACCTATGGCAAAGTGTAAATTAAGGCACTGGTACAAAATTATTGTATCTAATAATTGATTACATTAAATGAAATAAGTAAACTGTATCTTAAACAATTTTTAGTAAATCTTAGCAGCAATACACCTGAAGTTTTTAGAAGTATGTTTTATATTGTCATATGAACTTAAAGAGGGTTTTCCACTGGGATAATGACAGATAAGTCCAGATAACAAGAGATTTCAAAAAACATTTCTGAAATCTACAAATCATCACGTAATAGATCACAAATGCAGAATCCTTTTTGTTTTCACTCTCTCTGAGCTAACCTGGGTAACAAATTTGAGTCACTGCTATTACACTAGTACAAATTTGGGTGTCTTTCCCTTCACTCAGAGGAGAGTATCACAAAATCTGGCAGATGCTGAAGCAGGCTGTGGTGTGGTTTTTGCTGCATTGTTCTGGGGCTGGATCCCTCACTCAGGTTTCTCATGCACTGTTCACACACTCGTGTAACTTACATGAAGCGCGTGGGTAACCCTACGCTATTTACTGTCGTGTGACAGGTGTATGGCTGAGCTGTGGTGAGTACAGAGATGACAGACATCTGCTAGAAGGTGGCACCAGAGACTGGTGCTGTCTGGAGCCCAGGTAGAGGCATTCCAGTTTCCTCTCCCTATGCACAACACAGTTGAGACACATGGAAATGTCACATTTGCACAAGGTGACAACAGGGTGTGCATGCTGTTTCATTTCATGCTGAGCATGAGGCTGCACTCATTTCACACATATGAACAGATAGAGCACAGAAGTTGTGGTTCAATGCCAGAATTAAGTGCCTGCTTCAGTTCCATTTTGCATCTTCCCTTGCTTCTCTATATTTTTAAAACTGCCTTTGTTTTTTATCCTGAACTTATGAAAAAATTATTACAAATCAGCCTATTAAAACATCCATAATTTCTGGGTAGCAGTTTATTTTATTCTGCAGGCATTGTTTTTGATTTTTTTCTCTTATAGAAACAAGGAAACAGATTTTAAAAAATGAAAGCAATTTCATCAAGAGAGATCAGACCACTTTCTTAGGGTTACCATTAGTGGTTTGGAGAAGGATTTTCAGGCTTTGGCCTTTTCTCTCATATATTCACAAAAGCTAAGAAAAGCTAGATATGGTTTGAGAGACAATGACTCACACCAAAGTGTCTTTGAAAATAGAAGTAAAATGCCATTTGCAGTCCTGAATTGAAAGAGTATTATTTGTTCTCTGAGTGGTCAGATTAGAGGCTTTGTGTATAGTCCAGCAAGATAGCTTACAAAATCAACAAGATAAATTTAAACCTGAGGTTGAGAATAGTGGCATTTTTCCATTGGTTTTGGCAAAAGGAAATGTTCAATTATGCCAAATAAAGAAGAAATTTTAGAAAATAAACAGTCTTCTGGTTAATGGAGAAAGCATCCAAGCCACTGTGACTCACAAGACCAGATGGACATTAGCTATTACAACTCAACTGCTTTTCCTCTGGTTCATCATACCCGTCTCAAAACAGGTTCATCAGAACAGTGAGTTGCAACACTTGAAAAGCAACTTTACAGAAGGCTGGATGTTACATGGGCAGAAAAGACTGCATATGCTTACGTGCCATTATCAAACATACAGTTTTTCTTTTAACTGGGTTTGGTTTTTGGTTTTTTTCACTATATTTTGTTGTGCCTGAAGAGCATCAAGCACAATGGACCCTCCTTGTGCAATTCTTGCACTCAGCAACCATGGGAGTTTGTGATCCAGCCCCAAAATAAAGGTTAGTGCTATTATAACAAATCTCACTGCCAGTGCCACCACTGTTGAATGGTTACTCTTCTGAATATCATATATTGATTTTTCATGAGGTTCCAGCAGAATAAATAGTTTAGGGTTGTAGCTGCTACACCTTGCTACACAGTTTCCTCATGCTTGGGGATTTCTGCAGCAGTGTCACTTAGGAGAAATTGAAACACCAAGACAGACCTGTGGATGCCCAGGGCAGAGCCTCAGTAGCTGCGTGACTGACAGCATGTCACTTGCTCAACATACTCTCCCAGTGCTCCACAAAGTAACCACCCAGCGGTGGTGCAGAACTCAAGAATGCTTCTTAGAAAGGATGGAAATGGAAGTGCTCCTTTGTTCACTTTTTATCTTCTTTATCCCAGTCTTGCTCACAAAAGTGCAGGACCTGTGTTTTACTCAGTAGCACCCTTCCATGTCACTGTATTATGGTTCTCATTGTATACTGGAGTGGAGTCGTTCTATAACCTTGTTGTAAGAGGAACTGTGTGGACAATTACGATCAGATCCTCAGCATTGCTCTATTAGCCTCTGATCACCCTCCCCCTTTTGCAATATCCACTATTTTAGAATTCTGTTTGGGTGAATTAGGGAAGGCAGCTACCTCCTATTCCCATGAGCACAAGGTGACAGGGCAAACTTCACACAGAGCAAGGCATGAAAGCCATCAGCATTGTGCCCACCAGCACTGACTGTAATGCCACACTGTGACATTCAGCACTGGAGAAGAGTCAGGTTTGCAAAGTCTGAGGGAAGTTTAGCTGTGGTTCCTTCATTGTTTACTCTAGATTCAAGATGCCTGGGATTAATTGGAACAGTTGGTGGAATGTGGAAGGGTTAAAACTTATTTCATAACTAGAATTAATTGGCAAACTTTCAAGTATTTTCTTCTGCTTATGTACTATCTAAAATACATATGGAAAAGGCCTTATTTTCATCATACTTAAAACAGTATCAAACAAGAGAAAGCCACTAAGATCAAAAGGGTTATATTTGTACTGTAAGGGCTATTCCTGTCTTCCTATTATTGTGACTAGGTGTTTTAAAAGAACATGGAATACAAGATTTGGCATCTTGTTTAAGTTTTAATAATTTCTGAACTGTATCATCCACTTCACTGCACTTCCAGTGTTAACCTGATGTCAGTGCAAAGCCTTAACCTCAAGAGTGTTACTGAAAAGCAGTTCTCATACAGCCAACATACACGGACAGATGCAGTAACATAAATACTAAAAATAATCTTATTTAATTAGTGTTTCTGCTTTCTTTGTGTATGTTTTGCCAATGAAATTTTGCTGGAGCTTTTGTCACTGATCTTAAAGGAAACATGAAACAATGCAAAACCAAAAAAAGCAACTCTAACTATACATTGACAAAGAAGACACACTTGTCCTTAGAGTGTCCCACAGGCTGCAGGTATGGACCAGTATAACTGGTCCTAGGATTTACTACCTTTTTTTGCTCCCCACTCAAGGTTTGGCTTCATTTCTCTGTGCACTGCCCAGTGCTGCTATTGCTGGGTCTGTAGTTAATGACACCATACAACTGCATGGGCCTCTTGGACACAGAAGGTTCCACTGTATGACATAGACAGTATAAATCTACAATTATTGCTGCTTGGCTTTCTAAAACAGTGTCTTTTATGAACAGATATTTCTGACCAGTCATCCATACAAAAGTGCTAGGATTTTAGATGGATTTTTATTACTGATTGGTCTTTGTGAATTGCATCTTGTCATATCTCATCTCATCTCTCATTTTGCTCCATAATGCACCAGAATCATATGAGTGATGCTACCTGCCCTGGACCTTTGGCCCACAGTGACAGGGCAAACACACCTGAATAAGCTTCACTTACACAGCTAAACATCATGTCAGGTAAGAAAGGGACACCAGCTCAAGAAGACAGAGTGCACATCTGTACAAAACAAAGAACTACAAAAGCAAGTTTGTTTTAGCCACTGTTTAGAAAGCATTCCACTCACCCATTTCCTTGTCTTCTCGAACTCTTCTCCTTTCACTTTCACATGCCTCCATCCATCTCTTTTTATCCTCCTGTTTTTTTGCACAGAACAAATGAATCTCTTCTGTTGTTCTGTTTATTATCTTAAAAGCATTCTTGACATTGATGTTAAAGTCTTTGTCTCTACCATCTTCAGTGTCCACAACTTCCGTCTCATCCATGTCAATACGATCCTTGTAATACAAGATGTCCCTTCTCAGCAAGTCCTTCTTACAGAAGACAAGCTGATGGTCAAAAAGGAAGAAAGTCCTCTGCTGGCTTTTGCCTTGTTTTGATATTTTGGTCAGTTCTCCTGAGTGGATCAGTTCTGAGCTTCTGGCTAGCACATCTGGTCCCTAGGAAGATAGATATATAGAAATACAGCTATGTCTAGTAAGCAAATCATATTTTAAGATCTCACTCTGTGTCTAACCAGTCTCACTATATAATCAAGTCTTAAGTTCACCCACTTTTTTTGTATTTTTATTATTATATTTGAAGATGTCACACAATGTAAATAATATCACAGAAGTAAATTCAATCAATGTGGTTCTGCTCTACTTTATTTCTGCATAAACAGAGGGAAACATTTAAGTCAGTGAAACAGGTTCCCATTCTGATGGAACTAATAAAATTCCAAATGAGATTTAAAAAGCATTTTTAGAAGTTCCATTTTGACATCTCATCTCAAAGGCAAGTGTCCATGTTAATACATGCTGCTCTTTCTGGACTATAAACAAGGTTAATCAGTAACAGAAACATTGCAAATGAAGCAACTGGACTTTTAACTGAGCAATGACCACTTGAAAAGTAGACACCATAAACAACCACCTACACAGAAAGACCTATCCTGCAAGGGACACCAAGTATTGTATACAGTACCTTTGCCCAGGAAAAGCACAGGCTGACACTCACCTCCCAGTCTACGATAGAGACTTGCCAACGTGCAATCTTGTCTATGCTTTCTAGTCTCCGTTTTCGCTCGTTGATCAGGCATGCCACATTCTTCATGGCCTCATATGCAGCTTTTATGTTGCTATAATCACTGGGAAATGCAGGCACATTTCAAGGATCACTTATACAAAGGACATGATGCAACCACAGTCCCTGCAGTATTAGCCCACATTATCCACTTATCCTTCTACTCAGGTACTTAAAAAAGAGGAACCTGATTCCTGCTATTCCAAACTCCACACAGTAGCCTGTACAGTTCAGTGTTCTGTACTGCTGGGCTTGTCTAGAAGAAAATTATTAGACTGGTGAAAGGAGGCAAAGGAGACAGAACTGCAACACTCTAGTCTCTACTGAAAACAATGGTAGAACACCCACTGGCCTTAGCAATAGCTGCATTTCACTGAAGGACTGTGTTTTTAAGCAAGATTTTAGTGGGATTGTTTTGGGAAGGGTATTCCTTTAATCACATTTAACAACTGCATTTTCTCCTTCTTGCTCCAAATGGCTGGGTCAATGAACATAAATGGGGAATGCTAGGTGGACATGAAAAAAACCCAAAAGCAACCCCCCACAGGATGAGAGAGGAACACAAGAACACCAGAGAGAGGAATTAATGGAGACAATATGAAGAAAGAATCCCATTTCCATGGGACAAATGTGTGAGAGCCATGATGGCAAACTGCCTCTTCCTGCTTCAGGACTAATGCAATCAACTAAGACCAATCCTCTAGCCAATCCTCCTGCCCTTCTTCCAATGCTCTTCTCTCCTTCTTTCCTGAGCTCCCAACATGCCTACAGATCTCCCCAAGCTTGCAGGCAGTCTTTTTTTCCTCCTCTGAATAGCATTTATCATTCCTTCACCTTCATCAAATGAAGTCTCTCAGAATACAGAAGGGAAGAGACATATTTCTTGCCAAAGGAGTCCCAGCAGAGCAGCTGTTTTTCCTCTTTTATCAGAATGCCTCTTGCAGAAAAGGGAGCCAGAGCCAACAGCATGAACCAGAAATAAATCCTTCCAAGGGGTTAGCCTTGCTGTCCTTTTTATCTGCTTCTGTCTCAGTTCCAATTTTCATTGGCTGCTGCTGATGGATGTGCTTCCCTTCTGAATGTGTGCATTCTCTCCTCTCTTTATTTATATCTGTGGAAACTCTATTCTGCCACACTGAATTACAGAAAGTGAGATTAACAATAACAGTATCCTACTAATGTCAGGGAGATGTCCCACAGGGTGACCACATGATATCCATACTGCTACACTTGCCCTTCTTATCTGTTCCTTTTTTCTCTGTTAGTATTTATTCCACACTTGCTACACAACTTGTTGCCTTCAGAGCGGGTTTTGCATATTGGAATTTCAGTTTTTTTACAAAAGCAAAATGCTACCAAAACCCCCAGCTGGCTGGAGCTTTCCCAAGGCTCCATGTGGGCATAGGCCTGCATGTTTGTGAGCATCTCTGCACAGTAGGCACCCCTCTGTGCTTGAAGGCACCTCTGGATGCTGTGCCACACAAGAGGAAAACAGGTACTAGGGTGGAAGGTAGCAAGACCTCACTGTCACTTTATCTGCAGGTTTAATAGCTCACAGAATAACCTTTCTAAAATTAGTAGCAGTGAAGGAGAAACTTGTTAGTCATTGTTACTGCAGCACTTCCCAGGTAGTCACTGAATTGAACTGAATAGACGCATTTCACATCTAATCGTCAGTGCTTTACACACCTCGTATTTTGCCCCTGGCAAAAATCCTGTGGTCACCAAGGGGAGTTTTCTCAAGGTTAAACTACTGACTCTGGCCAAGGAAGCATTGCTTCAGGCTGCATTTGGACTTTGAGCACAGGGGTCACAATGGAATATTTTTCTTGCAATTATACAAGGTAAAAAGACAAACACCTATAGATAAAATCTTAATTTAGTCAAAGATTTAATCAGGGCAGGGGGTATACCAGGAAGGCTAATAATCTGCAATTCAATTTTTATTTATGCCAACTGAAAATCTAATATCTGTACTTTACTGCCAATTAAGGTAATGTTTATTACTACTAAGTTTCTAAAACAAATTAACTCCAAACTTGCTCAAGTTGTGTTTTTTTCCTAAGGTACTCTTTACTTTTTCTTACATCCACAACTTTTATGACTCCTCCCCTCTTCTTCTTTGGATTTCCTTCTTGATTTCTTTTGACACATTGGCCTTTTTTTCACTCTGAATTACATATCCCTCCCTGCATCCTATTTAAACACTGTCTTCTTTTCCTTCTCCCTCTTTGACTTACTCCTCCTCATTGTGTCTTGCATCCTCTCAGTTCCCTGTGCTGCATTTTCAGAAAATGTTTCTGTGATAGACTGTGATGGTTCCAAGATGCCCTGTTTAGTGTGGTCCATGGCAGTTTTGTTCCTCATCTCAAAAGCTTCACTGTTGTGTCACCCAGAAAATTTGAGTAATGAGGTGTTACTACTGTTATAGAATTTGTTATTTTAATTCTCTCACCTGTGCTCCTGAGTGGTGTATTTGAGCAATTCTGCAAGCTGCAGAGGATATTTGCAGATTTTCTGAACAGGAGTGAGCAGAAAACCATCAATGGCAATGTCAATCATCTGCTGAAGCAAGCGACAGGCCTCAAAGAAGTGGCGGTATTTTCCCTGCTTCATCAGTTTGGAGAGTTCAATGCAGGCACTGGGATGATTGTTACAATACTCTGAATAAATAGCAAAGCCTTCTTGCTATTAAAAAAAAAAAAGTTACAACTTTATTAAAGTATTTGTCTATAAAGGAGAAAAGCTACATTTTTAATATCAATTATATATAATTAGATTAAGTAATCCATTTCCACATTGTTTCCAGGCTGATCAGCCTTGCAAATATGCATTAATCTACTTTGTAGCTGTCAAAACTATGTACCCTTCTTTGTCAGAACACAGAAGTTAAGGTCTCTCCTTGAATAAGGATAATCAAACCCATTTGAATAAGTATTTTTCTTTGGGGAAGACAGCTGTAGTCTCTATTAGTGAGTCTCTATCGAGAACCCACAGCCTATCTCCCCACTACCTACCTTCCTTAATGTCTTTATGAAGTTTTTGCATGCTGAAAATGAGATCACTGCAAATAAGCCAGCACTCACGTGTGATCATTAAAGTTTTGACAAGGAACCTTAAAACTGTTTACAAAATTACGTGATTGCTAAAGATGAGGAGAAATCTAAAACAAATATTTAATTAACTGCAAGTTAATTTACATTCTAAAATGCTGCCACTTTAGTATTTAAGAAGCACTTGTTAATAAAATCCCCCCCAATATGGTAAATTGTCTTTTGATTATCATATTTTGTTAATTTCATACATAAAATCAACTTTTTCAACCTACATGTTGAAGAAAACATGACCCTATTTCACTTAGATGAGGTTCTTCTTTGTTGTACTGTTTCTCAAGATCCTTCAGAAACTTCCTTTGGAACTTGTAAATATCTTCAATATTTCCAAAAATGGTGCTTAACTGAGCTGTGGTGAACATTCCTGTATGTTTGCGACACTGCCGAATGTAACCCTGGAATGAAATAAAAAACACTCCTTAGTCTGAGGATGTGAGACAGGTCCTACCCTGAACAAAATCATTTGAGCTGGCAAGACCTCTGTGGTCTCCAGGCACAGGAGTGGTTTCCCAGCCCTCCACACATAGAAGCAGAAGTTCAGATTTGCATCTGAGATGTTCACATGTGGATTCTTGGGGTACCCCAAGTGAACATCCCACAGAACCAGGGAACCTCCCAAGTGTAGAGCCCACTGGCACCTCCCTGTTACTAATACACTGCAGGGACTGAACCTCCAGGAATAGCTGTTGTTCTCACAGTCTCACAGCAGCTACGGCACCAGGGCTCAGGAGTGCAAAGGTTAACTGATGTGATGGGGGATATCTGCCAGGCTCCTCAATTTGGCTGCTGTCAGGCAGGCCTCCCAAAACACCTTTGGGAGCAGACAGCTGAAACAGCCTTGCAGTTGCTCTTGTGAGGTTTACCAGGAAGCAACACTCACTGCTGCTGGCACTGTTAGGAATATTCTTGTCTCCTCCACAGCCATCTGCTCTGAGAGCTGTGCAGTGGCTGCGCTGCAAGCCAGCTACCGCATTTCCTACTGCACAAACAAGGAAAGCTAATTCCTGTGTGGCTCCTGTAATGTGGACTGCAGACACTTTGTGAATGTAAAGCATGTTTTATGGGTATACTCTAGCTTCATGATCCTGGCTGCAACCAGCCTAAGTGATTCATTCTAGGGCTGAGCTTGCAAATTTGGGTTACTATCTGTGTAGCTTTTCTGGTTTAGTCTAACTTGAGTGTATTTTCAGCCTTATGTCCTACTTGCACCACCCTACAGATTCACTCTGAGGACAGCACACTATCTCTACCCCACATGTTGAGCATGGCCCATTACTTCTCTTCTTGGAAAATGTGTGCTTGTACTAAATTCAGAGGCCTGCCAAATATTAGAAACCAGGTATGGGATAAACGTATTATAGAAAATTAATTAATTAATAAATGCCTAAGCCTTAACAGGTCAGTAAAATATGAGAGTCACGTCCTAGAACTCAGCTAACCATGTCAGCAACACAGCAGAGAGTACAAATTCTTCCTTGATCTTTCATGCATGCCATCAATCTTACTAGCTTAAGTAAATAATGAATATAAATTACAAAATTTACAATTAATGTTTTAAAATTAGCCAGTTAGTAACCAATTTTTTTTTCCTTTCTCTCCCTTTTTTCTGTCTTCAAGATACATAAAAAAGGACTGATCTAAAACGGAAAAAAAAAATCAAAACATACTGCTGCCTTGTCTACTTTGCTGTGAATGAAATAATCTATTGGTAAGGGTGGACTAAAGGATGACAGCATGACAAATACAAGGACAGACCTAGCAAACTAAGGCTACAAAGAATATTTCTGTAGGTTGCTTAGCACCATTCCAGATGCAAACCATAAAGACAAGTCAAATACAAGTCAAATGCATCACATCTCAAGTCAGAAGAGGCAAACTTCAGTGAAAAATATTAAGAAGCTTCTTTCCTGAGTGTGAGCCTCCAACAAATATTGAGAAAAAATGCAGAAAATCACCCCCATTTTATGGTTCAAACAAGCAAGGTAGATCTAAAACACACCTACATTTCTTCATAGCTCCTAAGCAGCCAGTAATATTCTCCTTGCTTGAGAAAACAGGGAAAAAAAAACACTTAGCAAATACTCTTTCCAAGTTACTCCCAAGAAGTTTTGTCACTGAAATGTAAATTATTTTACTACAGTTACTCAGTGTTTTCTATACAGTGGCAAAAAGCTCTAAATAAATTAGACTTTCTTCTCTCATTTATTATGGAAATAGCAGTCAGAGAGACATTTTTTTGCTGTCAAAAATGGAAGTTTTTTAAAAAGAAAGGAAGCAACGGCTCATGGCAATCATCAGAGAGGAAAGCCGTAAGAGGAAACAAAGAATCTGACAGACAGCATCAGAAGCGCAATTTTGGGAGTATTTTGATATGAGAAACCACTGTGGTTCTCAACTTATATGGAATGATTTGTTCTCATTAGGTCAGCAGAACGCCCTCAGGTTAAAGCATGTACCTCACAGATGTCCTTGAGATGCTTGATATAGACCCGTTCTGTTTTCATAATTTCCTGTATAACGTTGGTTCTCATCTGATCCCTGTTTTCAGCTATTTTCTGGCGATGCTTGCTAATATCTGAATCTTGTTCTTCGTCCTGGATATTACTACAATTTTCTGGCACTTCTTCCTGATTAACTCGCAGCTGCAGCCAGAACAAACAAAGCAATTAGAGTGAAGCAGAATGTTTTACAAAATGTGGTAAAACTGTTACAAACTTCTTTTAACCAAGAGAAGAGTGGATACAGACATATTCTTACCTTACAGAGGGGGCTTCAGAACAGGATGTATCTCACTGTACTCACTGCATATTCAAATAAAGTGTTGAGAATTCTGTCTGATTAAATACATGACTTTCTACCTTAGAGAGAGAGACCATGTTGTGCTGTCCGTGCTCTCTTCAGAGTTAATCTTATTTCTGACCCTTACTAATAGTTGATGTGTTTGGCAAAGTTAACATAAGGGTAAAAATTACAAAAGTAGACACTCAACCACTTTTAAATAGTTTCCCTGTGCCCCATCTGTATGATGTAGATAGCAGCACCTCCTTTTTTGACTTCTGAGTACCCGTGTTATCTAGAGATGTAAGAAGGGGAAAGGGAGGAACCACCTGCCACACTTTGTGTATGTAGTACTTCATGCACAGTGTGGCAAACGTTTCCCTACAGGTTCTCAAAAGGTAGTTAAAATTATTTTCTAAAACATACTTCAATTTTTTGCCATTTAAGAGTTATACTGTCATTAATCTGGGTGAGTTCTGACTGTGGAGTTCAGACTGTGAAGCAGATTTCTGCATAATGTCATTGATAATAAATTAAGCCCTATTTTACCAAGAAAACCCTGCAGCATAGCTCTCTCCAACCCTTATGAGAACTGTCGTGTCCTCTCTGTATACACTGACTTTCTGGTTGACCTTTCTGCTCTTGTTTGAATTTCTTGTTTGAGAAATTCCTTTGGTTATAAACAAAGAAGAGAGAAGTTGTCAGAGGAGCTAAGGTATCTTAGGTGTGATTCTCTACTGCTTTTTTCCTTCTGAAGTCCTTAAGGGTTACACCACTGATGTTCAGCTATAAACATGCTGAGGATCACATTCACAGGTGTGAAATGTAATGCCATGACAACTGTTGCACTCTCCTAGGAATCTTGCAATGGTGCAAAAGCAAGAAGCAAAAGATTTACTCACCCTGACAAAGCTGGCTGGAAACCAGGCTTCCTTGTCCTCATTTCTTCCCCACCACCAGTCTTTGTTGGAAGCTTCTAGAACTCTAATGACATCTCCAGCTTTGAAGCCCAGCTCTTGATCATCCATAGTGACATGGTCCCACAGAGCCTCTGCATAGACGACGGTGCCATCGCTTATCAGCTAAGATAGAAAGAAAATGAGATAGTGAAGGACAGAAGACAAGCTATGAAGTGTTCATAAACTACAAAGAGATCAATGTAACTCATCAGATTGCCTACTATTACTCCTGTTACAGGATAAAACTAAAATTTCAGATTTTCAGAAATGTATGCACATACTCATTGGTGAAAACAATAAGACTGCTGCTCCAGATCACTTACACAGGGTAACAGTTACAGTCTGTGATGGTTTAAAACCCAGAGGGAAAATTAAACCAACTCAAACTGTCCTCTTTCCCCCACTCCTTTCCTACAGTGGAGGAACCACTAGGAGAGATTATAGAAGGAATCACAATTTACTGAAAAACCACAATAGCCACAACAATGCTAGCAAAAGAGTGCACAAAAAAAAGTTTCACCCACAAAAGGGTATTTACCACCGAGCAAACAAAAATGCCTCCCAAAGAAACTAGTTACTGCCATTGAATTTTTAATGACTATGAAATCTCAGACAGTGGAAAACATCCCTCTGCATCCCCCGTCCCTGTCCCTGCCCTCCCTGTCCTGTCACTCCAGCAAGGCAAAGCCCCGGACATTACCTCATTAATTGCAAGCTGCTCCCCTCCGGGCTGCAGGTACCTGGGAGCAGCTTGGCAGAGCTCCTCGAAGCTGTAATCTTCCTCACTGCCATTGTCATCCACTAAGGCTGAAGATTCAGTCCCACCATCTGCAGCAACTAAAACAAAAGTGCAACAGCTGTTTGCTTCATCATTTTTATGATTCAAAGAAAGACAACAATGCAAGAGGAATTGCTGAGAAATTGCCTTTGTTGACAAGAATAAAACAATAACATCAGAAGTGGTGGGCAGCAGAGCTCTCAGGAAAACCACCTTTCCGTCATTAAAAACTCTTCTTTAGAATTTTTCTCTTTTAGCAGCTGATAAAACTGAGAAACTTCTGTACGCAAAAACCCCAGAACTATAACAATTCCTTACTTATTTTTTCCCAGAGGAAACCTTAAATGATCTGTATCGGAAGGAAGGCCCCGGTGCCATTTCCCAGGTGGCAGATAAGAGAGCCCCGGCAGCCCCCAGCAATCAGTGGGGACACTGTGACCCCCAGGCCGGGTGCCCTCACACCGTCACATCCCCTGCAGGGACACAAGGACCCAGTGGTTCCCATGGTTTGGGTGGTGTCCGTGAGAGGAGTGGGCAGCCCTCGTGCAGCCCCAGCTCTGCGCTGGCTGCTGCCACCTCTCCCATGCACTGCTCAGTGCTGGACTGTGTCCAAGTGGGCTTGCCTTTCAAAGCCGCCTGTAACGTTCAAACCACCCAGGGTCAAGAAGCATTCATGACCAGCAGCCCCGTGCTTGAGTGCACTCTCTGGTCCTTGGTAATTTATCCTTACATATACTTACATAATCATACAGTGCTCAATAATGAATTAAAAAGTAATAAGCCAAATTCAGAATAGGTTGCTAGCACTGAACTTCTTTGCTAAAGGTTAATGTATCCCAAGTAATTTGCCATACAGTCAACAGAGCAGCTCTTACTCCTGGGTACCTGGGAAGGGACATTTAAACAGAATTACTGAACCTGCCAGTTCCAAAAAGCAGCAAGGCTGAGCAGCAGGATCCTGACACTGCCTATTCTCTATTGTGCTTCAGACCTGGGTACTGGTTGTCAGCTGAGATTTGGGCTCTGGATGGATGAGATTCACAAAGAGACCACTCCTGGCTTTACTCCATGCACCTACTATCACCAGGAACTCTGTTGCCATCTGCTATTTACATTAGAGGGAGAAATACCGCAACCCCCTCTTCAGGGCACACATACCATCATCAGCATCTTTGCTCATTTGAGCATTAATTTGCCAGAGAGATCAAAGCAGATCTCCACACAGATTCACTAAAAAACTTTCAAGATTTTTCTTTCCATTAAAAATGGAAAAATATGGCATAGTCTTGATACAATAGAACATGGCTATTAACCATTCTCTTGTACTCCCTAGCATTTTAAATATACATTCACATTAACAGTATAATCTGCCTAAGCAGGAAGGATGCAGAACTCCCATTTAAAAAAATCAACATTTTTTTTCCCCTACAAACTCTTTAATCTGAGCACTGATAAACTTTTTAAATACATCTTGCAAAACTTTCTGAAAATACTTTATTAAAAAATCTGCAAGTAAATATGTCATTAAATCAGTTTTTATCTTACAAAGCAAAATCCAAAAAATTAATCCCAGTGATCTTTTATACATTTCCACTGTACTCTCTGTATTGTCTGTGGGGTTGTTCCAGTAATAACAGCACTTCAAAATAACCTAATTCATTTGACTCCAGACAAAAAAACCTACAATCTTGGGACAGAAAGCTGTTTTGTTATTCTGTACCAAATGAACAAGCTTACATCGACTTTGTAGTGTAGAATCAAGTGAAATCTTGCATTCTGCATCTTTTTGTCTATTGTATACAGACAGAAATACCAGAAGGAGGGGTGTGCTTTCCTGGTCACAAAAAAACTTAAAATACAGCCTGGGACTGATGCAGATCTCCTAGCAGCTTTTCACCAGTACTGCAGGTTCCCACAGATGACAGAGAGTTAAGTGTCATCAGACTCAGGCGCCCTGACTGCCACAGTCTACCATTTCAATCGGAAAACACCGTGAAAAAAGCAAGAGCGAGCGAGCATGTTGTACTCACACGTACCCATCTGAAGGCTCTCCAGACTCCAAAAGCGTGCCATCGCCCCCCTGGCTACCATGCTGCCGTCAGACCTCTAACAGGTGATGATGCCGAGTCCTACGGGGCTGGTGGAGGACCACAAGAGGCTCTGAGCTAGCCACAGCTCGGAGGAACAGGCTGTCAGCTGCCTTCAGCTCCCGGCGGTGCCTCCGAGGCCGAGGCCGGCTGGGAACTGCCAGCGGCGCCCTCAGCCGCTCAGCCTGGCTGCCGAGAGCTCCCGGCTCTCTGACATCATGGGGTGCCCTTAGGGAGGAAGTTCCAGAAAAGAAACAAAAACCTGGCTGTGCCTGGCCCTGGACGCGCTGCGCCTGCAGCCGCTCAGACCGCTCCCACAGAGCCTGAACATGGTGAACAGAGCAAGCCAGGGAGTGCATTTGTTTTTCATTAAAGCAGCTAAATGCGATTTCGATCTATATTCAAATGACTGCAATCCAGAGGGAGAGATTATTTGGATGGGAGTTGGGAGTTCCTTGTATTACAACACTCTTCAGAGTATCGGTCTTTGTCATACTATACCAGCTAAAATTCCAGTAGAAGCAAACAATTAAGGTACTTTTAGCACAATTTCACTTGCTCCACAGACAAACACTGGATCATTTTTTAGGGCACAAGCAGCACAAGTGTTAAGGCTGCAGCAGACTGCTCCCAGGAAAACAGGGGAGGAGAGAGACATTTTCTCACTGATACTACAAACTTAATTCAGCTGCTCTATGAAATAGGGAATGAATCAGGAAAGCACTCAAACTCTCCATCTTTCTCTAGGTCTGAGCCAGCCAGAACACAACCTCACTCATTCACCATGGGCCAGCATTCACCCAATCATCTGTGTCCTCCCGCAGTGAAGCTGGATCAGTCCATGCACTGGAAGCAAAGGCAGGAGCCATTCCCATCAGGAGAGTGCAAAGCCTGATGGAACAGACAGCCTATGTCTGTACACACTGCTATGCCTACAGTTTGGAAAGCCCCAAAAACTTAGTGGCCTCTTCTTTACCTGAAAACTGTTGCTCAGCTGAGCCTGTCCTGTAACTGGGGACTGCCTCCTCCAGGGATGTGTACACAAAACCCTGGAGTCATTTCTGCACACAGCAACTTCTCAACACCCACTGAAATCACATGGTTTTCCCCAGCACTGCCTCAGACAGAGAAGGAAAGGGGCCAAACATCGTCCTGCAATATTAATGCCGTTTTCCAGCAAAAATCCTATTTGTGCTGCGCTGCACGGGAGACTGACAGAAATCATCTTCCGAATCTCTCAAACTTCCCTGTTATTTCTTGCTGCAAGGAGTCTAGTTGGATAGGACAATACAAACAAGCTACTACATAAGATCTTCATACACAATGTTTCTCTTGGCATAAACCATTAAAAAAAAAGCAAGCTGGCAAACACAAGTGACATGAACAACACTGAAGCACTGATGGATCCTGGGACTTGCAAGTGAAAATTTCACGCTTTTAATCAAGCCAGAGCACAAGCTCTTTGCCATGTCAAAACCCTGCCCCTCAGGGAAAAGCAGTTCAGCTGCCAAAGGAAAACCAGTTCAAACCCCACACAGCTCTTTTACAAGACAGTTTAATAAAAACCTCTGAAAAACAGGCCAAAACTCCTTCAGTCTGATTTTTGCAGAAAGGAACAGACTGTGTGCTTTTGCTCAATGACTAACCTAATGCCCCTGTGGGATGCTGCTGGGATGGAGAGGGGGGCTTCTCTTCCTCCTTTGCATGGGCACATCTGGCAAACTGAACCACCACGAAAGTACTCATTTGTGGTAAGGTGGTGGTGGCTTCATTTCCTTGTAGATCAGCCAGGGACAGGAGGAGGCACATGCTGCCCTTTGTAGTGGCAGTCCACAGTGACCTTGTCCAAATGCATGCTGAGCTGGCTTAACCACTGCACAGTGCACCCTAAAAAGGCTGTGGGTAGCACTTACTAAAATACTAAAAGCTAGCTTATCCACCTCAAGAAAATTCAGTTCTAGAAATACTCTGGTATCGTAGAACCCTCCATCCTGGGGCAGACCACAGGTCACCCCCAACCACTTCTCTGACAACAGCCAGTAGCAGATGCCTAGAGAGGAACATAAAAATAGATGAGGCGTGTGATGACACTGTTCTGATGTACTTCTCTAAATTCCAGTTATCTGCAGATCAGTCAGATCCCTCCTGGGGCAGAAATTATATCTTTGTGTTTAATGAACTGGATTTTTCAAACCACTTTCTGAATTTTTTAAACTGTTGGGATGTGAAATATTATGTGTAGCAATTAGTTTCATGGTTTAATTTTACAGACTGTGAAAACTATCTTTTATTTTGAGCTTGCTCTCTGGTGATTTCATTTGGTGTCCTTCAGTTCTTAAATTATTTGAAACAATAACTATTATCTGTTCATTTTTCCTATGCCAAACAGACTTTTATTCTCCTATTGTCCTTTTTTTCCATGTTGCAGAGCCCAAGCCACATTAATCACTCCTCTCAGAGACACACACTGGGTCGATTTTCTTGTCCTTCTGCTTTTCTCTGTATTGTCCCCTGTAAAAAATGCCTTTTGGGATGGAAAGGAACGGGGAGATGGCCCCCACACACCAGTGGCACAATTGGGCCTTCTGTTTTGTTCTCTATTCATTTCTTACAAACTCCTGCCCTTTTATTTACTGTTTTGACTGTTACTATGCACTGCACTGATTCTGTAAATGTCTCTTAAGATTGCAAGATGTATGCCTGAACGGCAATATCCAGTTCAAAGTCCATCCTTCTGTAAGCACATCAGGCTCTTTTCCTCCTCCACATGAGTTACCTTGACTTGACCAACACCTGACGCCAGTGCAGTGCCTCATGTCTCACTTTTACCACTGTGAATAATTCAGCACACCAGCAAGAATTACCATTTCATTTTATACCTCCCTTCCCACATCATTCGTGCAGACACTGAACATCTGATTCCACTCATGAGCTCTCTCTTTAAGAAAACCAACCACTCTCCTAAGTCATTCCTGAGCTGTGGCTCCACACAGGTCAAATTCTAGACCCACATTAATATATGCAAAAAAAGATGGGTTCGTTTTTAAGATGAGTATAAAAATTCCTCTGCAGTGACAAATAGGCAACCTATTTAATATAATTTAAAAATTGTAACCCTTCAAGTGCAACAGTAGCAATGCAAATCAAAAGGGCAGTTTCCCTTGTGTTGTATGATTCATGCTCTGCTTCCTACAGATGATGATTCGCTGTCTTGTAACCTCTGTTTTTCTAAAAATTTACATCTCCACTTTTATCTGCCATTGCTATAAGAAGAAAGCATGTAATGTCTTAGCTTTTAGCAAGTAATTAAAGATACCATTGGTTTTCTGTGCTTGGGGTTAGAATTACTTTCTACAATAAAGGGCTTTTGTGCTATCAAATTTCACTGTGCATGAGCAAACAAAAAACTCCCACATGTTCAAAGACAAGGAAGTGCCTTGTGATTTAAGAGAAAAAAGGAAAGAGATCAGAATGTGTGACACTAGTCACTTTAATATTTTCTTCTGGAGCTACTTAAAAGATCTTTGCAACTGCTTGCAAACTGTGAAGTCCATGATGAAGTCCCTCCCCACTTGCCTTCAGAGTTTTAATTTCAGAAACTTTTTCTGCTCCACTTCTATGGTTATTGTAAGGTCTCATAAAAGTCACATCTAACATAATCAAGGTTGCTCTCGCTTCATTGTCCTGAAAAGTGGCAGAAATTTTGGTTTGTGTATTTGTCATCCTGATACTTACCTTTAGGAGACCAGTTATTCAAAACCTAAACACCTGGGGAGATATTGCTCTCAGGCAGTTGTCTAGGTAACTAATACTATTTCATGTGGTTTGAATGAATATTTTCCAAAATATGAATTGGAAAGGATAAATAAAAATAGAAAAAAAAATAGAAAAATTTATTCCTACTCTGTGATAAAAAAAAGAGCCTCTTTTTTTCACAAACTACATTATGGCAGACCTGTTATTCTGTGAGTGGTCCTTCTGGAATCAGGGACTGACACCACTTGTATAATCTCAGCAAGAGTCACAGCATTCGATGTCTAATTTACCTCAGTGCCTGATCTGAACTCATGAAGTGTACTAAGGAGCATGCAGCACAACACACTGCAGACACAGGTTTTAAAGTAGTTCCCAGTCTTTTACCACAATATAAATTAAAAGGAAAATACAAATGGAGTGAATATGACTGTCTTGGTTAGAGAAAAGTTGTGAAGCTTTCAGCACTGTTTATTCCAAACTACCCACATCATCACTGGGGGCGTGGTTTTGGCAGAAGTAGCAGGCACTGGAAACCAAAGTTTGCCATCTTGCCGGATCTCTTCAGGGAGAAGGTATTGGGAACAGCCAAGTGGACCCAGCCCCTCTCCACCACTGTCAGGCCCTTTCCCATTTCTTCAGGGCACTGTCTTAAGACACAGTGCTGATGGACAGCGACGATGAGTCTGAGATGCCACTCAGAAAAAGCAAGAGAGTGACACAGCGGCACAGAGTCAAGCCCAGCTGAGCTACACAGAGTCTAAACTCCAGAAGAGCCCAACTAGAGCAGCATCGCTGCCAGAGGCAGCTGTGCAGAATCAAACCAGCAAAGCAGAGTGGTCTGAGGTGGTGGAGTGGCACAACATGATGATAGAGCTTCTGAGGGGTTTGCTTGTCCTACTCTTCGCTGTTTTCCAACTGGGGAAGGGAGAACATTAAGCAGCCAAAGCTCTCCTTGACACATTTCCTTTATGTCCCAAATACCATGTGGCCCAGATGCAGGAACAGTAACTACATGCCTTTGTGTGGAAACGACAGCAGGCATTGTCTTCAGGAAGTGCTGGGGTTTTTTTCACAGTGGTAAATTCCCTTTTTTGTGGGTAGAGCACCCTCTTTTTGCATACTTTTTACTATTAACACTAAAATCGCTGTTGTCATTGCGATTTTAGTATTTTGTAATCTCATAATTTCTCCTTATTTTCCCTTTATTACTGGAAGGGGCAGGGGGAAAGGTAGTGGCTTATTTGGAGTTTAGTTCCCTAAACCAGCTGTCTAAACCAGCACAATAATTTATCTCAGAATTCCAGAATATTCTGAGTTGGAAGGGACCCACGAAGATCATCAAGTCCAACCCTAAAGTGAATGGCCCATATGGGGCTCAAACCCACAGCCTAGGCATTATCAACAGCATGCTCCAACCAACTGAGCTCATCTCAGGGAGTAAGTCCCTCTTATTGCCATAGTTAGAAATTCCCAAGTCTGCTTCTTGAAAAGCACCTCCTGAAAAAAACTGTCATGTTCTATTCAAAACAGGAGTATTCAATTTTAACATGTTCTTACATAAACTAATTCGTAGTTAAAACATTTTTGGCAGAATTTGGATGTCATTGCAGCTAAAGCTTAGCTAAGAACCATAGAAGCCAAGTTACTGACTTGTAAACATACATGCAATTTTCATAAACATTGAAAATGCTATTTGTTAAGTTTCCTACTTCAGTCATGGGAAGCCTTGATCCAGAAGGTTCAAGGTGAAGGTCCTCAACAGTGCTTTGTTCACTATTAACAGTGAAAGATACGAAGTGAGAATTTTGCTTTTGTTTCTGACTTTTGGCAGTGTCTGAAGGAACACAAATGGTGTTAACCCAGATTCTTCTGGTCCCACCTGTGAGGAAAGGTTCCACTACTACTAGACTAGTTAATAAGCTACTTCTATTAACTCCAGATAGCACTACATGCTAAGAGTAAACAATTACAGCAAAATTATGTAGGACACATCAGCGAGCCTATTAAAAGTGCAGTGCTTCCAAAATGGCAATTTTTCCAAAATCCTGTCCCTCATGGACCAGAGTTCTGGTTAGGCTACACTCACCAGCAAGCCTTAAATAATTAAGGCTTGCCTATCAAAGTAAAGCTGAATGCATGGCAAACAGAAAATTAAAAATACATGTGGGGTGTGGCTAGGGCTCAGGTATGAACTCAAGCATATTAGAACTTACTTCATAATCTATCAACTTTAGACAATCATATGAGTGAGAGAGTGGAGAATACAGGTTTGTAAGTGATACAGAACAATAAACCATAGCAATGTCAAAGAGTAGATGTGAAAAAAAGAAGTTTTGCATGAGAACAGCAGCTACTAGAAAGAAACTCACAAAACAAAGCAACTTTGCTGGGTATTACTTTGCCACTGAGTTGGTATGCAACCCTTTATCCTCCATGTTATATTCTAATTCTTGCTTAGCCTGGGGTGTGGCTTTCTGATCTACAAAGTTAAAAATACTCATCTTACCATTAGCTGTTCTCATCTGCCGCCTCCGTCCCACCCGGTCCAGGCCGATGGGGGTACTTTGAGAGAAGGTGAGTGGCCGGAACCTGGCTGAAACAGCCTTGTACGGGGGCACCTTGTGTGCTGGAACGGGTGGCCGTGCCACAGGCTACCAAGGAAACAGGAAAATCCAGTATTAGTAAAGCTACAGGCAAGTGCAACTGAGCAAAGCTCAGGTATGAAGTAAGGTTTCTCCAGATAGTCCAGGTAATTACACGGGCAGTAAAATCCCCTATGTTGAAGTGGCATTGCCTAAACACTGCATACCATGTCCACCAGCATCACAGAACAAGTTTTATTACCTTACAATTCTTTGTTACATTAAAAACTCCTGAGCCTTCTGTTGTGGTCAGACATGCTCTGTAATTTTCATCTTGTAATACTCTTTTTTGAAGACAATCAGAAGGCTGGAGCACCTCTTCAATGAAGATTATGCTGAGAGAAATGGGGTTGTTCAGCCTAGAGAAGAAGGCTCCAGGGAGACCTCACTATGGCCTTTCTGTACTCAAGGGGAACTACAAGAAAACTGGAGGGGGACTTTTAACAATGGCATGTTGTCATAGGACAAGGGGGAATAGCTTTCAACTGAAGGAAGGTCAATTTAATGAAAAGGCTTTCTAGGATGAGGATGGTAAAAACACTGGAACAGGTTTTCTGCAGAGGCAGTGGATTTCTGCTTTCACCAGTTGAATGTATTGCTTGTCAGTAAAATAAACAAGACAATAATAATTGTCTAAATGATGCTCTGTTTTGAGTTCCCAGGAGTCTTGTAAGAAAGAGGCAATACTAAGTTTATTGCACCTTTATCTCAAAGCCATTTCTTTTGGATAAATCATTCATTTGTTGAATTATAATTGGAAAACCTACCCCTGTTTTATTTGCAAATTGAGTCTGATTTTATGTTGTCCCTGAACAACTCCACATTTGCCAGGCTGAATGATCTTGCATAAGCATTCAACATTAAATAGGCTTCAGCACATGAACTTCACAGAAACTTGTCTTTAGATCTTATTGTTCAGTCATTACTGTTCTTCTATCAAGTAATCTGAAACATCAGGGTGGTTTTTTAATGAGGGGTGGTTTTTAATGAACTATCTCTTGACACTCTGTTACAAAACCCATGACAGTATTGTTTGGAAATGTTTTCTCACACCTAAGCCATCAGACCAAAACAAAAAACAGCATAGAGGGAATTAGCTTTGTACTTTTCAAATATTCCCATGGGTTTTCAAAGCTTTAAAGAAAAAAAAAACACCAGTGTGAAGAGCAGTCTTTGACAGCCCCTCACATAGAGTACTTCTAGCGCATATATGCCTACCTGATGAATCCTTTCTCACATTCCAGCTGAAAGTTTACTTTTTATTATGACTGCCAAAAACCTCAATGTGTACGGAACTGATTCATTGAAAAACTCATCTTAAAACCTCATTTCCTAAGTGCCTTATCAGTATATCAGCATCCTTCACCACAAAAAGTCTGATTTGTTTAGCTAGTAGATGTGACAGCAATTACCGTATGCAAACAACTGGCTGAGTAAGCAAAAGAGGCTATTTATTTCTGGGCAACTAAAATTTTCTTATAAGGCTTCAGTCCTGATCCTTTCCCTGGACAGACATGGATGTGCTTTTACTCAGTGGTAGTCCTGGGAAGGCCATAATTTGGTTTAATAATGTGCCCTTGCTAGGAATGCTCCACAGTTTTGGTCTTGACCACAGTGATCCAGCAATGTGCTAATTTAACCCCAGTCAAGCCTTCATGGCAGCACTGGAGGATGGAAAGAGTCAGCTCAAATAACTTCCTTGATGCATGTTCCTTCACTATTAAAACGATGTGAACAAAGTTTGAAAAGAGATCAATCTGGTTTCAGCACTAAATGAAGGGCCTGAAGAGTGTTTAATCCCTTATACAGCACAGCAAGTTACCAGTACTTACTATCCCTTGAAATCCATCTATTATTCTTGAGTGAGATGGGCTAGAATTTGTAACAATAATTTTCCTTTTTTTTTTTTTTCTCCTTCCAAGTTAAGAGACAGAATTAACTTTAAAACATCTTAATTACACATGATTTGAAACAAAGGTCTTTGCCTGGGTAAAAGGCTTATTGGCTTCAGTTGGAAGGAAAACCTTGCTTATAGGTTTTCTACCTTTGTTTCATCTGATCCACTTAGTCGTACATGGACAGACATTGTGTTCATATTGTCAGTTTACTTAAATTCTTAATTTCATTTATTTCCCAATTTATTACCAATTTTCTTCATCAGTTTTAAATATCTTTGCTATGCCAAAGCCAAGAATTTGAACATCACTTTTAATGCTACAGTTTTTGAACAGGCCTGCTTTCAGATAATTTGAAATAATCAATGATAATGTGTTATCATTGTGTTTGATTGTAGTACTCTGTTCCTCAGGCCCAACACCCTATAAGGAGACTAAACACACATCTGTTTTACACACAAATCAGTCCTTATAGACCAACATGAGACATAATGACCACGCCAAGAAAGAAATCAGATTAATTTATAATACAGAAAAGATTATCCCAAAGTCAGTATCAGGTTTGTTCCATGCTGTATTTTTAGCAAGAAGAGAAAAGTAATTAGTGACCAGGAAAGCAGTATTCTAAGTACATGACGTCAGCTTGACAAAAGGGAAGGAAGAGAAGGAAGCATCCATTCTATTTTCTAGGCTGAAGACAGAGATAAGGAAGTGAGAGGGTCTTTTGCACTTTGCAGAGCACATCTTTTTATCTTACTTGTGTCAGCAGATTTTCTCTCTCTTCTACTTGATCGTCTCCATAGAAATTGACCCCACCTATTACGGAGATGGGTCTTCTTTTTCGCCCTCTGTGGTAGCCTACAGTATTGCTTTGGATCACAGAACCAACAGATGCCAGTCCTGGCTGATTTTCTCCATCTGTGCAGTCTGTCTTCTGAGACTCCACTGCAACTGCATCTTCTGGTATAGAGAAACTTCGGACTGACATTTGGCCGTAGTCTGAGAGAGGTCTGGGCCGGGATCTTTTTCCAGAGCCCCATTTCCTGGGTGTGACCTTTTGTGAGTCTGCCTTTTCTTCATCCTGGGACGTGGACCTCTTCCAGTGGTCATCAGAAACAACCTTTTTAAATGTGAACAAGTCAAATAAGCCATGGAATTTTCTGACAGTTAATCATTTGTGAGTTTGTCATATGGCAGATAACATGTCTAAAACAGAAGGAGTTACCATAAATACAACAAATGCAATTGACAATTCAGGAAGAGATAACTTTGCAAAGCAGAGACATCACAATGCTTGTGATGAATAAAGTAAACACCCAACAATCAGTACCTCTTTGGCAGACAAGACTAATATCACTAAAAACTTGCCTATTACCTCAGCAGTTCCTATCACAAACACTGAATTCAAGGAACAGTATCTTGGAAAGATAGCTCTGTGCTCACAGGACTTGTTTCTATGCACAAGTTGAATGTTACAAGTAACACAAATAAAAATAACTCAACTGTGTTTTTTGACTTTTTACCAAGGCTTGTGACAATAGGACAAGGGACAACAATTTTAAACTGAAAGAAGGTAGGTTTGGATTACATATAATGAAGACATTCTTGACCATGAGGGTGGTGAGGCACCAGAACAGGTTGCCCAGGGAAACAGTGGATGTTCAAGCTCAGGTTGGATTGGGCTCTGAGAAACCTGATCTAGTGAAAGCTGTCCCTGTCCATGGCTAGTGGGTTGGGACTGGATGATATTTAAGGTCCCTTGCAAGCTAACCCATTCCATGATACTTCTCTGTTTCACCTCTGCTCAGTGATGAAAATGGACAGCAAGGCTGCAGTTTGACCACTTGCAGATCCATGTAACTGTAAGCTAATACCAGGCTGGGCAGTCACACTCCCTCCTACCACTCACTCCCACAGTCCCACATGGTTGGATCAAGAGATTCTGCAGCCAGGAGTGAATTAGGTGAGCAAGCTCATCCAGTTTGGAAGGGAGAAGCTCTCTTCCCATATGCTCTGGGAGGTTAAAGTCATACAGATTATATCAGAGATATATTATGGAACAAACACAGGAAAAAATGATGGGTTTAGATAGGAAGCTTGGAAAATGAGCATGTTGTTCCTATTAAAAAGTACATCTGGCTCTTTGAGGTTAATGCCTTCAAGTATCATAACTGCAGTGGTATTACAAGTTTGTAAATAAAATAACCTCAGCTGAAATACTTGGTTGGTAGAGGGAACATTTTTAAGCATTTCAATGCATTTAAAGTAATACTGTTGTAATTTTTTTCTAGAAAATTCTTGCAATTTTTCAGAAAAAAAATCTGTACACAAAAATTTATGTTCACTTTTCTCTCAAATTTCTGATTTATTTATCTGGCTTTTCCCAGCTCCTTTATAAAAATAGAAAAGAAAGAGTGAAAGCTAGTAAAGAGAAAAGCATCATTTTGTCTAACTATATTTTGTTCAGCTGTTCCAGACCAGATGAAGACATTCCAGATATTGCATAAGCAAAGCAAAGATCCAGCCCAGAAGCAGCCTTTTACAAAGATGTCTGTGACAGAGGATTTATCTTCTGTCACCTTCTTGTCCACCTGCCATTTTCAGTCAGGCCACTACAAATCAAATGAATCTTTTTTAAGCCACATGATCCAGTGGGGGCAGATGCTGCTTTTTGTTTGAAAGACAGCTTAAGATTAATTCCATGGTATGAAAGCACTTCAGCCAATGAGCAGAGTTACTAAACAGTCAATATTTTAACATGATTACTGCAATTATGAAAAAAAGTATCAATATCACACACTGTTTTACACTCAATTATCTCACTTGTAGCATGAAACTTATTCTAAATTAGAGTACTTAAAAAAATTTGGTTTCTATGGCATGACACTCATGTCACTCAAGCAAGAACTTCAGGTTCTCTACAGATTTGTGTTCAGGACCAGTTTTAACAGTGCATTTAATTAAGCAGAGGAGTCACTGCCTGGCTGGTGCATTAACACAGCTTCAGCAAAGGTGTCCCTTAAGCACAACCCCTCCAAGTCTGAGCAGCAAAGTCACAGGTTAAATAAGGTTCTTACCTCAGAATCAGACACAGGTAAAGGGTCTCCACATATGCAGTGACTGAGAAAGGAGCTCATGAGAGTCATTTTATTTTTTTTTTCCGCAAAGTCTTGTCCATAAGAGCTAGAAATGTGAGCACACTCTCTGCATAACCAGCCAGGCAAAGTTCATACCATGATCCTGTACTTTTAGACTGAGGGAAGGACACGTCACACGTCATCTCATAATCTGCTGCTTACACCCTTATCTTGAGCAATAACATTTGCAGAGGACTGCATTCGTTCTGCAGGACTCCACCTACAGTACTGATCCAAATGACAGCCAGATTAATCTCTGTTGTACAACAAACAATGCTGAAGGATGTGTGTTTTTAGTCTTAGATCTATAAACTGCACTGAATAATACTAAAAGAGAAAACATAATCCTGTCACTGCAAAAACCAGGGGAAACTGGACTGATAACCTCACATCCCTCTAAGTGGCCTTCTCAAGCAGGACCTGATCAAGTGACCACTTACTAGCAAGAATAAAAATATCCAGTACACCACTCATAGGCTCCAGTACTGCAGTCACTTAAGCAGAAATGTGACTCTTGACATCGAGAAAAAAATTCTGAGGAAACAATTGTATTCCACCTGTGACTGGCTTTATACTGGTGCACCACTGCTGACCTCAAATTACCTTCTCCTAATGAATCTTGTATAAGTGAAAGCAGGTTGATGTTATACAATTATTACTGGGAACATCTACAGATGTGTAGAGATATACCTGGCACTTCATGTAGGACGAAAATCAAAATCTCATGCACTGGCTCATTCATTGTAAGTACTGGTCAAAATTTTCAAAGCATTTTGAGATTTCTGAGAAGATCTAAGATTATTCCACATTGGATTTTCTGAAATTCACACCTGCTAGACTAGCAACAGCACAAGATCACAACACTAGCAATCAAGATTATTAATCTTGCCTTTTAGGCTGTATCCTCAGATAGGTTTCTTCTGAGACTGCAAATGCAAACAGCTCTGCTTGTTTGTGCTGATGCAAATGAATTAATTTTATCTGGATAACTAAATTCCTACAATAGAAAATTAGTTATATCATTGTATTTCAACTGCTTTCCTTATTCCTGACAGCCGTGTATCTACAAATACAACCATTTAAAATGAACATTTACTTCAATCCAGGTTACATTTATATTTGCTATTGCTCCCTTCCAGTATGTCACTCTTAGCTGCAGATTCCCACATTTAAATTTCAATTCTGCAATGGAGCTGTCTGTACATTAACTAGATAATAAAGCTGTCATCATAGCCAGGAGAAATCTAGGATGAAATTTCATTGCCTGAACATAAGCACCCAGGGCCATTTCAAATGTTCAAAGGAATTTAAGATATCTCTACGTGCCACACATCATGCAGGTATGACACAGGACCTATGGGAGGCCTGGGCCATCCAGAAGCAGCCCCTGGGGACAAAGGGAAGCCTGTCAGGACATCTCCAGCAGTGCTGGGTCTTTTATGTTCCAGGAATCAAGCTGGACCCCTTAACAAGGGCATTTGGCCAAGCCTACTGAGTGACCATCCAGGCAGCACTACAAGCAGGAACCAGGTGTCAAGTGGGATTGCAGGTAGGTTTAGATGGAGCTACAACCATGTTCCCTAATGCTGTGGGCAACCCTGCTTGGTCCCCACTTCCTGCTCCAGAAATGTGCAGCTTCACCATGAGCTATTTGACAGCTGCCCCTCACTTCACTTGACAGCTATTTTTAGTTGGGCTCAACTCCAGGTGCCACATCCAGGTGCTGTCAATGCTGTGCTCCCCAGGACCCCCAGACCACACCCAACAGGCTACAGTGGGAGCTCTCCCAGGCTGCTCCCAGGTAAACAACTACACCACAGAGTCTGTGCCCAGCCAGACCAAACCCCTCCCATGCCTGGGCCCAGACTGATTTCCCAATCCAGGTACAGCAACTTCAAGGACTTGATCGTGATCTCGCTCAGCTCAACTTGGCACTGGTACAACCCTGGTCCATTTAATGGCACATGACTGCTATTGGCATTCTCTGTACTCATTAATAACCAAGGTAAGCAACATCAGCATAAGGTGTTTCATCACTGAAATCTTAGCTTAGCCTTTAGAGCCCAGCTCTCCAGCTATTACTCAGACCATTGTGTACCTTTGATAAATTCAGCACTCAGAACTGATTTCAGAGGAAGTGCTGCCCAAAGAGCACAAGATCTGATTTGTAGAGTAGTGATAAAATATTGCTTATGTGGATGCAACTTTTATCAGTGATATGGCAAAGAAATTGCCAGTACCTGAAATTGGATGGCAGGACTTTCACTGATGCAGATACACAAACCATGAATAACCATTCATCCTCTATACCTGACCCCATTCCCTGCTGCAGAGAAAGACCAAAGTAGAAGTCTGACCCAACAGAATCTGCTGCTGGTCAGCTTCCTGCTGTGGGGACACTTTTGAGGGCTGACACCATGATAACAAAGTTAAGACAAGCCCTGAGTGATTTGGGTTTTTTTTGGCTTGTTTTGTTTTTAGGTCAATGTGTTTGGCCAATAAAAATCCCCACTTTATAAAGCTCTTGATGACTGTATACATTACTGAGGCTCCCTGACCACTAATCTGCATTTCAACCCCTACTGTTTACTATTTGGATTTTTAAAATTTTATCTTTATGCTCCAAATGCAATAATGTTCTATAACATTCACTTACAGACAAAGTATAAGGGGACACTTCTCTCCTGAAAAGTTTTGTCTACCTGGTAATCTTCTGGGAAGTCACAAGTAGGGACCTCTTGGACAAAGACTCCCAGCCTTCCTTCTGCTTCTCCAGGGAAGGCAGTATCCTGACTCTGCTTCTCCTTTTTCTGACAGTTTTTTGGGTTTTTTGGTGGGTTTTTTTTTTTTTTTTGGGGGGTGGGGAAATTGTTTATTTTCCTTAGCTACACAGTAAGTTGCAATACTGCTTGTTCTATTATCTCTGTATGTTTGAGCTGCTTGGCTGAAATGTAATTTTGCTAACTACTGCTACCTCCTTCTAACCCAAAGAAAACAACCAAAATCTAACAATGCCTATACAAAATTACATATTAATTTCCAAGTGCAATTTATTAAAATGTGTGATAAATTAAACAGATGATGATTCTGACTAAGTTACAAGGAAAACCTGAGTAGGCTGAGAAGTTTTGGAACACAATTACTACATATTCTCAGTGAAAAGTTTTGATGGGTAGTCAGTCGTGTTCTGTAAATTACAAGGCTTGAAATTATCACAATATTTGCGCTAGGCCGTGTAGGTATCTTTGTATTTTGATCAAGAATATACATTTCTGCATACATTTAGGGATCTATATAAAAATGTCCAAATTTCTTACACTAGCAATAACAGCTATATATTATAATTGGTGACTATTAAACAGCTATTATTTCTGCATAAGACAGAAACTGCCAAATCTTAGGAACTCAGCAGTAATATTAGAATTGGCTTTTCAGTTTATACAAGCCACCAAACATAAAAAGGGCCAAGGGATTGTCACCTAGTAGCTATAAATTTTTTTACCACCTTGACCTAACACAGTAAAAGTCTGGACATGTCTCCACCCAGGTACATGATAAAAGCTAACTGCTGCACTTTTTCTTGTTGATAAATAGCAGTTGGGAGAGCATTAGTTGAAGTCCATTTATCAATACTAAATGAGGTCAAAAGCTTGTTTTATGTTTCATGGACATGATCAATACTTTTTTTTTTTTGCAAACTGTTGCGACAGACACAGAGATTATGAAACTCTGGATAAATAAAGCATCCCAGAGAAAATTAATTTATTGTCATTCATTTATTCAATTTCTAGATTTTATAAAATGATTCTGAAGTGTTAAGAGAGCCCAGTGACCCCCTATTCATCCAACAGTGATTCCACAGCAATAGCTACCATGGAAATGACTGCTTTTGCTGTAGAAGAAAGCACACTTTAAGTAATTGCATCTTCAATCACAAGCAAACTGGAATTATTAAACCAGTCCAACTCAAGAAAATTTCCATCTCTTCCTTTCTAATTAAACGCAAATTGCACTATATCCTTTTTCTTTACATCCCTCTGCCACTAACATTTTTTCTTTTTAATAAGCCTTTGAGAAGACCCCACATAAATGCATTGATTATCTATCCCTAGAATACCAAGGGCAATTTGACCAGTGGCCGGCAAGACAACAAAATACAATCCATGAAACAACTGCAAAAAGCACATGCTTAAATTACACCTATATAGAGAAGCAAAGCAGAAACAATCAAATACAACCGTGGCCAACATTTAAACTAAGTTTTAGCTGCTTGGAGGAAAACCTGCCTTTTATCTTCCACTTTGACGACCCCTTGCCCCCCCCCAAAAAAATTTGTCTGCAGCCACAGTTTAAAAATTTGCAAAGTGTTGCTTCTGAGGGGGTCTCCCTAAAGCAATACCACTGCACTACACCAGTATAAGCTTTATACTCACAGAATAGACACAGGAAATACTATGCATTTTAGTAAAGAAAAAATATATTACTGTGCCCTGTGACACAGCAAAAGCAACCCCCATTAGCAATACAAACTGCTGTGGTAAAACACTCATTTTAGAAATTTTAAAAATTGGGAAAAAAAGTTTGTATAATTCTCCTCTTGGGATCCCAAAGCATTTGTGGTGTTCTGATTAACAAATACACCTATAAAACCACATTAAGAGATCAGGCTACATAGATACAAAGAAAATTTAGCCATATTTTTCTAAGGCCTTTTAATGTAGGTTTGCTTCATTTAACCTGATCCTTGAAAGCCTGCTTATCGCAATCAATGATAAAGCATAAAGCTTTCCCTCTCAGCAATATGCCTCACCAAGATTAGCGAGTTCACCTTGGTAATATCCATGTTTCACAGATAAGGAACAGATACAAAGTTAAGTCATGTAGAAGTACAGGGCAGGACTGGAAATGACGAGCGGATCTCATGATTCTCAAATCTGTTCCTCAGCTTCAAGGATTTCCTTTTTCCTCTCCTCTAATTCACTTCCAGAACCAAATCAGCCAGCATATTTCTGAATGGCAGAGGGGAGGAGTTTACAGGGAAATGTACTTCCTTTGCAGAAACAATCTTATCACTTATATAAAAACGCCAATGTGCTAAAACCAGAAAACCATTTCCTCTAGTTTTCTGGTGACTTGATACTTGGGGATGGCTGGATGATGCTCTTATACTGTCCCTTCTTTCCTTTAGTATCTGAACTGGAATAGCAAGCATGTGGTGTATATTAAAGGAGTATTAATATTCTCTGCTTCTTTTACATGTACACATATTAATAACTCCTAAATAAATCCCTAAGTATTTTCTCAGAACACCGCAGAACAAGTAACAGGTCTAAAAAAAAATTTAATTTCCATTTATTTGGCAAAATGAGAAACTTCTTTCAGGCTATCTTTGTAATACCCACTGTCAAATCTCAAAAGCCAGATGATAACCACAGGTTGGAAATGGAACCTTATGCTAGCAAAGCAAAACATAAAAAGCCATAAGCCTCTGCCTCTATTCAGAGTCTCTCCAAATTGAGGTCCTCTGGCTCCTCACTCTCTCCACCCTTCCAGAGCAAAGCTGCATATTTCCTCCCCAAGTCCTAGCAGCAGTCACAAACACAGCCTGCGAGGGGTGGAGCTGCCTTGGGCAACTCTACCTCTGCCAACTATTACTTCCTAGAGCACGGGGTGTGGGCACGGCTGCTGTGCTCGCTTCCCCCAGCACTCGGCTGGTCTCCAGCCTGCCACAGCACCCTGGTGCCGCAAGCAACACAGCAGCCTCCAGATGCCAGAAAGGTAAAATGCAGGTGGCTCGGTATCACTTTGGGTATCTCAACCACCTAGCACTGAAATGGATTTTCAGTGCCAACAACTCACCACACTTGATGCAAGAAACCAAATCACATGGCCAGAGGTGCTGTTCCACTTCCTGGGGTACTATTTATTACTCCTGATCCCAGGGTGAGCAACAGCTGGGTATTACTGAGGTGCCACTGGAAAGCTACAGCAGAGTCAAACATGAGACTCTCTGGAAAGGCAGAGGTGCACAAATGCAATAAAGAAAGGGTGCAGCTTGCCCCAGGCTAACTGCAGTGAGGTCCACCTGAGCTCTCCCTGTCACCATCCAAAACATTTCTGCAGGGATGACAGTAACTCCTCTATTATCCTACAGTTTTCAGGAATGGCCAATTTTATTAAGAACTGCAGTTACTTGGTATGAAATTTAACCCAATCCAGAATTCAGACTACTGTCATGACTGCCTGGTTTTTCTTCTTCCTAGCAGTGGGTATAGCAACAAATGATTATGGGCTGCACCAAATGGATGAAAGCTCTGCTGCTGAAAGCTTTTGCTGCGATAGGAAGATACTCCTGCCATTTGAGGGCTCCTTGCTGCATTATTGCAGCAATGGATTCTGCAATTTAGGTTTGTAGCAATGCAGTGGTTTCTAGTCTAGCTGTGGGCAAATGCATCTGTAAGTCACTCACCGGGTGACTGTGGGGACATTGTGTGAATGCATCCTGACTTGTGCAGAGCAGCTCAGAGTTTAGTGCAAATCCAGTGTTGCTTGGTCTAACTGAAACCTCAGTTTTCTGTAAGATGCTGTTGAAAGACCCTGTGATGGGGTTCTGCTGCTCTACCCCCAGGCAAGACTAGAATGCCCCTGGAGAGGTGAGCCCTCGCTCCAAATTACAAGCCCATTAGGAGTAAACCCAGTTTCAGAGATTCCCCCCACTACTTCATCTGACTATCCTTCACAGTTTATCACATTTACAGTTATACATTAACACCTTAGGTTGATTAAGCTACACTCAAAACGGCAGGTGGATGAACCAGAGGTGAATAAATCCAAAAGGAAGGGTTCAAAGAGCTGAAAGCAGCTAGCTCCCAGGTGTGCTCGTGCCCAGCCATGTGTTCCAGAGGCAGGAACTACAGACGATGATCCTGGCTCCTTGCAGGCAATTGAACATGACTACATCCAGCTACCACCCCTTGGTCCTTCACTGTGAGGACACTTTTTGAAGCTAGAAATAGCAAGGACAAACAGCGAGGCAATATCTGAGTCCTCTATATCCCACCCATAAAGTTCTTCCTCTTCATCTTTATAAGCTGTCCTCCAGGTTAAGTCCTTTGTGCTTAATATTCAGAGCCCAGAGACCTGTCCAGGAAAAAACAGTTCAACTCTGCCAACAGCTGAGCACTGGGGACTTTATGATGTGGACTAGTTGGGACCAGCAGCTTTTGTATGGCATGAACATAAATGAGTTGACAGACAGGTCTTAGAATATTTAAAATATTGTCTGCAAATATACTGTGACTCAATCATAATTACAGCAGAGCTACCTCTTCGCTGTAATTTATCATTCACTTATGGCTATGCAGATAAGGTACTCAAGTAATAAAAAGTCTGGTGTACTGTGAAGCCAGATGCCAGCAAGGCAACCTAAATTCCAAACACTCTATGAGATTGTGAAAGACTAGGTGAAATGTCAAATAACTTGATTTTTACTTTTTTGTAACAAATTCAGAACAGTGTTTTGTTCAGGCAGCCTCAGTGGCTGACACACACCAGTCCAAAGCAGACTAAATTTTTTTATTATTATTCCAGTGACATGGGGCTCTTTCTTCATGAAAGCAAAGACCATGTGAAACACTCTAAACAAGTACAAGCTTGTACCTAATCATCTCTTCATGCTATTTGAAAGCAACATATTGAATATAAATGCAGTAGCATGAAGCAGACAGTGGCAAAGCATGGGATGTCACAGGTGAGCTTTGGTGACTCACACCTCTGTAGCTTCAGAAGTGCTGAGGAATGGATCTAGGCTGCACTTAATTAGCTCTTTCCTGGGAAGCAACCTCCATCAGGAACAAAAACCAAGAAATCTCCCCTGCTCCAGTCCAAATCTTGCATTTTGGTGAAACCATCAAAGTAACAGAGGTGACAGGACCTCAAGACTCAATCATGTAAGAAAAAACCAACCAAAAACATCAATTCTGATGAACAAATAGACATCCTTGCATGAATACTGCAAAATCAGCTTTACACTGGTGGGGAAATATAAGGTAGAAATATTTAGTTTCCATATTTGGGAAAACATAGAGATAGTCCAAATTCCACAGATTTCATTTGCTGACTGATCTACTAGATGAGTGAGTAAGGGAATAAACTACACTTACTTCCAGCAACGACAGCCAGACCTGGAAAGAGATCCTATTTCAGCCTGACTGGTTAGGACCTTCTAAGCTTTGTACCAAAATACATCTTCAAGCTTTAGTGGCTGTACTGGAATACATACTGGCTTAAACATGAAATCTGAACAGAAAGGCAGATCCATGAAACATGGAAACAGTGCACAGTTGTCCATCAACACAGTGTATCTAAGGTTCAGACAAAATTTTTAAAATGTGTGATGACCATGGCTCCACACTACATCTCAAATGATTGCTGAGAGAGAACTAAGCACTCAGCCATCATAGAACAACCTGCTGGGCAAGTACAGTAATGTAATGCGGAGGTGTAAGGTAAAAATGAATTGTAGTCAAAAGTTCAAACCCCAGTGACCTCATTGTGTGAATATGTGGCATTCAGAAAAGTGCCTACAGGCTGAATAAACTCCAATTAAAAAATAACCTGGCATAAGTATCTTTGGTGCCAAGCTAGCTCCATGCTGAGGGAAGTGTGCTGTAAAGCAGGAAATTAAATCCTCCAAAGAAACGGTAGGAAGAAACCATACCACTCTACCTGTTTTGCAGTCACTCAGTGCCACAGCTTTAGGGTTGTGTAAGAAATGAGGAGCAGGCACGGAAAAAAGAAACAACAGACTTTATACTCCTTGTGTAGTAAGATAAAAGCAGACCCTGTCCTGCACAGCTCCTGCTTCCAACCCACAGCTACCACCTCCAAAAACCTTGTTTTTTTCCATCAGAAGAGGGGTCTGTCTGGATGCAGCTACACCATGTGAGTGGCCACAGCTGTTTTTACAAAGCATCAGACTCCAGGCAGTGCTCACAGCAGAGTGAGGGCTTACAGCCAAGGGGCCTATTCCCTGGGCACCACTTCCTCCATCTTTTGCTTGGACCATCCCATATTGCCTACATACCCACTACATGAACCCAGAGCTGCCACAGAGCTGTCTGTATTTTAGACAACTGAAGCAAGTACTAAGAGACACTCACAATTACCCTAAAATATGTTATAATATAAAGAGAAAGCTTAAATTGCATGTTAAATAATAACAGAACATGGTGTTAAAACTAAAAACTGCAGTAACTTTTATCCACCCCATGTACACACATTCATGTAAAAACTGTACTGGTTTGTTGGGAGCCAAAGGGAAGGACCAGATTAATTTCTTTTGGGTCATGATGACAGCTCACCACTAGATGGTAGATGAGTAGCATTAATTCCACCTCCCATTTTATTCCTGAGAAATACTACTGGCATCCATCCACACTAGGGCTCTTGCCTCCTCTGGCAGTGTGAAAGTTTCTCCTTGCATGTAAGTGAGAGTTTTAGAAAATATGGATGGTAGGAACAGTTCTAGGGCTTCAGAAGAGGAATAACCTCTGAGCCCAGACATTTATACACACTGAGATTATTTTTTCAATCTTTCAATTGCTTCAAACACACCAGTAAACAAAATTGCCTTTCTCCAGCAGAAGGACAATACTGATAAGCTCTGTAACCATTTACAGTTAGTTTGCAAAAACTATGCCAAGCTTTTAAAAGTAGAACAGCTTCACAGACATTTTAAAACTTGACAGCATGAAAGGCTGAAGCTTGTGCAGCTGCAGCATTGCATTGCCTATCTCATACCTAAGGTCTAAGATACTTTAGTCAAACTGAGGTGGCTTAAAAGATATACCCACTTTGAGAATGACATGCATACTTATACAGATCCAGGTGGATTTTTGCCCCAGTGAGCTGGGGTTGAGCTAACCTCACTGCTTCAGACAGCTGCATGTCTGACAGCTCTTCACCAAAGATGCCAAATCATTACAACTTCTGTGTCAACTCACACCATGTTTTAGGCGGGGGCATGGTGTTATCATGTGAATTTACCTCAGAGGTGATGCAATATATCTATCTACCCATTCACTGAGAGCATGAAATCACCCATTAGGTGCTGTGAAAACAGTGTCTTCACCAAAACAGTAGCAGCACACTCAGCCCAGCATCCAAAGTATTGCTATCTGCAGTTGGCAAACAAATTAATAAGCAAGCAGTTCACCCTCAGTATGGTCATCATTGTACAGCAAAAACATTGGATACAACTGAATGCTTAAACCTCTGTACTGTGTCTTTCACGCCACACTGCTCTACAAATATTACTATGTTCTGCAAGGCAAAGTGTTTTACAGTAAGTCAACACTACTTGAGAATACACAGACTCTTTAAAAAAGAGCTTTCAGTTTTGAAGGAAACACAGCCAGCTGGTAAAATCTGACACAGCCACATGACAAGGTGGTGTATCTGCAGGGTGCAATGAGCTGCCCTTGAAAACGCACATGAATAGCTTTGCTGCCAAAACTTCCTTTGATATTAATGTGCAAAGAAAAAATAATTGTACATTAGCATCCAAAGAGAATATTTAAAATAAATAATTGCTGTCAGCATATTTTAGCAATAACAAGCTGCAGCAGCCATTACTTTGCATTGTTTGCATTGTTTTGCATTAATAAAGACAAAACCCAGTAGGAAATATACATCACTTCTGAAGGATTTTGCTTTCTTTCTTACCTCTTCCTTTTTCTCTTCAGTACCAGAGGCTAAATTTAGGCTCAGCTGAGAGTGGCTGCTTATGCCACTATCTTCATTTCCATCATCATAGTACACAGTCTGCACTGAGTCTTGGAAGCAAACAGGATTCCTGCCCAACTTCAGCCCCGGTACCTCAACTCTCTCTTCACTCTCCGATGAGCTCAGCGACAACGTGCTGTGATGGTTTGGACACTGGAAATTCATACTGCACTTGACTTTCCCTGTAGTTGGACTTTGAGGCTTTGGAGTTGTTGGCCTGACTGGAAGGTGAAGGTTTTCGTCTTCATCTGTACACTGCTGGGTAGCTTTCGGTTCATCTGAGTCTGAATAAAAGACTTCATTGGGAAATGGACTAATGTCGTTCAGAGTAGGTGAAAAGCTATCAGAATCTGGGATACCTGATGACGTCCTGAGGCTTTTATCTTCAGTGACAGCTACATTCATTTCAGCCTCCTTATCCTGAGCAATCACAGGGCTTTGCAGGCAAGGTGTTCCTGGCAAGGAAGAGTCAGGACTGGATACCGAGGAGGCGCATCTCTTCCTGTCATGATCCGTGCTGCTGGAAACCCTGCGGGAGTAGTCATCGTGCAGCCTGCTGTTAGACCTTGTTCTCTGGGACAGCTCACTGGGAGAAGGAGACGTGTTCTTGGGGCCATCCTTCTTCCTTGCAACATCTGTAACATTACTGACAAATTTCAAAACTCTGTCAAAATCCTTTGCTCTGATGGGGCTCTTCCATCGCTTGGATCTCCTCTCAGGGTTTCCACCACTTTTGTCAGAGTCAGCAGAGGCAACACTCACAGTCCTTGCTGGCATCTGTTTTTCATTTGCAACCTTCAGATCAGCAAGGTTTGAGGTGGACTTCCGTTTGAATGAGCTTTTCTTCAGAAAGTTCAAATTATCTGAACTTCTGCTTCTCCAATAAATGATCCTGTTGTTTTCAGAGTCTTTCACGAAAATTTCACAGATCTTTGGCTCTGCGATGACAGGTGATGTTGGCCTAACACAGTTGTGGTGACTCTGAACTTTATCTGTGTCCAGCAGGTTTATGCGACCAGCACCGTAAGCCCGCCTGATGCTGCGTGAGCGGTGAGTGTTCCTCAGGAAGGACTCATCGCTCTCCTCCACATCTGAGCAGTCAGAAGCTAAACCATCCACTGCATTCTGGAAATCATGCAGAGGCCCTGAATAGGAATATCTGTTAGTCTGAACTCGCACCACTGCTCCATTCGAACCATGTTTGCCTATGCTGTTCTCATTTGAGATGTCTGAGCATTCCCTTGCTTGAATTCCTTGTTGAACTGAAGATTTCAACTTCTTGAAAGATCCCATCTTTCTGATAGAAGAAAAGGCATTCCACGTGGATGAGTTGCCCATCAAAACCAGAGAACGAGGCCTGTCAGAGCTGGAATTAGCCCGTTTCCGAGGAGTGGTGAAAAAGCGCATGATTTTGGAAGGGCTGAGCTTATCCTCTTGAAATTCCTCCTCAGGGCTGTTGCTAGTGCTGTGTCCCCCATTATGACTGGCACAGGTAGTCTGGTTTTGAGGCTCTTTATTATCCATAACTATACAAGTAACGGTGGTACCATTTCCACAGCCATTTGGAAATGTTGTCATGCTCTCAATGCTGTAGGCATGGAGGTGGAGGCTGGGGTAGCTCAAAGCAACACTGCTGTCTCCACCAGCTGACCTTGCTGCCTCCCCTTCATCTGCTGCACCTTGCCTTGCCTTGCCTCCACATCGACTGGGTGAGCTGAGCTCCTCAGGCGGTGCTGCCTGCATCAGGAAAAAAAGCACCACCATTAAGAAACTTTCTTACAAAGTCCCTGACTAAAAGAAGTTTCAGCTACATTGTAAGAAATAAAGACACACACAAAAGGATGGAGTTCTTCTATGGCAAACAAAAGTGTGTTGCAGGGGTGCAGAGGAGGCATTTGTAACTCAAAGTATATTTGCATTCCTTAGCAATTTAAGAGACCAGCATAATTTCAATATGTACTTGTTTCTCTAATGCTAATCAGTTAATAAATTCACTACGACTAACACACCTACCTTACAATGGTAAATACAATCCTCACATGCACTTAAGAGAAAGAAATTCCCAGTAACAGCTATCCAGCCTTCCTCCTCAGGCGCTCAGCACTGAGCCCCAAGACACATGGGAGATTTTAATCTAAAGCACGTTCATCAAGTGACATCTAATTCTTAAACAGGAGGCAAGGAAGAGGAAAACAGGCATAATTTTTCCTAGACTTGCTTTCTGTTGGATGACTTGACACTTCACTGACTTATCTGTCCCCTGGCACATAAAATCCTAAAAAATTACATCAAGTGCACAGCAAAGTCTTTTTCCCTACAAAAGAAAACAAGAATTAAAAGCAGTACACCCAGAAGCCACCCTATGCTGTGGTGACAGCAAGATGAAAACTCAAATGTGAAAGTGACTGGAGTGTTTGGAACATGTGTAAGGGACCTCCTCCTCCTCTGAGCCTGGGAGATCCAGCAGACCAGATCACACTCCAGTGCCTGGGAAAGCTGTGTGGAGACCACCGACCATGTGTCTCCTGCCCCACACAGGGGTCTTTGCCAGGCAGGCAGGCGTTTTCCCCACCATGGTAAACAATTCCCCGAAAACCACCGGGATGCCCAGGCTGAAGCTAGCTCCACCTTAAAAACAAAGCTCGTGGCACGGTTCTTTCAGCAAGGGGCAGTGGGATGTTCGAAAACTTGCCACTGTCGGGCGGGGTCATGGGGGGATTTCCCCCTCGCCCCGAAGCAAGGAGAAAAGGCGTACAGCTGTGCTTTGGGGATAGGCGGCAGCCCCGGACCCTTCTTTGTGTCCTTCCCATGGCAAGTGCCGCGGGGGCTCGGAAGGCAGCGGGGCCGGGGGTTAAGGGGAGGCGGAGGCGCAGCGGCAGGAGGTGCAGGAGCCCGCCGGGGGCTCCATCGCGGGGACACCTCCGGGGCGCCCGGCGGGACCCACAGAGCCAGTCCCCACCTCCACGTGAAACGCGGCAGCTGGGGAGCCCGTGCCCGCTGGCTTTCAGGCTGCTTCCTCCTGAGAGAAAGCACTTGCAAAGTTTTGCGAACCTCTGCTCCTCCGCGGATAAAAGGATTTGCTTGCGCCTTAGCGAGACGCCTGGAACACCTCCCGCCGCAGTTTTTAATCCCCGCTATTGAGGGGTCGCGGCGGAGCGTGCCGGGCCGCAGGGCAGGACAGAGCCGGACCGAGCTCCGCCGCGGCCGCACCGGGCCGGACAAAAGCGCGCCGGGCACCCTCGGCCGGCCCTTGCGCCCTGGTACCGCTCGCAACTTTCCGCGCGGAAAGAAAACATGGAACGAAATACGACCGCAAGACACTGCTCTCGACAGGGAAGCTGCCGCAGAAAGCGGCTCTGGGAGAAACTGCACCTGAGCGAGCAGAAGAGGAGCGGGGGTGGGGGGCAGGCGGCAGAACAAACACAGCGAGGCGAGATTTAAAACCCAGCTGATAGCATGGAGCACGTAACAACTTCCCCGGGAGGCGACCCCGGAGCAGCACCCTTACCTGGGGACAGCCGGGGCTCCCCGCCGCAGCCGCCGCGCGTCCCGGCCGCTGCCCGCTCCCGCATCGCTATGGCAGCGGCGCCCGGCGGGGCGGGGCGGGGCGGGGCTCCCGCGCCCCCCCAGCCGCTCCCGCCAGCCCCGGCCCCGCGCCGGCCGCCACAGTGACTGCCGCCGGGGCTCCCGCGCCGCCGCTCGCTGGAAGGAGCCTGCCTTGCTTCCCTCCGCCGGAGGAATGAAGGGCCGCGCACGGATGGCCGCGTTTAGGACCTTAAAAGTTCCCTCGATGGTGCCCCGCCTCTCCGTCCCTAGGTCCGTATGCCTTGCTCACGAGTGCAGCTTGCACGGTCCATTGACCAAACTCACGCTTGGTTCCCAGGCTCCCTTTCTGTCCAAAACCTGGACGACTTTTTGGTCTGCTGGTATTCCTCAGACTTAACAGCAGGAACAGCATTTTATGCACAATTTGAACAGAGTTCGCATACTGCAAGGAAAGTTTTGTGAGACAGTGTCTTATAGCCCTGTGTCATGACTCTGGGCAAAGACCTGTACGAGCTGGTAGTCTCCTTGCTCAGAAAGTTTATTGACCGAAAAATATTTCTACACTTGGACTGGAGCTGTAGATATAACTTCAACATTAGTTATAATTGTATCTCAGGTAAGATGCAAAAAGAAATTGGAACAAGACAGACTGCATGGCAGAGAAAATGCCTTAAAGAACTAGCAAAGGCCATCAGCCCCACTGCCTCTCCTCTGAGACTGGTGTGACTGCACACGCAGTGTAATTACTTCTCTGGAGAGCAGTACAGACACACTCTCAAAGGCAAGGTGTAGTTAGGGGATGAGGCAAACAAATGGGCTTAAGAGATGCAGGTCAAATGAGGTAGCAAATAACTGGGAATGACCACAGAACTCTCCGGCAGTCAGCAGCAGCAGGTACAGCCTGCCACCAGCCCTGCTCTTGCAGCCACAGCTTTCTGCTACACCCCGTGGAAGGAATGAGTTTGGAATAATGACTCAAATGAGGGGGGGAAGTGGTTGCTTTACAGTGCTGGGCATGGGAAGCAAAGGAGAAATAAATGCAGCTTAAGACTGGAAATGCTGACACTGTATGGAGAGGGTCCATATGGACTACGGCTGGTGATCTGTGTTAGCTAGGGATTGCCTGGAGAAGTTCTTGTGTCAGTGCAGACAAGAAGTATCTGCTTCAGACCTTGGGAAAGGGACATTTCTGAACTCGGTGAAGTTGATTAAACAGGGAAGAAAAAGTCCTTAGTGGCAACATTATGAGGAAAATTTCATTCATATGGGACAAGAAGCATGTCAGAAGTTAGGTTAAAAACCACTTTCAATAGGTCTTATAAACTTATCTCACAGCCTCCCTAGTATCTATAAGGATTTGTGCTGGACACTTAAAAACTTCTAACAACATTATTCAACCCTGGGTTCCAATGGATTTGTGTTCCTATGTTCCTTGAAGTTCTTTTCCAGAGATACCCCAGGTATATGCATCACGCTCCTTTTGAATATACTTTTAATCCACACACATCCTCTGCCTGCTCAGAGAAAGGAACCTTCAGTTCCTCAGGTGTCCTCTATCAACGAGCGTGACAAAAAGACAAAGCAGAGAAAACTGCTGAGCTGAATCGAGCTCATTTGGGCCTTTCCTTTATCCAGCCAACAGTGTTTCTGAAACTTAAGAAATCCTGATAACTGTGATCTGAAAATATCTTTTAAATGTATTTGAAGTTCATCATCAGATTAAACAGGCTTGAAGAGCTAGAAATTATCAAAGAAGTTACTGACAGTTTAACAAAGTGCTCACAAAAACTTCATTTCCTTGGAAAGCCATACTAAAACTCACTTTAGATAATAAGGTAAGAATTTATATTGCATGTTGTATTTTTTAAATGTCACTACATTTAAGGAAGAAAATACCTAAAAAGTTGCAGTTACAGATATAGAAGTATCTAGTCAATTAGATGTTCATCAAGTTTCTAAAAGTAAATAGTTTTAATCTTCCAGACTTGTTCATCCTACTTTTCTGCTAGTAGTGTGGTAAAACCCTCCTCTAAATCTTGCAGGTTCACTGATTCAGTCAGCCCTTTCACATGTATGTACTATTCAGAGAAGCTTGGATGCAGTACACTAAAGAGTGTGTCTGAGAACAGGATTAACTTCCTGTACTGGAGACCAATAATTAACAAAATCTTTTCTTAATCTGAATTCGTTTTTTTCTGAAGGCTGATAAATGTATATAGTATTCAGGTGCTGTCACACCAAGGTGTAGTAAAATGGTGCAAATTTATCAACAGAACTGCCATGAGAAGAAAGGCAAACCCCTTTTCCAGCTATAAACTTAAACCCCTTTTAGTTTCATACAAGCTGTAATGTTTCCTCAAGTTACAAACCGAAGTTTCAGGAGATTAGTGCTTCTATATTAAGGTTTTTCTACAGTTCTAAAAAAGCAAAATGAGAGTACAATTAACATTTGCCACCAAGAATCCTTGCTAATGCAAACAAATTCGTAGCACTTGCATGGGTATTTCTGAAAGACTGAGCTATATACTCTGTTATTTACAGGCTAATATTTTGCCTCCAGATGAACAACAAAAGCTGCAGTGAACAGAGAGGCAGTGCCAGCAGTACATGTTATGCTTGACCAAGTACAGCAATTTATGAAGGAGGGAACTTCCAGAATAAATTCCAGATTGGTATATGCATGAGATTTCTAATAGTGATTTGACATCACACTTAGTGCAACAAAAATGAAATGCTTGTTTTAGAAGCGCTAAGTCTGTTCTTTAAAAGAGGTTTAACGCACATGTGACAAGGAGTGAGAAGGATTATTCCAAGTATAATACAGGTGGGAAAGGATTACAAAAAATGTGACATGGGAGAATGAATATAGTTTCAAAGATGACCTTCCCCTGGCATTTAATTGGTAGTGATACATCTCTTAGATTTTTCAGAATAGCAAAGGGCACATTTATATAATGAAGTCACACACATAAATCTGAAAAGCCTAAATAAGAATGATTCTATCTACTTAGTTTAGACATTCTCTCTTCCACTCCTGCAACAGTTATTTCTTTCATGTTTCTTTTATAAATTCTTTCTAAAAGTCTACTTCAAAGTAGTGTTTTTTTTAAAAAAAAGAATTCTTGAAAGAGAACACAAACAAAAAACCCAAAAGGAATAACTTCAGTAAAACATAAAAGCACTTGTCCAACTTCCACAGCTACTAGGCAAAATGGCAAAGGAAATGACTCTCTAAGACATACTCTAAATTAAAGAATGACCAAATTCAATTATTAAGATGCAGGATTACTGAAAAAAAAGAGATCCCCTTGCTTTAAATGACAATGTCTTTTCCAGGCTGCAGTACATAGCTAAGGCTCCAGTTGTGCAATTTTCACCCTCCCTTTAGGTCCCAGGCAAAGTGTCTTCTGCAAGCAATTAACCTCCAAGGAATCTGCATACTGACAGGTCCCACAGGGGGAATTAAGCTGAGTCATATATCTATTGAAGTTAAAGACAACTCCCCCACCAACTTTACTGGGAGTAGGATCAAAATCTCAATTTTTTTTTTTTAGTTTAGAAATGAGTGAAGAGTAGACTGTTTGTGTATGCAAGTTCAAACTAATATAGGCAGCTAATTATTTTAATCTGGTTTTCTTTATATAAACTATGTGAAATTAGTGTAGATTTTTTTGATTTTTGTATATCTGCAAGCAAATTAATAATAATAAATTGAAACGGATTTTCCAAAACCAAGACCTTTGTCATCTTGGCACTGAAAAAATCCAAGATGACAAAATGAATCACATTCCTAAGGAAAAACACTGAAAAGACAGCCTGACTTAAATTGCTGCATTAACTTCTTGATTTGACAGTGAAAGTCCCCCTTGCCCACATGCAGGAGGCTGGTGTGGAGCTTCCTAAAGGCCCTTCCGCTTGCATTTACTTTGCTGCTGATAAAAGCAATTAATGATCCAAGTGAGAAAAGTTTATCACAGTTTGGTATAAATCACAATACACAACAAACTATTTCCCCCTCTAATCTTCCTTTAAATGTGCTTTGCTGGGGCTGAGCTTGCTCAGCTCTCTTAAACACAGGGACCTAATTTAGGGCGAACACAATAGTCCAATGGAGTGACGCCATCAATGAAAAATGACCCTTGTGTACCAGGTTACCATTATCCCATCTCCGAGTTGCTCTTACTCACCCACCTACACCACTACAGCTGCATGCAACTTAATGATGGCTTCAGCCTTTCAGGCTGCTAGAATGCTATTTATAACCCTGCGGGGTCTGACTGCCATGCTATTCTTCTTCCCCATCCTCAAGAGGCATTATTCAGACTGTGTGACATGGAGAGATGGCTGGTACTACAGAAGAGCAGTTTCCAATAAACAGATCATTGTGTTTTAACATAAAGAAGACTTCCAGTTACCAATTAGGAAGGCTGAATTCCACCTTTATTTTGTGTCTCACAAAATATAAGAAGTAGGAAGAGAAGACTGTGGAGATGAAAAGTTGACAGAAATAGGAAGGAAAAGAGATTAGTCAATAATTTATTTTTTTCTTTTTTTTCCCCCTACATTATATGTTTTTCATTTTCTTCTTTTCTTGAAAAATGTTAGATTTTCTGTTAGATGGATGTACATTAAAGTGATATGGGCTAGTTGGGAAGAACAGGCAAGGATTCAGAGTTAGGATCGTCCCACTCTGCAGCTTTTTGCTTTCTCTTCCTGCTCTGCTCTAGCTACCTTCCTTTCCTATGTCACACTCACTGCAGAGTCTGATGGCCCTACAGCCCTTCTGTATTTGTTTTCCTTGTTCGAAATAATAGCATGTAAAAGTGACTATTAGCAGCTCTTTAGTAACCTTCTTCCTCACCCGCTTAATTACCCTGCCATCCCCTCTTCTCTTGTCAAAACTGTCCTTCCAAAATTACCTGAGGATATGAAGGCACCTTGTTATGCAACAAGAAGGCAAGAAAAAAATAAAAAAATACATAGAGGTAGGTTCTTGAGGAGTTTGAGGGCTGAGGACCAGCTGCAGTGGGTGATTGAATGAGTCAGACCAGGGGCTAGAGTGAGAGCGAGCAGCATTTTTGAGTGTGGGCCATAGCAAGGGGTTTATTTGATTTTGGGGTGATGTTGCTTCTCCCTGGGCTCAGGGAGGAATCACAAACAACACTCAGTGCTCACTTAAATCATTGAGGTGTGCTGAAGGGAGGCTGCAGAGGCACAGTCTATGTACATCAGATATTAGAAAAGTGAAGCAGGTGTGTTAGGAATGTGTTAGACTGTGTTAGGAATGATGCCTCATCAGTAGAAATTATGCAAAGATACATAAGAACCTCTTGCTTCTGATGCTTATTATAAGAAAAAAACAAGTCAGCAGAATAATTGGCCATGACACTACAGAAGTCAAGTTAGCCTGACACTACAGAAATACCCACCTGGTTACAGTGTGGCTGTGGACCTTGGGTGCCTTTGTGTTGGCCAGAGCAGAAAACCATGAACAATTACAACTTTTGATATGCTCATGAGAGCAGAACAGTGAATATTTCAGTAAGATTAAGAAAAAGAGAAACAGGTTGTGCTTAGTGGGAAGGATTGAGGCATCCTGTTGATAGGAGGTTCCTAGGTGGTATTAATTCATGGCCTTCAAGAACCACACAGTTGCTCAGGGTTTATTTCTCAGTACCAATACTTTCCTTTTTTTAGTCTATCTCTACAATGAAAAACTTGCTATTTTTGTTACAGTCTGCAGTAGATTAACATTCATGGCCATATTTCTTGTGCCAGGTGATTGAATTACCATCTTCACCATGTTTCTCTTTCAGACAAAAAAAATCATCATCTTGCAAATTCTACCTTTAGTTTGTCAATTCCTACTTTTTGTTTGAATTTACTCTATCAAGAATGCCTTGGATCAGAAAAGTTAGGAAAGAATAATCTGAGCAAAGAAGGTGACATGGGCTGCAACAGCATTTATGTGCTTGGTTTTTTCAGTAGCATTCATTCTCTGAATTTAGCCTGCCAGAAGATTTCAAAGCAATTATAAACCTCCATCTAGTAGTCATCATTCTGTTTTTCTGCTGTTGTAGTAACTAATTATTTTCTTCTTTATTAATACTAAACTCAAAAATATTTTTTTGAAGTATGGATGATCACATAAAGCAGACTATTTATTTCATGTAGAAAAGAAGTTAACTAATTTTAAAGATACTGAAAACATACAATACCACCCACTTGAAAATTTATCTGGACAGGGAATCAGACACAAATTTATAAATTTTGGACTAGCTCACTTGTCCTGTTTTAAAGAAACCTGTACATATTAAATTAGAACTTTTATCTGCAGTGTACCCAAGGAAATCTCTTGCAGTCTTACGTTTTTTGTAATATTTCAATTGTTTCTAGGAATCAATACAAATAACACATATTGACTGCCTCTGTAAGATATGGCAGCTACACAAGTTAGTCACATTTTGATGGGAAATCAGATTATTTTTAAGATCAGAACACTGTAATCGTGCAACTATCTTTCTATTAGAACAGCAAAGAAGAAATTTTAGCTTTAGTAGCCTGAGATGGAGTTAGTTATGTGTATCTATGGTACCAAATTGCATAACTGCCTGAAGTGGGGGTACTGGAACCAGTGCTCCAAGAGACTTTTATGGCTATTGGCTCAGACACCCATTTTCCTATAACTAGTAGTAAAACATTTCTGTACTCTTATACACCAAAAGTAATGGCAAATTATCTGAAGAAAAGGAAACAACCTTTTCAGGCAGGAGAGATGTCTTTATGAAATCTTCCCTAGGGTTGGAGAAGACAGATTCTGGATTTTGTTTCTCTCTAACCCTGGCAGTTCAGCATACTTTTCTCCGTTTAAGTGCCATATGTGTAAAAAACATGATGATAGGTGTAGTGCCTTATAACCTATGGGTCTGCAAAGACCAATCCATCAATGAGCCTCTGGCACTTTGATGCTTACAGTGATGATAGCTATAAAAAGTGTACGCATAGGGAAAATAATCCATTATCTACCCATGCAGAGGACAAACCCTAAATTCCATTTTTTGAAAGGAGTTCAGATTCAAGTGCCTGTTTCAAGATTGAACTGACTATTTTGATGATGGTTCATTAATCTTTTAAACTGGAGTTCGCAGATTTGGCTAATAATTTATGTCTTGTAAGAGCACAGGATATCTCTGAACCTGAAAGATTACACATAGCCTTACTAAAAAGTTAATTTATATTGGTGAGCTGTCTTTGCTTTGGTTCCTGTCAGTGACACTGTCCTTTTTAAAAAGACCTTACATATGAGGTTCAGAAAATCAATTGAGGAAAACCTTACTAGCCATTCCCTCAACATGCTGGGGTACATAATTAAACTACTAAGGTGAAGATATGAACCATGTTTCTACCTCCAGTACAAAAGGAAGGCAGTTTGCACAAATTCTATCCTAGGATCTGTCTTTTATCTAAGCAATACTGAATACCTGAGCCAGATCCCTGCTGACCTCTTGCCTTTCATTACATAATTCAGCAAACTTCATTTCTATGCCAGGACAGAAATGTTTGCCTTTTTGCCTTGTTACCACACACTGACCCAGAGATGCTGTTGCTCCCCATTGATCACTTGATCCTGTTCACTTCATCTCCTTTAATCTACTTGGTCTCTAAGGATGAAGGTAGAATTGGTGGCTCCTGCCAACCTAAGAGCATGCTACCACCTAAAGGGAGAGACGCTGGGCATGCCTTCTGCTTTTTCCCTGCAGGCTGTGAGCTGAAGCAGCTCCCCTGGCTGCACCCAAGCTGTTGCTGGGCAGGAGGTGGAAGCAGGCATCCAAGGGCGGGGGGGAAGCACGGGAATGAGAGTGGAAATGCTTTCCACAAGCAACAGGACTCCTGAAATGGATCCAGACTTGAATTTTTGCTCAGGAGCTGCTCAAGAGTGCTGTAAATTGGAAAGGGCTGGGGAAACATACCCAGCTGAGTTGCGCTCAACAATTCCCCATGTGCTCTGTTTCTGCCACAGGGTGCCAGAGTATGTGGGTGGGAGGTGGGTGTGTGAGTGGTGGTGCTGGGTGGGTGCCTGTAGCAGATTCACAAAAGAGACATAAATAAACACCAAATTCTGTGGCAACATCACAAACAGAAAATATTTTTCACAGTGTTCTCTGGAAAAGCAGGGAAGTATTTCCTCCAGAAAACAGTTAATTCAATTTTTTTATGATGCATTGTTGTGTTAGACTCAGAGATTATGATCAATCATTAAGGTAAATAGAGATTTTAATCTGCTTTGCATTCAATCTCTAATTCAGTTTCAATTCCAGCTTCACCACAAAGTACTGCAAATATAATCACAATGCACAGCAATCAGGATTGCCATGTACCTCAAAACAACCATTTGTAAAATAACTCAGTAAAGATGCTGCCTAACTCTTTTTTGATGCAACAAAAATCTTGGCAGGCCAATCTACACTCAAGTATTTTATTCAGTCTCATTGGTAGGATGAACTCTGCACAGAGGCTAACATTTAGTATTGTGCTGGACTCAGTTGGTTTAAAGCCTGTTTTCACCAGTCTCTGCAGCAGCGGGGAACAGGGCCTCCCTGTCTGTGCCTGCAGCCAAACCATATGCAGCATATGTTCAGCTGAGGCACTGCTGACACCCCCTGTCAGCATCTGGTAATTTTCCTAGCAGCGACAAGACTTGGATGAAAGTTTTAACTCTAAAAGTCCTGAAGAGCCACAGACAGTACATTCCAGAATAATTGCTTTAACCAAAGACCCAGAGATGCCCTTTTGTAGCCAGCCTATTTCAGCAGGCTGCAGTACCATCTTTGTACTTCACTGTACCAGGCCAAGAGAAGATGCTTCACTTGTGAGAAATCCTGCTATTGCTCAGCTCATAAGCAGCTCCTGTTTCAGTGTTCATCCCTCAGTCACAGATGCTGCTGACTGAGAAATACTGAAATAACAGTCATCCTGCTCCATGCACAATAAACTACATCTTGATTTTCCACGCTTAATCAAAATACGTCATACAAATAAACACTTGGAAATTATTCAAAATTGGCTATTATGTCTTTCACTGTACTGAAGGCAAAGAAACCCTCCCTAAGGCTTACAGTAAGACACCATGACTTCTACTAAATCATTCAGCATCCCAATGAAGCATATTCTATCTTTTCTCTCTTCCGAGTCTTGCTTCTCTCATTGCCTAGAGCACCAAAGCTACACCACTGTTACTAGTAGAAACCAACAAGCAATTTTTAGCCAAATCTCATTTTACTGGAACCTCTAAGCTTTTGAGAGCTTATTAGTTCAGACTTAACCTGGTATTAAATGAGAGAGAGTGAAATCCAGGCTTTATAGCAAGTATTAAACAGCTTTGCTAACACATACTAATGAAAAGCAATTAGCATACGACCAAGCCCAGGCTCATTTCACTTAAACCAGGAACTGTTTTCCCAGGGAGGATATTGAATGCTTTCTGCTGCAGTATTCTTACATGGAATCATGTGGTGCTTTCATCCTATGCTGAGAGTTTTGGAAAATACTTCACTGGCATCAGCAACCCACTTTTGTTCCCGTAAACTTCTACCTATTTCCGGACTTCCCTTAATGGGTGAACAGTTCTTAACTTTTAAGTTGTTAGCTTAGCTAATTATGCTTAAAGTTACAGAGAAACCTCTCTAATTTACCAGACTCCTAAAAGCTCAGTTTTGTTTGGGTTTTTTGCTTATTCCCCAGAAAAGCACAGCAGCCAACTTGACAGCCATTACTCCAAGAAAACTGTCAGTCAGCAAGTTGCTTAATCCTCAGTTTACTTGCATACCGATTTCATCCTGCAAAACATTTAAGTGGGTGATTCTCTGCTGTTGGATGCTTAAAATCACACTGATCTCAAAAGATAATCTACAATACATGTGTGTGCACCTCATAGTTAAACTGTGGGAGTAAGGGCAAAGGCCAACAGAGTGACTGTTTATTTTCAAAAGATACGTTTATTAACACACAGGTGTATTTGAATTAAAGTGAGACTGCTCTAACAGTCCCTAGAACAGAACTGTGCCCTGGGCTTTGGCCAGCCTTAAGCGTAAGTCTGAAAGCAAAATTAAGGTTTAGTTTGTAGTTCTAAATTACCACTGTTTGCAAGTGATACCAGGACCTAAATCAGAGTATCTCCTTCCCTGTTTAGTAGGAAATGCAGGAGCTGCCATTTTGGAAGTAATTTTCCTTGTTTGTAGATGCAATTAAACCACATTACTTTAAGTTTTCAGGTCCTGTTTTTTTTTCCTTGCAAACAATTGAAGATTATGGTTTTCATCTGCATGCAAAACAGTGTGAGCAGCTTTTTAGAAACAGTATCTTACAACACTTTTTCAATGCCAAATGCATTTCAACACAGACCAATGGTACCATCTTCTCCTGAAAAAAGTCTCATAGAAAAAGTAATAATTAGTACTGTAGTTTGCACAGGCTACACCGTAGTACGATCACATTAAGATACATTTGGTCACTCCATATTTCTCCTGACTTCCCAAAATGTGAGCAACAGATCAGCTTAGTACCCTTCAGCAAAGTCTGCCTTTCTAAGGGACAGTGGAGGACAGCGCTCCAACCCAATGCCATCAGTGATGACACACCAGTACACACAGCCACCAGTGGCTCAGCTCTATGGCTGGACGGGCTTCTGCCCAAGGAGGGTGGGTCCAGGAAGCTGGGGTAATGCCAGGGAATTTGTCCCCCAATGCCACTGCCAGTGGAATCGCCTTGAATTCAGAGTACAAGCAGCTGGTTGCACGGTGTGTGAGCTCCACAGTGAATAATGGCCAAATGGCTTTGCTAGATGAACTGCACAGATTATCTGCAACTCTGAAAACCATATACACATTAACAGAGGGACAAACTGCACTGCAGCCAACACACAAAACTTTAGATATTTTGATATTAGTCTCAGTCATGGTTTTGCACTTAACTGGAAAAACTAATAAAACCATAATTAGAAAATGTAATTAATTACTGCCATATATACATAAATGGTTATGTCTTCCAGCAGCCAGTAACTGCAAGGTCTGCTCTTTTGGATAGTATTTAATCTGAATATATGAAAATCTATTGCACAAAATATTGTCCAGTTACAGTACAAACCTTGTTCCAGAAAACCTGCTTGGTTTTTGAAAGAGCCTGTTGTTGCCTGGATTCTGGGCTCAGTTCTGCTGAGCTCCCTGTAAGCCCTTAAATGCCTCTGGAAGGAAAAGGGACTCAGCAGGATCCAGACATAGTCAGTACCTTGTGGGATTGAGCCTTGAGTTAATGTATAACAAATGGCTGCACAGCAGTGTGAGAAATCAGCAAGTTAAACATTCACCTGGAATAACTGTAACACAGAAGGAAGAATATTTACAGGACCATTTCATTAAAATCTTTGTCTTGAAGAGCCTCATATGAAGCATTCCTATATATTTACCAATCAAAAGGAAAGGTTTGGGAGTGTGCTAGTGAAAGTAAAATTAAGTAGTTGAGGCAGAAATAATCTGAAGTTCTAACCAAAGCCTTCTAGTTAAATATCGTACAGATTGTGGTCCAGCTATTATCAACTGGAATCTAGCCTGAGCAAGCTGCACCTGACAGCAAGGACAAAATGGATGACCCGGAATGGTGCATGCTGAATATCATGTGTGAAAGTGAAAATAACAAGGAACCTCAAAACTTTATCACTCAGCTCTAGTACTGGCAGGTGTCAGCAGCAGAACCAAATGCCAAAGTCATAGCTGGTGATACTGAAGCAGATGAAAGAGGCAGAACTCAAAGGCATGATTATGTCTTTGAGAGCTGCAAAGTGGCACAGGAAGGCAACTGGGTGTGCAGCAGACACTGCTGGTGGGGAGAGGAGATATGCCAATGGCAGAACAGTGTGGAACACCAGATAGACGCCTGCCAGAAATGTGCCAGGGACACTCACCTCCCTGCTTTTCCTGCCTGATGTTCAGTGAGGGTACAGCTACGCTTTCCCAGAGACCTACATGTACTCTGAGAGCCTGGCACCACATACAGAAATATAGAGTGCCCCTGGCTTTATGCTCTCCAGTCAGAAGGACCTGTACAGCTCTCTCCTGTGTATCCCTATAGAGAAGACACAGTTCTATATTACAGAAGATCTGCTGGGATGTGATTCAATCTTCCCTTTTTCTCCACAGAATATATAATCGGCTTTAAATTGCAGTTTTTTCTGTGTTAGAAAGATGTGAAGAATAACTGCAATTGTGAACGCAAGAGAACACTAATTCAAAGAGAAATTAATTTCTGTCTTCTTTTCTGGCTCTCATAGTTATTCCATGAATAATCAAAATGAGAATCTTTAATGGCAATATCATATTAATTTCTTAAAAGTGGAAATGCCAGCAGATTTCCTTAATAATAGGTTTACATATCCAAGATAATTTTCAAAACCTAATTAATAATTTATAATGAAGTACGAGGCTTCATATTATGTCTCATGCAATAATCTGAAACTCATACATTATGGAATTCCCTATTATTAGTTAAATTCATTTTAGCATGAATGCTCTGCTGGGATACCAGCACCAAGAAAGTTAACTGTGTGAGAGGATAAAGACAGAATTACAGCTCTGCGGTGTCTGACTTATGCTCATGGCCTTCACTGAAAAGGAGGAAGCAAACACCTCAGAGCCATGGTCTTCTCATGCAAGACTGGGCTTTTACTATTTTAAGCCTTCTGAGTCAGACACAAGGTCCACAAAAGTTAAGGGGACTTTCCTCTGCTTCTATAAATCTTTAAGTAAAGATTATCAAAAAGGCTAAGTGCAAGTAATTTCCTTGGTCTCAGGTCACTCACCAGGGTGCTCATCTAGGGTGTTGTCATATAAATACTGATTAGATCATGGTGCTGGGAGGGTCTGAGGATGAAACGAAGAAAATCCTAAATATATCTTTGTGGTTTGAAACTTTAGGAGAAACTGAAATGCAAATAATACTGTGTTGCTCCAGTCAATCTGCAACTCACAGAATAGCAGGTTGAGTTGAGGTTGGAAGACACCTCTGGATATCATCCAGTCTGGCCCCCCTCACAGAAGGGTGGAAGTTGGAAGACACCTGTGGAGGTTACCTGGTCTATTCCCCTGCTCAAAGCAGGGTCAGCTAGAGCAGGCAACCAGAGCTGCATCCTGTCAAGTTTTAAATAGTATTTTGAAGTCAACAAGGATGGAAATTCCACAACATCTGTGGGCAGCCTGTTCCAGTATTTCAGTAATTTCAGAAATTTCCTGTATTTCAGTTTGTGCAGATTGTCTCTTGCCCTTTTACTGGACACCAGTGAGAAGAGTCTGTTTCTGCTCTCATTATCCTCTTAACTGTTTTACTCCCATAAGGTATTTATGTCCATTAATAAGATCCCCTCAGCATCTTCTCCAGGATGAATGGTCCCAGCTCTCTTAGCCTCTCATCATATGTCAGGTGCTCTAGTTGGTGTAACAGGTACTACTCCTAGTTTTATATCCCCTGCAAACATGCCGAGGGTACACTGTCCCATCAAGGGTGGAGATGTTAACCAGTACTGGCCACAGCACTGGTGTCTGAGGCACAATGCTAGTGCCTGGCTTCCAGATGGACTTCATGCCATCGATAACACATCTTAGAACCCAGTGGTTCACCCAGCTTTACATCCCCTCACTATCCACTTGCCTAGTCCAGGCTTTATCAGTTTGCCCAGAAGTATGTTATCAGAAAGAGTGCCAAAAATTTTGCTGAAATCCACTGCTCTCCCCTTGTCCTTGGAGCTGGTCATTTTGTCATTGAAGGTTATCAGCTTGACCAGGCATGATTTCCCCTTTGCAAATCCATGTTGACTACTCCAAATCACTTTCTTGTCCTTCATATGTTTGGAAATGGCTTCTAGGAAGATTTGATCCACCTCCTTTCTGGGGACTGAGCTGAGTCTGATTAGCCTATACTTTCCTAGCTCTTCATTCCTATTCACAGAGGCCACCCTGTAGCCTCCACAGACCAAACCCTGCCATGTAAACCCACTACACTTTTATGTTCTTCCATTTGATGTTTAAGTTACCACAAGCTCCTTGTTCACCCATGCAGGCCTCCTGCCATCCTTTCTTGATTTCCTGCTTATTGGACTGGAGCATTCAAGTCGGCTCTTGAAAGTCAACTACCTATCTTCACTCCAGGATGTTATACCACAGAAATCTTCCAAGGATATTCCTGAAGAGGCCAAAGCCTCCTGTCTTGAGGCCCATGGCTGTGATTCTGCTATTTGTCCTGTTACCCCCTCTAAGAATCTTGTACTCCATCACTATGGGTCACTGCAGCCAAAGCTACTCCCTTCACACGCTCAGCCAGCTCATGTCATGCTTGTAAGTTCAGGGAGGTCCAGCAGTGTTGTTTCTCCTTGGCCCCTCAGCGCCAGGGTTAGGAACTTATCCTCAATGCACTCTGGGATTGCCTGTGCCCTGCAGTGTTGTCTCTCTGGCGAATATGGGAATGGTTTAAGTTGCCCATGACAACCAGGATTTCCATCATGAGATGGTTTAGCATCTGGTAATGTTCATGTGGCTGCAGAATGTCTGCCTTTGTTTGGTCCTGGTTGGAAACCTGTTACATTTTCGGAGGACTATTCCCTCTCTGGAAACTACTATTGCATTTTACAACCACTGTCAGCAGTCTCAACCAAAGCAAAGAAGTCTTAGAAGGCTTAGACACTAAACACACAGTAATATTTTCATATTGGTGACCTGAGTCTGGACAAGTTAATAAAACAACACATCTTTCCCATGCTCTACATGTGCCACAAGTACAAGAGTTGACTTCCAGGGCCTTTGTTCCACTACTTTTTGTTATCTCAAAGTTCAGTTGAAAAATGTGGAAACATGGAATATCCAGTTCACCTATCAACAGTTCATGCCAAGTCTTCTACTATAATCAGAACACAGAAAAACAGCAACAAAATAAATTGAAGAAAGAAAGAAAAGAAGACAAAAGTAGTCGTGTCTGCATGTTGCTGTATCAATTACTTTAAGGCTTCTCAGTCTTAACAGCCCCACACAATACAAAGCAGGCCCTGAAAGAAGGGCAATTCCCCCTGCAAATATTTAGGTTAGCAACTGCAAAGTAATCCAGGCACAGCACTATTCATAAGACCAATTCATCACCAGGTCATACAAGGCAATTAGGCCTGGACACTAGATGCAGAGGGGAGCAGATTAACAACCACCAAGATGTTTTAAGTGATCCTGGTTTATTTCTAACAATATTTTAAAGCCTCTGAGAAGATTAATTCCTCAACCCAAGCCTCAGCATTCCCTTGCTGCTGCCAAGGTAAAATGATGTACTAATTGAATTCTCAGCACAGGAATATTCTTTGTAGGACTTTGGAATGACACCATTTTGATGCTGCTAATGTCGGTGCACAAAAAATGCCACTTGATTTCTTTGCAACAGGATGAAAATGTTCCTACAATTTTCTCTCTTCCTCATTCTGTTTTTCATGCCCTCATGCAGAAAAGTCACAATAGATTATATCCATAAAAGCAAAACCTGCAAATGTGTATTCTTCAACCATGAGACCCTGTTTCATAGGGAAGATTGTAAAACCTTCAACAAGTATATTGTCTCTTTGGTATTAACAAATAAGATAAATAAGACCTTTTCTAACACTGAAAATAAAATGCAACCAATAGAATAAAATACAATAAATATATCTATTGTGAAACATAGCAGATAAAAAGTCCGTATTTAAAACTAAAAGAAAACTGAAATATCCAGGACAAAATCTTTAGCCATATTTCTGAATCTTGTTTTCAAAAAAAATTGTTAGGAAGGACCTGCTGCATTAAATTGGATGAAAGGCCATCTAACTAACTCTCTTGTCTCCAAGTGGATTAAGGAGGAACAAGAAACAAGATGAACACAGAAAAATTTTCCCTTTATTTTACTTTCCCATCTTCTGGGAGTCTACAGTTTAGTCTTCCTAAATCACAGGCTGCATTCAGAATGTACTGTTTTCTAGTTCTCTTGGGGCAGTTTTCCCCTATTTTTCTGCTTCCTCTCTGCTTTAATTATTTAGATTTGATATCCTCATATTCCACTGAGTTTCTCATAATTCTGTCCCATTGTTAACTGGTATTGTGATCTATATTCCTTTTGGCTTGATTTTAATCTCCTGCCCAGATGATGCTATGTCTATTTGAAAAGCTAGTTGCACTGGAGAGTGCTGAGAGCTGGGTGCCTCCAGCCTCCAAAATATGGATGCTGAAAGAGGTGAAGTAACAAACAGGAAGGATGGGTTTCCAGGAGAAAACGAGAAAAGGAAACACACCTGGCAAGACAACATATAGCCAGATATTTAAGGTAGGTTTCTGGACTATTGCCTAAATATTTAAATGGTGGTCATACTTGCTTCTTGTACCACTTGGAGGGGATTTTAAAATCTCAGTGACTGTAATACATGAATGATACATACATAATTAATTACTTAAAAGCCTTATATTCTCAATGTTTTGTTTTCTAGCTTCTCTACATGCTTCTAATATTTTACACTGTAATTCAGGTTTTAAGTAAGATATTTAACTCAGCTTCCTTACAAGCTGAAGTCAAAACCCTACTGATGAATGCTACAAATTTCCCAACATTGGCTCAGCAGCCAGTGCACCAGGAAGTATAAATTCCATGTTAACCTTTTCTCCAGTGTGTTCCACAAGTGTGTGACAATGAGGTATTTAGCAAACTTGGCTATTTTCTTCCTGGATAGCTAAGCTGTTCCATCAGCAACATAAAAATGTTTTAACAACACAGCAACAAACCATGCAGTGTGCTATGGAGCCACAGAGCCCTTGGTTCGTTGTTGGGAGGTTACTTTTAATTACAAGGTCCTGATTAACACACTGGAACAAGGCAGTAGCTTACTTCAAACAGTTTCAAATCATTGTACTTAAAAATGCTGACCCTTGTCATAAGCAAGGACAAGTGATGAAAACAAAAGGAAAACTGTTTTGGCTCTGAGTGAATTCCAAGTTCCACAACGGAACTTTGCAGAAACCCAGTAGTCTATAAAAGCCAGCTTTCAAACATTAATTTTGTAGGACTATAAGCAGCCAAACTCTTCCCATTAGTAGGCCAAATCCCCAGCTGATGGTATCATTCAGCAACTTTCTTTTAAACAAGGTTTCTGTACAAGAGTCTCTATTTTAACTCTTGCATTGATTTTTTTCTAGTTGGTGCAACCTAGCATATCCTCCTCTTTGTCCTCCTCCTTCTCCTCCTCCTCCTCATTACTATCATTATCATTTAAATCTGGTTTATTTAGTCTGTTAACTGACTGAAGCATTTTACTCATACATTTTGCCCAGAGGCAGCATTATCTGTTTCTTAGAGAAAGCATTCTGGTTGTAATTCAGTCTCTGCAATACTATTAATGGAAGGACAGATCCTGGCTTCATCTGAAGCTCTTAGCTGCAGTTCTTCCATATGGAAGTAAAACATGAAATTACCATAATTAGGACGTAGTTGAAAATACAAGAGAATAAGGAAGTAGACTCCTCATCATAGCCATGTTAAGCATGATAAAAATTAATCCAGAAGCTTTTGTAGGGAAGATTCTTTCCTTAGAAAGAAGGAAACAATGGACAAAACGTGGGCTAAGCTGAGCAGCTTCTGCACTGCTGCCTCAAGAGAGTACCTGGGTGAGTTGCTGAACATCTGAACTTTGAACATTTCAACAGACTTATTTTCTGCTGCTGCACGTGCATGAAAGCCTCCTTTATTTTCTCATCCCAGGAAACGGAAGCCATATGAAAGAGAACACCTTCAGAATACGTAAGCAGTGCTGGCAAGTTTAATCTAGAGCCATAGAATACAAACAAAATAGAAACCACTGGGATGATTAATTTGTGAAAATCTCTGCTCCTTAATTTAATTAGAAAACAAATGATAAATCTGACCAAGATAAATGATCAATTACTTATTAAAGCTAACAGGATGCAGCTGATAGAGCCTGGTAGATAAGTCAAAGTCACTTTATAGCTAGAGTTCAATGGGCTAGTCCAATAGGATGGTTTGGGTGAATGAAAGACATGAGGTGGCTTTAAATAAGACAGCTGGTTCTTGCATATCAAATTAATTCATTCTTGATGCTACCTGTGCAGTGGGAAGTTGGCCTCCCAATAGCAGTGCTGGTAGCCAGGAGCATATGTAAGGTAAGCCCTCTGTTGGAAAGCCAGGTTACAGTGTAGTTAAACTGCTCTCAAATTTGCTTAATGCAAGTAATCAAATCCAGCTTGCTTTCAGAGACCATAAAGCATTTCAATAAAATGAAATAAAAGTAAGAAAAAAAATACAGAAATGCCAAATATGGCATTCTGACTAACAAAAATGCTAGATGAGGTCAATGAGCCTTGCCTTGAAGCAAAGCAATGGTCCCACAGACTGCATTGCAACTGCATGTTAGGCACTTTCCAGTTGACTCAGGTACAGAGGACAGATGTGGCACAGACATGCATCTCAGACACAAGTGATGCTGTCCAGGTGTTAATCTCTCTCACCTCCCCCTGCTCTGAGCCAACACATAGCTTGGAGGAAGTTGTGTGTATTAGCAGGGATTGAATTTGCTCCTGGTTGGGCCCAGGATAAATGAGCTGCTTACACAGTAGATACCAGCCTTTCTCTGGAGTTCCTGTGGTCTGAGTACTCCTCAGCTCTCCTGCTGAACCTCAGGCTCAACAGGACTGTTATACCAAGTGACTAATCAAACAAAGCTCTTCATTACATAGATCTATGGTCAACCTACTTAAGACTCCAGATATTCTCATAAAACTTGCACAAAATTTACTCAAATTCAGAATCAAAGGTTGCTATGGAACATGCGGTGAGAGCAATACTAAGAAAATTGACTGTTTCAAGGATTAAAAGTCCTGAAGAGACATCTTGGAACAAAGATGGATTTTGAAAAAAATTTTGGTGCTTTTCATTAGCAAGAGGTATAACATTCTTCTTCTCTTCTATTTCCCCTCCAGGAAGACAGAGAAGGGAGACAGAGGAATGTTAAATGATGTAATACCTCAGACATATAATTCTTCGTAATGATATAGGTGCTTTCTTTGTTAGCTGGGCACTCTGTGCCAACAGTATAAGTACATACAGATTTAGGAGGCTCTGTCTGTTCAACAGACTGGCTGCTGATCTGAAATTTGCACAGCACCTGGAGCTGGATTAAAATTGTGTGACGAGTAACTCTTCTTATCACAAAAATCTGTATTATTATCTGTTGTCATGGCTTCAAGTAATGACACTTTGGGTAGCAAAAGTAAGCCATGTTTTGTGTTCCTATTGAATCACCATTGCATTTGACTAATAAGAATTGAGAGGCTCAGACCCATAAATAATTTTCCTTCTGTTTAAGATAATCCAGCTAATATAAATAAAACAATTCTTCCAGACCTGCATACCTACATACAATATTAATACTTTGAGAACAACAGCAAAATCAAATTCTCAAAAGACCAAATAATATAAAAGACTGTCTCTGTCCAAGAACAGAACAGTAACCAAAATGAGACATTTCATGTGCATTAGCAAGGATGGTTAAATACAGACTGATGACTATGTGACCACACAACAGAAAATATGATGTTTGTATTTGTAAAGGAGGAGGTTTTCCTGGGAAATTAACTGACTCTTTAGTCTGACTCTGAACTTAGTAAGATTTTACAGTCAAATCTGAAGACAGGATTGGCTGAGATGTGGGGAACTGTGTTCCAAGTGAAGAGGAATCCTGTACCATAAAGAAGTTGATGACAGTAGAGAGGAGATGTAGCTGTGCACAGTGAAAAGAAGAAAGGCAATTTCAGGGATCAATCAGGGAACCAGGAGGAGGAAAAAGTGATATGGTGGTCCTTATGAGTGTAGCAGTCAGGGCAAACACCACTGAGGCCCAAAGAGATCATTTGCTGAACCTGTAATTAAGCAGCCCCTTGCCTCTGCGGGGACTGTCGTTCCCTGATCAACAATGACCCCTTCTCCTTGTTTTGAAGTTTAACAGGTCTGTTCTACATTGAGCCACAGACCAGGAATTAGTGACAGAAAACACAGTTATTGCAGAGTAACATGTTTTTATAGAGAAATAAACCTTGTAGAGATAATGGATTTTGCGTCACAGACAGTTTACCTCCCTGTTTCTTCCTGATACAGACTGTTCCCTGCTGGGGGGAACTCAGTAGCATTCATTGATTTTTTGCTCCATGGGCTTTTTCCTTCAGTAATACCTAGTCATTCACCACCACCAGATACCTCTTCTCTAGAGAAAGGCTTGTAATTTTCTTCTGAGAAGCTTCTCAGCCTGGCATTTTCATCTGAGATGAGATCCTCAAAGCTTAATTATTTCCTCCTGGGTTTTTTTTGTTGTTTTTTTTTTAATTTTTAAGGGGGAGGGCAAAAAGTATTTGGGTTTTTTTCCTCGCGGATTCTTTTACAGAAGGTCAGTATGGTTCAGATGATGGCCTAAAGCATTAATTTTGCTTGCTTTTTTCCACAAAATACATAGGCAAAGGATACAAACACACCTGCAAAGCTCTTCCAGTCTCTGCCTCGCCCAGCACAGAGCTGCTCAAATGGGCACTCTTAAAGCCCTGAGAGCTAAAGTCACACCTCTCCTCACGCTCATAGGGTTTAACATAGGAGCTATTTAAACCCTTCCAGGAAGGTCAAAGGAAAGACTTGCAACCAATATAACATCATACCCTTCCCATTCTCATTACCTTCCTACCACATCTGGTACTGGTGTTTTGTCATGAAGATCGTAAGTGTGTGTTTGTTCCTTGTGTGTACATAGTAATCCATCAGAGCATTCTTAGATTAATACAATGTAAGACCATGACATGAGCCAGGTTCACTCCTTGATTACATGCTTGTCTCAGCACTTTGCAATTCTACAATATGCTAGAGAAGAACAATTTCATGCAGGAAAAAAAAAAAAATCTCTTTTCTTTTAATAAGTGGTGCCAGCCACTAAATCTCTACATAGGGTGGTAAACCTGTCACAACTAGAAATAAAATACCTTAATCGGCAGACTCAAACTTGTGTGATTTTTCTTTTTGCTTCACTTTACTAATTGGTCAGTTGTGCCAGATAATTTGCTTAAATCCAAAACAGACAAGGAAGCCTTAAAATAACATTTCAATGGTCAGGCTGTGCAATTTGTGTTTCTGGTTTTACACGGTGGAGATTTCCATTGTCTTGGCTACTCATTGAATATATTGGCTTATAAAACTAGGGGTCTGTCCATGAGGAAATAATCTGTCTGCTGCCCCAGCAGTGCAAAGTACACACTGATTTCCTTGAAGATGGGGTTACTTTTGACAGTTGCAGAAAAGGGTCTTGAGCCTGCCCTTACTAAATCAATTCATTACACAACTGCCATTCAAAAGCTGTCCACGCTTCACAAAGCATATGAGGATTGCTGCTGCTCTATACTGCCATAGGAGCTCAGCCACAGCTGTAATTCCCATCTAGTTGGGAAGCTTGTTAAAATCCTCTAATTAAAACCCTCCATGGCCTTATTCAAGTCCTTCTCGCAGCCCTTGACCTTTTCCCCTCAGCCGGGACACATACAGGTATGGCAGTCTGCTATATCACAGGAAATGCATTGTGGTGTCCAGCTCCTAGATTTTCCCATAAATACTTATGTCTTTCACACTTACTATTGTGTTGAATAGACTACAATGACACTATTTCATGAAATGTAGCACTTCTGGATCACCTATCTGCTGATCTGCTTTTACATTGCTATTATTTTATTAAAAAAAAGATCCAATATTTAGAATTATTAATTGAGCAGGGAATAGACAAAAATACTGCATCTTCATTTGCTCGTAATAACAATTTTTCAAGCATTACAAACATTTCTGATACAGTCATAAATATTTCTGATACAGTAACATCAAATGATTCTAATTATCATAAATAATTTCCCTTTTTCCCCTTCCCTTTAAGTATGGCATGCAAAAAACATTCATGCAACTTATTAAGAGACACCAGCATTTTTCTGAGTCACAGCCTCAGTTTATCAGAACTGCTCCATAAATTCTTGGAAATGAGTTCTGCTTATGTTCTTCCAGGACTCTGAAAACAGAATATGAAGAGAAAGTGGCATCAAGGACTGGCATACCACCCTGTTCCTTGTGTGTTGGAATCTAAAGGACAGTTATATTTAGAAGGAAAAAACTGCAGGAGAAACAGGGACTAAAACTGATACAGTAAATAGACAATGTTCTTTTCAAACCTCATGGGACAACATGTTGGTATTCTACTGGAGGAGAAACAAAACCTTGTACTTAAATATGTGATTCTCTGGGAAGATTTATTGCCCCGCTGAGCACAGATGACATGTAATGCCACTATCAGGAATAACACTGCAAACTGGAAGAAAGGCAACAAGTACCAATTAGCCACTCACAATTTGGCATATTTGATTGTTATTCATTCAAAATTTTTTTGCTGATTGTAGTAATCAACAAAAAAAAGAAAAAGCCTTTGGAAGGGATTTATAATGTCTACAAGGATATCTTCATTACTCTGAGAAGGGCATCAAATTGGTGTGCCATGTCTTCAGGAAATATGCCTATCAATTTGTTTCACCTAAGGACATAAAAGAAGAGGGCAAGGGAAAAGTAACTTGGTTTGACATTCCCTTGTGAGCCTTACCTGCTCAAACAGTACATTCTTCCATCCAGAAATGTAGTCTGATTAGAAAAGAAGGAATTAGACCATTTGCCAAGGATTTCTCCATACCCCGTGACTGAGCCTGCCAGAGGCTGCAGTGAGCCAAGGAAGCCCTCAGGTGTGCTGCTGCCATGCCTGTGCACATCCTGCACACGGGATGTGGGGCATGGCCCGTCATGGCCATGAGACAAAATCCCTGTCCATAGGCAGAAACACATGGCTCTCCTAGAGCTTCTCAGGATTCCTGTATATCCAACAAGGGATTTAGTTCAGAGAGTGCCAAGTGTCCATACCAGACAGTGCAGTCACGATTTTATGTCTACCGCATCATTCTCCTGGAGAAACTGGCTGTTCATGGCATGGACAGGTGCACTGTTTACTGGGTAAAAGCTGGATGGCTGAGGCCAGAGTGTGGTGGTAAATGTACATCCATCTGGCAGATTGTCAGCAGCTGTGTTTTCAAGGGCTCACTACTGGGGCCAGCCCTGTTTAATATCTTTATTGGCTATCTAGATGGAGGGATACTCAGGATTTATCTTAGAATAACTTTATGCTAATTTCAGGCAGAATCAAAGAACTCAGTCCTGGAGCTCTTATCTATGATATTAGCTGCAGTGAGGCAGTGTGGAGGCCTGCCAAGGTGAATGGGAATTCAGAGAGCTTTGGATGAGATCCCATAAGAGCAAAAGGTTGCAGAAGTGAGTCTCAAAGCAGACCGCTAGCCATTACAGTAAAGTCAGCCAGGCTCACTCTACTACTAATACTGTTGTAGTGACATGACACACTGGGGTACATCTTTGCTGGACTCCAGGCTTCCATTTGATGATTTAGGGGCCTGAACATTTGGGGAAGGAAACAGCAGGAGGTACCAACTGCCCTGGCACAGAGCATGGAGCAAGCACTGCATCTGGGGGGAATGTTGGGTCTCACCCACTCCTTCCAGTCCCCTTGCAAATCCCTGTAAGGTGAGTTGAAGAGCTTTACGTTACTGCCATAATTCTACTGTTAAGTTTTCACATGTATTCAAACCCCTATACAACACAAATTATTCTAATTTTAGGATTTAGCTTTATAGCCATTTAGAAAACTTAATTCACCACTCAAGGCCCAAGCTCAGGGGCACAAAGCTGCCAAAAATCTTCAAGAGGAAATGTGAAGGGAAAGAAACCCTTCTCATATTAAGCTCTGTACAGGCAGGGGAATCATTGGGCACTTCTACAGCCACTTGCAAGGAGTAAATATACTCAGAGTTCTGCATGAATTCTGCACACCAAGCCTGGTAGCAAATCTAGAACCCTAGGCAGCTCTTTCTCCTTTACAGAACATGATTGTGGAACCTGTGGCATTCCTTAGGAAACTAGTTGTGACAGGGTGCTCTCAGGTAAGGACTGGGGAAAACAACAGTCCCCAAAGGGGTGACAGAGCGGGAAGGAGGTGGCACAGGCTGGCCAATGCAAGCATGAAACCAGCAGCAGGATCCAGGTAGGAGAGCAGGAGTGGACTGGGCTGGAGAAGATGTGAGAGCCAAGAGGAAGGGCCATCACATCCTGAGCAGCTGAGGAGGGCAAGGGGTGGGGAGGAGAGATCTGCAAAGATAACAGAGGGGCCTCCAAGTCACGACCTGGAAAGGCAAGAGAGAGCCATCAAGGAGAAGCTGGGCCTTCCCAAATGATTCCTCTCTCTAGGCAGTGAAGGAAAACTTAGGGAAATATGCAGATTAAACAAATGAGTGAAGATCTACAGTAACAAAGAAATACAGTAATGTGAAAAGGCAGTCAGAAAAAAGAAAATTTCACTGAAACAGGTTATCCTTTTTTTATTTTTTATTTTTTTTTAAGAGTGAAAAAAACCAAAGCAGCCCCAGACACTTTCAGGTCACAGGACCAGCCAGCACATACACAGCTCACCTGAGGTCTGTGGCTTTGGCAGCATTGTGTGTATTATTTTCACTGACATAAACCACCCATGAACCATTTCTCCAAAGCATTAAGCATAAACAAGCTTTCCTTTTGCATAGGTACTTCTTCCTGCCACTGTGATTTCATCTCCTAAACTAAATATTTTTATGCGTGGAACCACTGAAAGAAAACAAGTCTGAGACTTCCCACTAATTACTGCATTTCCCAGGAGCTCTCCTACAGTGTCTGGAGCCAGGGTCCCCTGCCACACGTTTTATTTAGTGGAGTCTTTCCATTTTATGACTTTTGAAGCAACTGGTGGTGTTTATTGACCTTTCCACACAGCTGTTCTTTTCCTACAGGAGCTCAGAGATGGTTATTTTTTAGTCTGATGGATGCATGAAGCCCCATTTTCTGTTTCATGGAATTGAGGAGGCAGGAGTTTTTTAGGACTCTTGAGTTTGTGGGTGTAAAGGAAGCAGAAAATGCAAAACACGCTTCACTTTCACAGTAAAGAATGTGCTTGTGTGATGAATTTCAAAATCCCGTGAGCTATCCTAAATGAGACTGGCTGTGATACATAAGGATGGGGTGGGGAAATTGCCAGAGATCTGTGCTGGAAAAGGAGGTATGAGCTCTACAGGGGAAGGACGGTGGAGCATTTTCACAAAACAACTCCAACTACACATGGGCAGCTTCCAGCACATCTCCTCATGTCCCAGACACCGTCCTAACTAATTTCTAATATTGAGAGATCAGACATGAACACGAATGACCACACGTACATACAAGACCTGACTCATGCAATAACAAAAACCACAAGCGCTCACGACCCCCAGACAACCCCAGACTGGGGCTAGCATCACTCGCTCGTGGATTCTGACTTCTGCCAGGGCCGCAGTCCCACGGGCCCCCAGAGCCGCAGAGCCCCGCGGCTCTCCCGCCAGGGGTGAGCCTGGCAGCCCGCAGAGCCACCCCCGCCACACGGCAGCGTCACCCTCGGAGGACCGGGATGCTGCTGGGCGCTCCTAAGCTGGCGGTGGAGCGGGGGAAGAGCACGAAAAGGAAACTCGTGAGAGAAAATACCTGCCTTACCGCTCGGCCGACTCCTCAGACGGCGCAGCAGACGCTTGCGTGCACAAAGCTTTCCCAAAAATCACATGGGGATCTCCGCTCAGCACGAAGAAAAGCAGGCGCGATCTGCCCTCCCCGGAGCGCCCCTGCGAGCTTTCCCTCCGTGAGGATTCCCAGCCCTCCAAGCGCCCGCCGGGGGTCCCCGGAGCCGCTCCCCTGCCTGCTCCGCTCGGGGGGAGGAACAGCTGGCAGGGTGGCAGCACAACACGCTCCATAAATTCTCCCCCAGTCTTCTGCAGACCGAAGTCCTTGAGGAAAATGCCTAAATCCCGTCTTTTGTTGACATAGTAACCACATTTAAGTTTTTGTTCCCCTCAGAAGCCCTCTGCATAAAACAATTCATTATGTGAAAGATTTATCCAGAGTGCAGCGGGCTGGTTTGTGTGGTTTTATTCGTCAGAGGAAGAAATAAAGAGACTGCACGTTTATACACTACATTTTCCACCCAGACCAAGGGCTTGCTTCATTACAGCAGATAATATTAAGGACTTCCACAAGTCTTTGAGTGAAATGTAATGCCAAGTAAAAGGGGAAAAAATCATTATTCAGATAAACCTAATTTCAAATACCTAAAAGAAATAAAACTTTAGGAACTTTTCACGAGGTTTTGTATTTTTCTATTATTTTATTATTTTTTTTGTATTAATACAAAAAGTGTTGTATTTTTCCTCCAACTTGTTCACATATATTTATCTGATTTCTTCAAAGATGTTTAAAACATTTTAGAAGTTGCCAACTAAATTTGTAAATCTACAGCAGATACTGTGAGAAAGAGCAGAGGGTCAGAAACAAGTAAAGCCTGTGGAAGACTTTGCTTTCCCAATTCTATGGAGATGAGCCCTATGGAGATGAGCTCTTTAGTCTCTGGGCAGTGGAGAGAAGAAAGATAAAAGAGAATTGTGCTGCAGGGATCACGTGGGGTTTAATGGGTTTTAATGCATCCCCTCATCCAAACTGCTGCCACCCTACACAGACCTGCATGCAGATTTCTTTTACTGGTAATTTAGGCTATGGGAGCAGCCTGGCAGGCTTGTGCAAACCATGCTACCCTGCAGGGCTTTTTTGACCCCAGTTGCAAAAGGATGGGGGTGGGGGTAAAATAACAAAACCCAAACCTTGGTATTTCTAGTTGAAAAGAGTCTTAAAAGAAAAGTTTCAGCGTTATAACTCAATGTTGCCTTAAAAACGACCTGATTTACAAATATCCTTCAGGGTCTAATTGTGTATTATTTACTAAAGACAACTTTCTCCCTGAGCAGGGTTAAATGCGTGCTTAAGCTCGGAAGCAGCAGAGCACAGGAAGAGTGAGAGATCTAGCATTTTCCTCCAGCCTTGAAATTCATTACAAGTGACCATAACCTTCCCCTCAACAACCAGGGAGCTTAATTTTCTTCACATCATGCTCCTTCTCTTCTTCCTCCCTTCCCTCCAAAACAAAAACAAAACAAACAGAACATAAACAAAACGAAACAAAAAATCAGATAAGTTCTTAATCCACTTCTTTTTACTGGGCTGTAGCTGAGAATCATTTCCTGAGCTGTCATTTAAATAAGAAAAGAGAAGAGAGAAAGAAAGGAGGAGATTAAGTGTGCATTCACCACTCTGGAAGTCACACCCTTTGATGACGTTTCATTGCACTTTTTAAGGATAGATTCTGAAATATAGTCGCATCATCAATACATATTACTTAAATTATCACCTGCTCATATCCTGGCCCCATACCAACTACACAGGTGCTATTTAAAATATTTTATACGTTTTAAGAAACTGGTAGATATTACAAAGCTTGTAGAGCTCTGGCACAAATACCATGCTGCTGTGTATTTCACCATGTATATGAAGACAAAATATTTTCAGTAGACAGGGTTTGGTAAACTTTTTAATATATTTGAAAGCAGGTCTAAAAGGGCACACCACTAGCCCTGTACTCTGGCTCTGTGGATGATTCAGTGAAACTCATGGCACTACTGGAAGTGTTTGTAGCTCTGGTGGCTCCAAGGTGCTGTGAGGGAGCTACACAACTGGCCATGATGAGATGATCTGTTGATCTCACTTTGACACTGTACCTGAGCAGCTGCTGACTTTGAGCTGCAAGGCTCAAGGTGAGTGCCACCCTCATATTTTCCTTGCATCCCTTGCCCCAGTCTGTTTGCCTTGCACTGCAACTCTGCTGGGGCAACTGAGGCAGTCGTTTCAGTGGGCTGATCCAGTTGAAAACCAATGCACTCAAAAACCATCATTTTCCATTTCATCAGCTTGTTAAGCTGACCTGGCTATAGTTGTGCAACTGCTGGATGCAGTCCAGGCAGATGGGTGGGCAGTGCAGTGGGACAGCAGAACAGCAGTTCCCAGTTGCTCTAGGTTATTTGTATTATTAAATTCCCATCTAAGCTTGTTTGTGCCTGTACTCTCCCAGTCAAATGGGATAACACCCTTCCCTTGTCCTACAGAGTGTAAACTGGGTGTAGAAAATCAGTTTTCACAAGCTCAAAAACTCAACTTTGAATAATGTATCATCATCTAGCAAAAAAAAATAATAAAATACACAAGAAGTTAAACTCATTTCTGTACATTGTGCATGCCAAACGAATATTCCAATGTTAGCAATTTTTAAGTATGAAAGTCACTCTTCCTTTTGTAAATTGAGCCCAGATACATGAAATAAGCTATTAATTTGGGGTAAGGGTGGGCTGTGAAGTCGTGTATGTTTTATATTATTTTTCAGTATAGCTTGTGCTAAGTCTGTTTAGCTTTGTTTTTCTAAAAGCCTTTTAACCAAAATGTGAAAATAATCTGCTTGCACTGTTCAGTTAAAAATTATATAATTAGATTGTCTTACCACACATAGATAACTAAGAATTGTAGCAATTTGACAACATCATCCACACAATTTCATAAGATAACAGGAAGTTACACAAGAACACTTACTAGACATGCTATTGAAGATGAACCTCTACACTGGTGAGATGGCAGAAAAGTCCTACGGCCTTTAGTAAAGGTGTTTTAGAAAGCAAAGGAGTGAATGAACTCAAGAAATGGGCTCTGGCCCAGAGCTGAACACAAAGCATTAGCAGCTGCTTAGTGCTATGTTTGCAAATGCTCTGGTTCCTGTAGAAACACCTAATCCTTCCTGAATTCTGGCCAGCATTTATGGTTAAGTGCAGACAGTAAAAGGCTGTTCTCATTACCTCCTTCTTATCTGTATGGTCCGTTTTGTGTGACAATGGATTTTCGGCTAGAATTTTAAAGCTTAATTATTCTGGCCGCGTATTCAGCATCTATTTACATTGCAATGTGTGCCTAAGACCTATTTGCTGGGGGATGCATGGTGGAGCGGGAAGTTTGGGTACTGTCTTAGCCATAGGGAACAAAACAATACAAGGAAAGCACAGGAACCCACAAAGCCCTTAATGCAAATCATAAACTTTCTATAGGCATTCTTGAACTATCCTATAGAATGTGATACTGATTTATGTCCAGCAATGGAAGTCTCAAATGTCTTTTCAACAGTGTCTGGAGGGATTAGCAGATTGTCAGAGCTGGGGCTGAGAACTATTTCCCATTTTAGGATTGACCTAATAGGTGCTCCAACCATAAATAGAGTTTCACAGAATCATTTCCTTGGGGTCCTACTCAGTCCAGCAAGACACAACCCACAGAAAAGCCACAAAATACTGATGCAAACTGAAAAGGCAAAACCCAGAATAAAAACACGCAGGAAACAAACAAGGTTTGTGGTCCACTCTTTAAAAAGCTAAAGCTAAAATTCCTGGTTTTTGAAGGGATGCTCCTTACCGAAAACAGATCAATGGACTGAGCTAATTTTGTGTCTGTTTCACTTGCTCAAGCTTTCTAATCTTTGTGCATGTACCCCTGTTCAGTATGGTGTTCTGGAAAGCATCTCAACATTATCTTATTTTTTATCTTTATAGAATGTGGGCCCTAAATACCACAGTTGTGGATGTATCAGCTACAGCAAATAGACTGTGACTGATGAGGTAGGCATCCTATATTCAAATGGGGATGCAACTGCTATGTGTTTGCTGCCTACAGCTTTTGATGATGAAGCTGTGCCACTCACAGCAGCAGCTGGTGATGAAACAGCTGTTCTCTTTATGCTGGAGCTGGAGTTGGTCTGACTTCACCATTACCTGATCTATCCCACTCAGTGAGCAGAAAAATCTTCATTGTCTTCCTGTGGGATTGTTTTGCCCTGTATTAACTCCTTTACCAGCTCACCACAGATTCGAGATGAGCATCAGTGATGCTCCAAGGGAAACAGCAGGAGTGCAACCAAGAGGAAAGGGAAGAGGGGCTGCCTGGCACTTTTTGGCAGTAGTTGTCTTTTAGCCTAGTTCAAATATACTGCCTGAATGTACCCTTGGGACACAGCTAGAGATGTTGTCCAGGCCACAGATTAACAGGGTTAAGAGGTTATTTCTTTATCCCTCTCACACTTCCATGAAGATTACTGCCTCCTCAGACCTGCCAACAGTGTGGCACTTTTTGTATTCCCTTAGTCACAAAATGATCTGGAAAACAAAAATCTCCTGTGAAAATCCCTGAGGCTAGTACAGATCATTTTCACAGAACTGTGCCAGGGAGTGATGAAATGAACAATTATACCACTGCATCAGAGGGTAAGGTTTCACCAGGTGCATGCCTGAGTTAATGCCTTATTACCACTGAAACAGGGCAGAGTCTCCTCTCTTCCTCCTGGGCAGTTGCCTTTGCCCCCACCTCATGCCAGCTCCGCTGCTCCTCTGACAATTTGATGAACCAGTTCAGCTCACTTAACTGACAGAAAATGTTTCTTTTATTTTCCCTGTTTTTTATAGCCTGTGAGATGAACTAGCTCAGACAGGATTGACGGAGCATTCAGAACATGCAGTCAGGAGCCAGGATGGTGCTTGGGCTGGAGTGCATGGTGATGGGAAAGAAGGGGAAGAAGGGCTCAGTGTACAATGACATCTTAATATGGGTCAGCTGCAGCCTCCCCTTAACAATAGGTGTTATTGCTATTTGCTAGCTGAGCCTGAGATCTGTCCCAGCACATACTTTACAAGCCATGGTGAGGATAGATGGATGGTTTGCACAACGCTGGAGACCTTTCATCTCCTCTCAAGGAAAAGCTCTTTCTCGACATAGACAGGAACAAGTCCCAGGAAAGCATTGATTTGTTTAAAGCTGTTGTGCAGCTCCTTTGCCCTTCAGGGCCCTGGGAGCTTTGAATCACTAAGGCATCCATTCAGATGATGCAATTCTGGTACCTGGACAGACTGCCAGAGGACAGTAGGAGAAAAATCAGGAAAACCAGTGGAAGATTAAATGCTCTCTTTCATCGGGCCTTGTTACATTCATTTGAATTCCTGCCTTCTGATTTACCAAATAACCTTGGTGATTCTTGACTGCTCTACTTGCAAGCCTACACCAGCTCCATTCCAGCCCAGGTACAGATGCTGACATCATCTTCCCGCTCCCGCTGGCACTTGCCTGCTAATGAAATACAGCTGCACAGAGGAGAAAGGAAATTCAGGGAGTGTCAAATGCCAGCCTGAGTGCCAGCATATCATAGCAGGCTGGTGCAGTCACCTTTGGCTATGCTTCAGAAGGATTTGGGTAATGTCACTTCTTTTTGTATTGTATTTTGTAGCAAATACTTGTAGAGTGATATTCTGCCTCCTTCCCTGCCGGCTTTTGTACTGTGCAGGTTGCTGTAGCTGGTCACGTTTCAAACAGGGCTGAACACTTGTGGGAATGATTTCCAATTACTTTATAAATGTCCTGCTTACAGGAGGGCATGCCATTTTGAAGAGGTAGCTTGCCTTCTAAAAAGGAAAATCCTCTCAAAGGTCTCCCTCCCAACATTAGTGTACATATTTCTTGCTCAGCTGACACAGCAAGTTGAAGGACCTACATCCTGCCTTAACTGACAGTTTTGGATTTCCTCTTCTAGCCATTAATCTTCTGAATGAGAAGTACTCAGAGAGGTAGGACTTAAAGCTGTATGCTTTCCCAAACATGGCCTTCTTGTGACACTGCATCAATTAATCAATCAATCAATCAAAAAATCAATCAATATTGGACCATTGTTTTTTAAATGAGTAATATATCTACACGTATATGTGTATATATGATAAGCTCTGTGTATATATATATGTGACATAAGCTGTGATACCAACTCCACCAGTAAACTCTGACCACTGAATGAAGTTAAAATCTGGCTGCCACAGAAAGACAGCCTTTTCTGTCCTCCTCGTCAATTTCCCTTTCCCTCCATATCCATTTCCACATTCTTCCCTCTCCCTATTTACTTGTCCTGACTTAATTCTCTGCTTTCTTGTGAGTTGAATTGGCTTATTCTCATTTTGTTATTGGAGCAGTACCAGAGCTGGCAACAAGGCAAGCAGTGAAGATAGATAATGAAGAGAAGTGAGAGGAAGAATGAGTGAAGAAGCTGGATTTCGCTCTTGCCCAAAATGCAACCTAATCAAGAGCCAGAAGGCAGGGCAGGGCACGATGGCTCTAAAAGCCAGAGTTTGCTACAGTGAAGGTAGCAAATCGTGCTGTGCCTGTGTCTGCAGAGGATGCTGTAGCCTGAGGTACTCCCAGAGAGTGACTATTTTCCCAGCCTGGATATATACAGGTTCAAGCCAATGTGAGAGCAAAGAGACGACCATTGTCCACTTCCACGTTCTAGGCAGTTTTGGCATGAGCTCCAGCACTTTCCAGTCATTCTGCACCGAGTGTTCAAACAACCACAGGAGGAAAGGGTGGTGTGTGGCTGTGGGAAGCATATCTAATTTGTCCATTTAAGTCTCCTTAAATAAGTCCTCTCTTCTACAAAGCAAGTCTCACTCTGGCAAAGCACATGGATAAGCCTGGCTTCTCAGGCCCCTGGGAATGCCAGTCAGGAGAACAAACCCTCACAGAACCTGCAGCTCCTGCAGACCTCAGATGGTAGCTACTGTCATGCTTCCAAGGACTTACCACATGACCTGCCTTACTTGGGATTTCCAGTGAGCTGGACTATCTCATACTGAAGGGCTGATTAACTCATCTTGCTACAGTGGTCCCATCTCAAAAGAATGACTGAGGAAAGTGACTCCCAAGCACAGAGAGTGTCCTGGCCCTTTCCCAGCTGCTATGTGGGAATATACAGAAAGCCTTTGAGGAGCCAGCTCAAAAGACCTCATGATATCTGTGCTGGGATCCTGACAAGATGACTTCATATATCCTGCCCCAAGGCTTTTTGAGCAATATGTATGTAAAAGCTGAAGCTAAGCATATTTTAAAACTCATCACTCCTATATGTAATCAGTGTCTTATTAGATTTCCAGCAATGCAAAGGGACTAATAGTTAATTTGGAAGCTACCTGGAAGCAGCTTTTTCTTTTATGTTTGACAGTGTTTTTCCATGTTGCTCCATGTAACTAAATTAAGTGTTCTGATAACAGTGCTAAGAGCAGTGGAAAAGCCAACATATTAAATAAACTTGGCCACCTGTCATATTTTACATGCCATCTCTTGCTTACAGCCTAGGGGTTCAAATGCCTGGCAGCTGAAGCTATGGCACCGAGTGGAGAGTCCTTGGAATTCACTCCTGCTACATCTGAATCTGAATTTGTAGACTTTTATCTGTTCACCAGGTCAAGAAACACAAAACTTTTTGCACAGCTGATCTGCAGCCCAGATGGTTGGAAGCCTATTGGGACCAAAGTGTTGTTTAGAACTACCCTGAGAAATCTTTGAACCTCAGGAGTGCAGGAAGACTTCAGTACAACAGCAGGGTACTGCCACCATCCAATCCAGCCACTACACTACCAGGATGCCAAGAAAATCAGGAGAACTTTTGGGGTTTGAGTGGTTTTCTTTTTTTCGATTGCCAGGATAATATAATTCTGAACATATCTTGTTCACTGATGGATACTATGGAGTTACAGCCATGTTTTCTTTTCCAGCCCCAGCTGTCAGTTGGAGGTAAGAAGCTGGCTTCCCAAGTTGTCTGCTCCTGGAGCCTGGCAAGGCAAGGCCACATCTGTGACCAGACATCCCAGAATAGGGCCACAACTCATCTGCACGCACTTGAGGGCAGGAGCAGGTATGGGGAACAAAGTGTTTCCTTGTTCAGAACAGAAATGTGCTTACTCTGACATGGGTGACCACTGTCATTGTTGTATTTACCATTTGTACCTGTAGTGACATCCCACTCTGTGAGTGTACTCAGCAAGTCCAAAATCAAATTAAATTGACCGTGTTATTTAGAACACATTTACTCCTGTGTGGAGGTTCTTGATGACTTTATTGACAAATGTTGTGGAAATGTTAGTCTGTTAAGGAAGGTGAAGCAGAAGCACTTACAGATGGTAAAAGTTTAGCAGAGGGGTTGACCCCTGCAGAGTTTGGTAACATCACCAATGTGAATACATCGTCACAGTTTTTCTGGTCCTCTGGAAATTCACCCTCTGTAGCTCTTTCAGGTCAGCAAAGCCACTGTGATCTGTGGAGCATATCCCATTAGGATTTTATCTTCTGCCCCTCTGTGAGTGGCTGACACTGCCTGCTTATCCCCGCTCACAAAAACACAGCTCAGCCTAGACCTCACAAAGCTCACTCCAGACTTTTGCTGGAGACTCAGAATAATTCTCTGAGCTGCTGGGCCCCAGTGACATTTACACCCTGTTTTGCTAAGTAGCAGTCATAGCTCCTGCAGTCCATTACATCGGGACACAAGTTTAGTTGTCAGTGAGTCAAATACAGTAGCTGTCGTATCATAATCACACTGGTGCTACAACCAGCAGCCAAATGTCACTTGACACAAGACTTCAGCTTCCTACAAGCATGATTTTCTCTATTTGTAGAAGGGCAAAGAGATCAGCATGTACTTTTTATAAAGTCACAGGAAGTTACACAGAAAACAGCGGTTTTATAGAGAAGCATGTTACTGTCAGAGGGAAAAACAACATCATTTTTTTGAAAGAAATTTTTTTAAGACCCCAAACTTAGTGCCATTTACTTTGGCTTTCTTGGCACACTCTGGGGTGTTTGCCAATGGGGATGAGAATTTACACTGTTCAGATGCCTCAGAGAAGTGACTGCACTAATCAAACCACCAAAGTGTGATTACGGCAATGACTTCCCCAGAGACTTGTGTTTTGGTTTTAAGTAAACAAATAGCCATCCAAGTAGGAGGAGGATGACTCAGATAAAATCACACAGATCTGTTATATATAGCAAAGATTAAATATGCTTAAGATTCCTCTGATACTTTAAAAAGGATAGTTTAAATTACCACCCTCTGCAACTCCATGGGTTCTAATTTAACAACTACAATGAAGTTAATGTATTCATCTTTAAAATAAAAATACTTCTGCTTCATTTGTACTAGGTCAAATGGCCCATTTCAAAATAAAATTTTAGTACTTTGGACACAAATAGCCTGAATTTCTTGCTAATATTTGTTGATTTCAGAAAACATAGCATTTACTTATACCCAGAAAATAAAAGGATGCAGAGTTTGCCATCTAACATCCTTCCTGTACAAACTCCAGTCCTCTGAGCTGTACTGGACCTCTAGGTTTTTCTGTGGGATGAAACTACCTTTCAGAGCCATGCAAACTATTCTTCAGGCACAGAAGAATTTCATTCTTGAAATGAGCTTTTTCCCCACCTGCCCTCACTCACAGGACAGTGTAGTTGGCCAAAGCTTACAACAGCTCAAAGAAAGGACAGTCATGGAGCAATTTCCTTCTTGTAAATAATTTAATATAAGACTCTTTCCCACTATTTTACATCAGTGCATAGATGTGTGTTTCAGTTCTGGTTATGTACACCAACAAATGACAGAAACACAGTGATGCACATTGTAATACACTTTTGCAATTGCAACTACATTTCTGGAAACTGAACTTCAGCAGCAGTTCCCTAAGAAATAACAGGAAAAGCACACTTAAACTTCGTTCCTTCTACCTATCCTAATCTGCTTCATGTTTTCCTCAGTGTGTTCCCTCTGCAGTGTTGTAGGTGGATGGAGGGACATTTGCAAGGAGCAGAAGTCACCCTTCTTCCCCCTGTCTCTCCATTGGTGCTGCAGGCACCATTAGCACAGTGAGTCAGAGAGGGCTTGGGGCTCAGGGAACAGCTGTGTTTGCCCTCTTTCCCTTTCTTATGCATGAATATAGTCACCTCTATGCAAAAAGCATTCTCTAAGTCTTCAGGAACACACAGTCAACTAAGCTGGAGAGAAAGTAATAGGGAAGAAAAACAAGGCTTGCCTCAGAAAGGCACAAACAGCAGTGCCACCCTCAGCCACAGAGAGACATCAATTCCCAAATGCAGGTTTCCTTCCCCAAAATGCTGGGAGAGGGCCTCTGGAGAAATGAGGTCAAGCCTGGGTCAGTGAAAGGAGGATATAGGTCTTTTAATGTGTAATGAGGCAGAACCTAAAAATCTACTGAATACAAAGGAAAAGCAGGCAGGTCAATAGGAAGTGTCAGATGCAGCCCTGAATCTGTAGATACTATGAAAGGGATGATGCACATTCAAGACCTGGACATAACAGGGACTCCATTAGCTGAACCCCAGTTTTCCTTTGCAGTTTAGCAGAATTCCAAACCACAGCACACTGAGCCACTCTGGGCATAGGGTCAGGAGAAACACCTCACTTGTCTTTGGGTCTCTGGTTCTGTACTATGATCCTGGATGTGTAAGAGCTGTTCAAAACTGCTTGGGACATGAGGGAAGGCTTTGGACTTCCTCATGAACTCTTGGCTCACACCCACTCCTGCCTGGGTGTCACTTGTGCCCTCCGTGCTGACTGGGACGGCAGTGGAAAAGAGGGCAGGGGCAAGTGAGTGAGGATTAACAACTCTTTGGTATTTCTGATAAATCCAGACCTGCCTAATTACACTGCACGAGATTAAAGGTGAAAACCCTGCATCTGGTGGTGACGTGCTGAAAGACCATCACTGACTCAGGAGAGGGCTTTGAGCTGGAAATCACCTGAGAGGTCAGAATCAAAATCCACCGTTGCCTTGCAGCCTTCTCCAGACTGCTAGCTCCTAGTCTGGAGCTAGGCAGAAACTAACTTTAGCATTAGTAAAATAAGCAATTTACATATTATTTTCTGATCCAAAAGAAATTAATAGAACTAAAGCAAATGTGCCACAATAGCATCTTCCTGCATAATAGTTACTAATGGCATGGTTCTTTGGTATCTCATTATAAATCCAAACAGTTCATGTTATAAATGGAAATGGTGAGCGACAACAGTCCTTTCATCTTTGCTTCACAGCATCTTTTCATCCTCACTAACAAAAAACTTGCTTTCCATTTTGTCATATTTCTTATAGAACCAATAAAGACAGGAGTCAGAATTCATCAAAATGCTGGGCAAAAAGTCAGCTTTTCACAAGTAATAAGCAACAGCAATAAATAATGAGTGAATTTAGCACTTGTGAGAAGTATCAGACTTAACTGTGCCACAAAATCAAATTCTTTATCTTAGAAGGCAAAGATAATACAAGCAATGGCAGCTCAAATATACCCCTGCTGCCTCAGAGTGACAGCCAGTCTTGGAAAGGTCCCTTCTAAGCTCAGTGGCACTGACAGGGCATACTGATTGGTCACTGGCCTGTCACTGATGTATGGACATCTTTCTGCAGTGACCCACTGCTCACATTTCCACCTCATCTGCTGAAGTGCAACCAGTCATTGCACACTGCAAGCCTACACCCCAGGGATGTGATGCTCATCTTGTGTCACCCCAAGCAAACACTCCAAGAAACCCATGCAAAATCTGGCAACAATTGGGAAAAGATTAAAGGGAAGGACTGAAAGGCATTCTCTTGTCTTTTCCTTTGTCCTGGAGCCAAGTGAAGGTATGAAAAGGGTTGTTGCTCAGACTGCTGTGGCTTGAACCAGCCAGTCCTGTAGCATTGAGTTATTTAAATTATCCAGTTCTTTGTGGATTGTTTTAGATTTTACAGTCTTATTACTCCCACTGATGTAGGAAATTCTGAGGAAAGGGTGAAGGCAGTCTCTGTAATGCAGTCTGTCTGATTCTCAGCCCCTGGAGCCACAAATTTTGAGGAACACCTGCAACATCTCAGGCAGAACAAGCTGTCCTAGAAGTGAACTGGGAGCTGCCAGAGGGGACCCAGAACCCCAGCTGAGTAAACCAGGCAGAAAACATTCATATGAGGAACAGCCCTTCCAGGGCCAGGATAGATACAAACCACACATTTCCTCTTCCTAATAGCCAAGAGCCAAAAATACTTGCATTCCTCACATCTACTGGCAAATTGTGATCCTACTTAATATTGACACCTAATGATAATGTACCACATCTATTTGTGACACTCCGAAAACATCTTGGTTCTCAGACATTGCCTCAGTCTGGAACTGCTGCATCTGTTAGATGTGAAGGTATATGAGGAAACATAAATATAGCTTCTTTTTCTTCTCCTTAAAATAGTTTTTATTACACCCCGCATTTGCAGAGGGTGTAATAATTGCGGCTACAGAGAAACACAACATCAAAGTTCTCCAGGGATTGTAGAAAGTTAACATATGGAGAGCTGGTTTTCTATCTCTGAATTGAAAATGCCTTAAATTAAGTAATCAATTAAAGACATTTTGGTTAGACATAGTAGCTTAGATATCAAAAGTTACAGAGATCTTCTTGCCTCTGCTCAGGGAGGATGATATTCTAAATGTCTAATTCCAAGTCAAGTGAAGTTACCTGATTATATACAGTGCAGCAGCAGACTTCTGGGCAATCATTACAACTGCCTGCAAGGTATATTGTGGAATGAGAACAAACTGTTATTTCAGACATCCACAGGTCAGACAGCTTTTCATCTGGTCCTGATTACAGAGGAGCAGATTCTTCCCTTGCATGCTTAGCATTAGGTAATAAACAGTAATGAGAGCTTTGCACCCCTGTGCCCTAGCCCTCCTCAGAACAAGCTGTGCAGGATGAAAGATTAGCATCCTGCAAACAGCTTGCCTTTTTGTAGCAGGCATGGGTAGTATTTTGCTTGGAATTTTGTTTCAGGAGATAGTCTATTACACATGCAGGAATATTTCAAATGCAGACAGCTCTGCAGTTCAGGTCTTTTGAACTGTGTCCGAGACTGCAGCGTGACATGGACTACATAATTACTACAATTATGAGAGAAAATATAATGCAAAACTTGTACCTTACTAGTTCTGGGCCTCACCAATGCAGTTTGTCTTTTTGTGTTTCTCAAGTGAATGGAAAAAAATAATGGCCTAAGAAAATCAGAACACACCGGTATTAACTCCCTGTTAAAACTGTGAAGGTCAGAGCATGGAAGGCTGGTCACAGAGCAGCCTGGAGCCTGTGGATTGTGTCTTGGAGTAACAGCCCATTAACCTGGCTCAGGGGCACATCCCAAAGCATGGCAGAGCTCAGCAGCTTCTCTGCTGCTTGCTACCTCTTATCCAAGACGGAGCAGGTTGCTGGACCACAGATCATCTGCATCTGAGATACAGGACCAGAAGGTAGAGGAGGCTGCAGTGGAGCTACAAATGCATGGATTCAGCAGTGGGAAACCAGAGACAATTACGCGAGCCTTAGAGTTAGAACATGTTCAGCAAATCTTCTGAGGTGATTTATAGTCCTGTAAGTCCACAATAAGAGGCACAATAGAAAAAATGTGATCTTAAAATGTGTTATGCAAACTGTTTGATGAAAACCATACCAAGAGATTGGGACTGCAACTGCAAAGGATGCCTACTTGTCCAGAAGTGGGATAATATAGGTGTGGAAGGGAAACACATCTCCCTGTACACCAGTGCAAAGAGCAAGTGCAGTCTGATCCTCTGTGAAAAACACAAATCCATGGCACAGAAATCAAGGAGAAAGAGTTAAATGTCCTGATCTGAGAGTCTTTGATGGACTGCTGTCTTTGTTGCTAAACTCTGGCTCTTGAGACTCATCAGTGAATCTCTAATTCTGAAATTACCTGTCTTTTATTGAGACGCCTCATGGTTATAGGATGCAGACTTCAAAGCTAACAGTGAACTGTCAAAGACTTGGAGAAGAAAAAAAATATGAAATCCAGCATTGTCAAATCAGCTATTCTAAAAACAACCAACATATTAAGTGTATATTTGTCCATAGGAAAAGTTGATTTTTTTCAAGGCAATATAAATATATATATATATTTAGTGCATGCAGTTTGATTTCTCCAGGCTGACTTTATGTGCTTACAATTATTTTTGAGACCCTGGAGAATTCCCCTAGGCATTAGACAGTACAGAATAGGCAGCTGAGATCTTTCTTTGGGATTCTAGAAATCCAAATGATATGCACTCTACATGACACACAGCTATGTGAGATTTACCTCTGGGATAGTTGAAGAAGGCAGAGGATCAGCTCTAAAGCAACCATGATGCTCTCCAGGGCTAACTAGGGGCTACTGCAGCCCTGGTGAAACTCAGTTCTTTATCATCTGCAGGGATGGAAGATTGCATAGTGCTGCCCCTTTACACCTGTGACACAGCCTTTTACCACCCTAAATCTTGTCTGTTGACTACATTTATTTAGGATCACCCATTAGCTTCCTTCCTTGTGCCTTCAGAACAGTTTCTGGTTTATTGAGTCATTAGTCTGTATTAGGGGTTAAGTACTGAGTTCTGTGTTCCAAGTGTTCGTTTCACAGGGATTAATTTAAAATGCAGTGCATGGACAGTTTTTTTTATATTCCCTCCTCGGGTAAGATTTAAATGGTAGTTTGGGAAAGGTGTGTACCTCCAGGCAGCTCAAAGCAATTGTTATTTTGTCTTGAAGCAAAACATCCTACCACCTTAAGTCATATGTGCATTAAACAAGGAGTCATTTAATGGTATCTCTGGGTGAACCAGATATCCCTGTCTGCTTGTCTGGAGATACAATAGTCATAAGGAGATAAATTCCCCAGGCTGCCAGCACTACAGTACCTAGATGTGGGGAGCAACATCTAAAAATAAAGACACCTCCTAGTCCTTTTTACACAGAAGGCAGGCTGTTATCAAAACACAGTGGATGGAAAGAACCTGATACCAGATATCTGATGGAGTCTCAGGTGCTAAACAGGTGCACAATGTAGCAGCTTGTAGAGATAGCAAGGAAAATAAATGGATGCAGCCATAGGTGCCACCACAAGGCCAAGAAGTATGCAGGGAGAGTGGCCCACTGGGGGACACTGGAAGGTGGGGTTATGCCCTCCAGACATGCTCACAGCCTGCTGAGAAGATTTGTCTTCAGACAGGAGGGACAGCTGCTGAAAATCCCAAAGCAGAAATGTCTGAAGAGCCAGGGAGCTCTGTATATCTTTCACTGACATGTGCGTCCCTTTCTGCCTCTCCTCTCCTCACCGTCACAGCCTCCCTCTCATTACACCTCCTAGAGCTGCTTTCTCCTTTCTACTGGCCTCCTCCATGTTATTCTTTCTTCTCTACCTGTTTCATTTCCCCTAAGTTAGGCAACATGGGTGTTTTTTTGCTGTAAATCCATTGTCGTCTGCACCCTTTAGTACTGTCTCTCTTGTTCATGGTGTGATCTTCATTTCAAGTGGACTCTGATATCCCCTGTCACTAGGGAGAGAGACCTTTCTAGGAGGAAATTATTTTTTAGGATGTCCAGCAGGCATCTAGCTGCCTTTGGTTTTCCAAACCCACGAGGCTGAGCAGGGCTGTCTGCCATTTTCAATTTGTATGCCTAGAGCAGAAGAATCCTCCAAGTTCACTGTTTCATCAGTCTCATGACAAACATGATTAATAACACACTTCTGTTTCACAGCAGTGAGTGAAACATTAACTAGGCTTCTTTTTTTCAAAGCACTTTTGCAAAGACTTCAACCCACTAGTCCTTATAGTGGGTAGCTACCTCTCTCCCCAGCAGGGCCATTGCAGAGAGGTGCAGTGATGAAAAGATTCATGGAGCCAGATAGAGAACAAAAGGAAGAAGTCTGACTGCACATCTTAATGACTCTACAGCTTCCAAGCCTCTGCTCCCAGTACCACTGATAGATTTTACTCAATGATTTTTCCATGGAAAATTTGCAATGGAAAAGAATCCCGGAGCCAGGTTCCCCATTTTTTCTTCCTTTTCTCTTTCCGAGAAAAAGGTCTCTGAAGTCTTCAGTCTTTTCTACACAATGCCAGAACTGGGCAGAAGTTCTGAAGAGGTTCTCTTTCTATTTAGTGTGGTACAGCTACAAAGGATAATTAATAATGTCTTTGGCTGCCTATGGGAGAGTGCAGAGATGACAGAGCCAGATTATTTTCAAATGTGCAGAGTGGAAGCAAAAGAAATGGATAAAAAGTAAACATAAGAAATTCTGACTCAATATAGAGAAAAAAGTTTTTTATGATGATTTGGGTTGCACAGAGGTGGCAGAACCTCCATGTTTGAAGATTTTCAAAAGCTGACAGGAAAAGGTACTGAATAACCTGTTGTCATGGGAGGTTGGGTTATGGACCTCCAGATGTCCCTGAGGTCACTTCCAGCTTTCCTGACTCTTTAGAAATACTCCCGTTCAAATAGTCCCTACAGGAGGAAAGCTTCCCAGAAGACTTCCAACGAGAAGTTCCAGTTCAATTTGCTTTGCTTCTTTTTCAAAGTAGTTCAGCTGGGGCCTCTTTTTTTTCCCTTCTGGCACCAAGTACAAACTATACCAGTACTTGTGGTACGGGTGGCTTAGCTAGTGAAGTCAACTACTTTAGAATGACCATTCATTGCTGATAAAAGGCTTAGAGGAAAGTGTAACACTTGTAGGCCAGTCAATCTAAACTCTCCTACTTTTTGAAAAGGTGCTGTATTTATGACAAGACTGAAACTAGTTGTTTCTTGCTCTTTGTAGATTTTGAATTAGCTGAAAAATATCTATGATCATTGTTAGAAGCCCATTTCATTCCATCTCCCCTGCTGAGTTCTCCACCCCTGGCCTCAAGCAAGGCTACCTGAGGATCAGAGGAGCTCACTGCTTTGAAGATGCTTTTAGAGAGATTTCTCTATGCCTATATCACTGTCAGGTGTCAAACAGCCAGTTAGGACTATTTTACAGCTCTAATAGTGTTTGCATTTCTTTACTGCCTAGTATCAAAGTAAAAATTAGAGAGGGAAGCAATGACAAATTAGTCTACATAGGGTTCTTTCTAGTTGTCATTGTTTAAGTGTGGTTTCTTCAAATAACAAGAACAGTCAGATTTCTGAGGACAATCCATGCTGGCCTGGTTCATTTAAATTGATTAGAAGAGAAGTATTGACATTGCCTTCAATGGAAGGTAAAACAAAGCAGCCTTGAAAATCTCACCTAAAGTAAAAATAGACATAGCAGATTTGTTAGTTTATTACTGAATTCAAAACAGAGGGTCAGGGCTGGGCCAGAGCAGAACTGAGAGAAGTTTCTGTGTATAATTGCTGGGCAGATATGTCAAGAAATGTATTTGTACTAATTAGATATACTCAATTATATTTTGGTATTTAGACAGGTTTTTATAGTCAGAAAATGATGTATCTAGTTTAAATTGGATGTTATTTATTTCTTTTTGCTATGATTTTCACATTGTCTAGGTATTAGGTATCAGACAGAAGTCTTCATGTCATTTGTGTGGTATTTACTGTGAGACTTTCCTCGGCTGAGAGAACTTTGTTGCACCCTGGAGCAGTACACGGGAGTACAGCAGTAAAGGACTAAATGTTTAAAAATATTCTAGATGAACTAATTTGATGAAGGTTGGACAACTGCAGGCAGGCAAAAAAGCTAGGTTGAAATTCTGTGAATATTGCAAATTTTCTTATATTTGTAGATTGTGGCAGGGGGGTTGAATCTATTACACATTACCAGATTCATAATTAATTTTTTATTGGTTTCATTAATTAGTACTGAATTTATCCAATATACTACTGAAATGAGAACATTTACAAGTCTGGAAGCAATACAGTTTGGCATTTTTTAACTAGCAACAGAGATATAAATTTCATTGTATATATTACAGTTACTCTGTCTATTAATTCAATGAACAAACTTGCAGAATTGAATCGTCTCCACAGGGAAGCTATCACCAGTGCATCAGATATAGTTCAGAATTACCTTCTTTTGTGAAGGAACCTGCTACAAAAGTCCCTCCTGCAAAGCCTTTGTGAAAAGTTATGTAAAAAATGCAATTATGTAGGCCCTCTCCCTTCACCATGAGCTTCACCCTATTCATTTTAGAATATGCATCCTGCTAAGGGCTTCAGCAAGGCTTGTGATTGTCCCTCTGCTCTGTGTGTTTGTGTGCTCCACATTGGATCTGTATCTGAATTTTATTTCAAGCACTTTTAATGGTATTTAATTTTACTCCTTCAAATTAATATATAAAACCACCAAAAAATGTCTTCAGTAGGGTTGAGATGCAAGATTAAATCTTGTTCATACTATTTTATGTCAAGGAAAAATTCCATTGTTTCTTACCCTCCAAATTGTATTCTTCAAAGAATTTCTAAGGATTTATCTATGGATTATTGAAGTGGGATCAACCTTGCACAGAAAACTGAATTACAAAAAGTATCACTCAATCCCTGTCTTTATCCTTGCTAAATGTGAAAGCTTTCCACATGTCAATTTAGCTCAAGATGTATTAAAACAACCATTTTCTACCTTTATAGATTCCCTAAAAACTGTCAGTATTCATTCTGAAAATAATGCACTTCCACGTGTCAGAATGGCATTGGCATCCTTTCACACATAATGAGGTTACAAATAGGATCAGTAAGTACATCAGTGCTGTAAATACATCAATGCTGTTTTGATAAGAAGTCAGTCATGGGACATACAGCATTTACTTTCTATGCACTAAACACTGGTGTGCACAGCCCCTCATTGGTTCAGCCCAGAACATAAAGGGATTCACATTTTACATAGCACAAGAAGTTAGAATGAAGACAGTTAAGAATGAAAAAATCCCTTTAGCCTGAGCTCGCTCAGAGTGAATCAGACATGTAAGACAACAAATGGGACGTTGAAGCTTTATGAGGAAATATCATATTTAAAAAATTGCAGGCTGTTTTGGGTTTCATCTGGGTGGCATTTGGCAGTGTAATCAGACAGTCAGTACTTTGACAATATATTGCCAAAACCTATTTACAGAGTAAAATGGTTATCACAAGTAATTATCAGCTTCTTAAACCCTTTAAATGTGAGTTCCAGCCACCTATTTGAAGATCTTTCCATGTAATTAAAGACTTATGCATATTCTTTCAGTGCAGGCTGTAATTAATATCCCAAATTAAGCAGTGTTTAGATATGTATTACATGTGAGGGAGCTAGCTGATAATCTGATTAGTTAAGCAGTGGTTTTCCTCTGCGGTTTACAGATCCCTGAGGATCAAGGATCTACTTCTAAAGAATTTGGAAAGGACAGCTGTGGGAGCATCTCATATTACACCAAACCAATGCAATTCCAAAGCAATTACTGCAATGAGCTTCCTGACTGTCCCCTCTGTGAGCTCTGCTGCCTTTCAGATGCCAGGAGACAAGCAACTGGGGAGCTGTAGGGCAGGTTACTTCAGCTCCCTTTTCCACTTGGAAAGAAAACTAACTTTCCAATGGAAACAACTTCTATATATGACTAAAAAAAAAAAAACACAAAACAAAACCCAAAAACCACAACCCAACAAATGCAAGAAAACAACCAGTAGGAAATAGAGCTAGAGCAAAAGGAAAGTGGGATTTGGTTAGACTATTAAGAAAAAGTCTGTACTTACTGCAGGTTAGATTTAATTGAGGTGAAATTATACTCATTCTACTCTCAACAGGCATATGTGTTCCCTAAAGAAGACTTTGCTCTGCTCTGTGGAAAATATTGAGACTCCCCAAGACAAAATAGCTATAAATTGCTTTATACCAAGCCTTCTCTCTCAGGAGGTCTGTAGTAATAAAAAAAAATCAGAAAATTAAGAGAACTACAATAATTACTATGCTATTACTGGAGTAATTTTACTGCAAAAATACTTAGCAAAAATGAAAAATATGCCTTTGACTACCACAAAAATACATTTTGTCTTATCATCTCCTTGGAAGTATACCTCTGCTTTGCAAGATCAGATACTCAGTTCGAGCAAAAATATCCCCCAAAGCAATCTAGCACTGCATAAACTGAAAGCACATCAGAGATGCATCAAACTGCAAGAACAATCATTCTGCCAAATAAGCCTTATCCCAGGTCAGGAAGCAACACATATCACAGTGTACCCAGCAAAAAAAACATGATGATATCATAGGCCTGAATACAACCCTTCCACCCTTCACAAAATTTATTGTAGGAAGTCAAAGGGGAAATATAGACCAAAAGACAAATACACCAGTTCTAAGGCTTTGCAAAGCCATAGTTTAAGTGTTAGAAATCTTCATCCAGTGACACACAGGGTAAAATGTTCTATTGTTCTTTCACCATGACACTTGTGAAAGCCCACTTGTCCTAACACAGAGCAAATTATGAATACTTGGAATGGGAGTCTTAAACATCAATGGAGTCTCAAGCAACAACGGGAGTTTCAAACATCTGTTCAAGATGCAAAGTCTTAAATCTCAGACATTTGTTCACATGCTTCAGAGAGATGGGTGGAAATGTTCATCCACCTACATACAGAATTTTTTGAGATTATCCCTTTGGATAGAATGTAGTTTCTCATTCAATAAGAGCTTTTCACTTGCAGAAAATTTCACGCTCTTGGGCCTCCTTTTGTACCCATAGGAAAACAACAGTGGTTTGGGTGGAAACTAAAAACCTTGTTTGCCACTCAAGTGATCTCCAGGATAGAATGAGTTGTGGGGGTTTGAGCTGCATCCTGTTCTTCATATAGTCAAAGAAGTTTGTAATGGAATTGGTCATCCTTTGCTTTGATTTCTCCTTTTTATGCCTAATTTGGGTCACTGTAATGCTATATGACAGAAAAGTTCTGAATGACTGAATAAGAGATGTGTTTGTTAATAACCTTGCCACAGCTTTGCAGAGGGAGAAAGGATCAAACATGGGAAAGTCAGGGTTACAGTGCAAATGCACAGATGGGAAGGCCAGCGTCCTTTTCTTTTCCTCCCACACATGACAAATCTCTCACTTTGTTCTCAAGACACTGAATGCCCCCCCTTCTTCTTGCTCTTTAACATGTTCCCATAAGGGGTATCCCCTCATCTCTGAAGTTTTCGTTTGTTCTTTCACTTCAAACTATATTCTTCTTAACACAATGTGGTAGTGTCATATCTTGTGGAAGTCCTGGGATTTCTACATTTGAAAATACATGGGGCTTTAGCTGACATTTGCAGGACGAATTTTTTGCACCATAATTTACTCCACCTTCCAGACCACCTTTCATTGACATTAGAGCTGCTTAAAGACCCTTATATTATATTAAGCCATGTAAAAAGTCTTTTCTATAAATCATTATTAGCTCTTCTGTTTCCTTGCTGTCTGTCCATCCAATTCTAAATGACATCTCTTGCAAACTCAACTTTTCTCTCCCTGGAGAAGACTGGTCTATATCATGATAAAGCATAAGGAGTATTAAATAACTTACATTAAAACCAAAGCTTACATTCTGAAAAATACAGACATGCTGGTATGTGCTAAAAACACCAAATTACTTGTGTGGGTAAGACCTTATATATTCCTGGAACTTATACCTTGCTGCTGCCATTCCTTGAGGGTCATAGGTTTAATAGAACACAATAGAAATAGTTTTACCTGTTTGCTATGAAATGGCACCTGAAGTGCGTTCAGACTAAGTGCTTCTACTTGATCATTACTATATCCATAAAAACTCATTTACTCATGAACAAGTTTATATAGGGACCAGCTGTTGAATCCAGTACTTCTGAGATGGTAAATATAACTATTTTTTGCCTCTGGCTACTTTGTGAGTTGTTATAATTCAGGTTGCAGCTCCTTTTTTCCCTTAGATGTCTTTCCTCTCCCTTCCCCCTTTCCCCATATATTTTTTGAGCTGAGGTTGGTGAGCACTTCAGTGACATTGTGATGTCATAATGATGTAAACCCTTGTTATCCTTGTTCTCTCCCATTCTTGTTGGGTCATACCTAGATTTATGATAGCCATGTCTTGGCCTACAAAGCCAAGCCAGCTGGGAATCATTCAAACAGCCTACGGCAATACTCCTGTCATGGCACTGCTGTGAGCAGATGATGGCTTTTAATGGCAGGAAAGTCAATATGAAAAATTGTTATTGCTGTAATGCTGGACCTTGGCAGAAGTGAAAGCCCTAACCAAAATGGCATTCCCCATCACCTGGGAATTGTCTTACCAGCAGAAGCAAAACTCAGAAATGCAGAGCTTATACACCAAAAAGTCCAGTGTACCTTTGCCCTCTATAAACATCTTTTTATAGACACCATTAGTCCCTATGCACCATAAATATTCAAGGACTACTGTTTTACTGAATTCATGTCTTCAAAGGTAGTGTCAGGAAGCCTGATACCAAAGTATGATATTGTTTACTTCCAGAAATTATTTGCTGATGATGTTTTATCGTGTTCATTTAAAATAAATAATTTTTAAAAATTTAATTTCTACAAAAAACACCAAATGCTGAATTAGTTTGAGTTAATGAAGGAGAAAATAGCCCAGTTTTTCCATGGATTCCAGTTTCGCATCATCTCCCTTATCTAAATTTTCTAGATTAGTCCACACAGTCTTCTAGTAGGCAAATTCATGCAGTTCCCAAGTACTGGAATGAGATGAGCACTTCCTGGGTCCACAGTGAGAAGAGGGAAGAAAGATAGAGAATAGAATGGAAGAGATACTTTGCTGTTCCTACACATCTTAAAAACAGCAGCAGCTGTCTCAGGAAAACAGCACAAGAGATCTAGCCATCCAAAATCAAATTAAAAAGTCCCTAAAATCCAAACACACTGAGTGTGAATTATCACCTACAAAAATTTGGCGAGTAATTTGGAGTATAAAAAAGGTTGCTTTATTGTTTCCTAGAAACAAGTACTGGATGTGTGCACAGTTTTTGTGTGACCTTGAAGATCAGCAGGTTTTGGGGCTGCAAGGAACATGCCTAAGACCAGACTGTACAAATGTTACCCATAGCCTTAAGCACAGAAAGAGATATAAAATAATCAGATGTATTGGATAGTCTTCTAAAGAGCTACCTAGAAATCCATCTAGGGGGTATTCAGATCCCAGAGGTACCTCCTCAACATCCTCAGAGGACAGACATGTTCAAACAAAACATGACTCAAGCAGAAATGCACTGCATTTAATAAGAAAATGTGAATATAATGTATATGAATATAAATATGAAAAATCAACAGTTATTTCCTTCCTTCCAATGTGTCAGATTGAAAGATGTTGTCTTCTCCTCTTGGAAAGGAGCCTGCAAAATTCTCCAAAAAGAATGTTCTCGATAATAATCCATATTTAATGAAACTGTACGGTGGTTATATAACCAATGCTGATTTCATAAAGAACCTAATTTAGACTTCATAAAATACATAGTGCTTATGTTGGAAAAGCTTGAACATGTTTTACTAGGTCTGAACCAATAGTCTTACTGGCAAGAGATAAATGCTTCAGACAATTTGGTGCTAATATTTCAAGTCTCTACAGAAAAAAAGAAAAGCAAATGTACCAAGAGAAATTCTGAACAGAATTAATCTTGTATGTAGTTCTACTCCTTCAGATAGTTCTGAACAGTGGACTAATTCAATATTTTAATCACTCAGCTCTGTACATTTGTTTTAGACAGTAAATCAGTCAATATAGATCACTAGTGGACTAATTTTTTAAAAAGAAAAACAGTACTGGATAAGCAACCAAAGTAAGTGTTTTACAGCATATAACTCATATTCTACAAAGGTGGGCTAAATCCTCATCAACCAAGAAGATAGCTGACCAGGAGAAAAATAGTAAAAGGAAACACCACTACAGAACCACAAATATTCCACAATACATTACATAGAAAAGTTATTGTTGGCTGTGAGCCAGCACTCCAGCGAGGATGTGTGGAGGTTGCTTTGTCACTACATCTTGGAAATTAATTTTTCTTGTTCCAGACGGCTGGCTGTCTTGCAGAGCTGCTTTTTAGATGCTTACTGCTCAGATGAATATCTGAGATAGAGCCAGAATTTATCATTTGTGGGGCTAGCTGTAAATAAAGGTCACACTGTGTGTAGTGAGATGTGTGGCCAAATGAAATATGGCTAAGTCTAGGGAAGACCTATATGAACACAATCAGGTGCTGAGATCAACCTAGCATAATTTGTGCCAGTCAGTAAGTCTTCCATCTAAAAGTGTCTGGTTTGTATTTTCAGCACATAAACACTGACAGTTTAAAGTGCCACTTCAAAGATTTAGCGGACCACTAAGAGGTACAAACCTAAATCAGGTCTCACAGCATACCAAACACAATTGAGTTAGATATTTCAGTATGTGTCCCCTTCACCTGGCAAAAATAAAGCTATGATTTAGCATGGAGACAGCAAAGCAGGGCCTGACATGGATATGGACATGTGTGGCTTTTATCTGAGTTCAGGATAATACACAGATAACAATCTATCATGATCAAAACTGTTGTGGGGGCATTAGGGAAGTGCCATAGCAAGCAGTGCTTCAGCACAATGGTGAAGGCTGCAGAGAGGGCATTTTCTTATCTCTGGCATTTATCAGCAAGGAAGTTACCTAGAGTACATGTACACAATGTAAGTCACACTGTGAGTTAAAACTCAGCAGAACAAGAACAGAAGTGTAGCTGGCAGGTGGGGAAGCATAAGCAGACCCAGTGAAGTTCCCTTTCATTGAAGACATTCAGCCACAATCAGTAAATCAGCCTGCAAGTCAGACCTCCTGGAGGAGATTTTGGCTAAAGTTATGCTCTCCCACCACCCCAGGGGTCGGGAAATTTCTGTTGCAGCTGACTAGTCACCCCCAGCTCTACTAATAGCAATATATCTCAATCGTTCTGAAACACAGAAGACCAAGAGGGCATGATAAAAATATCAGCCTTGTTTAGATACTGAGAAAGACTGCGAGACCACTTTGTCTAATAGTTTTAGTGGAAGAAAATACCAAGAAGTAGCGAAGAAGAATGTGAAGGCAACCTGTGCATCTCTTAAATGCGTAAGGGTGAGAGCCAACAATTCTGCTTTATTGGTTTTGCACCTGGAATGTCAGGACACTGTCAGCATCTTTCAGAAATGAGATCTTGTCTGTGTTGTAAGGCTTTGTGCTATGGTTTCAGTTTTTATCCAAATGCAGAGATTTTCATGTAAATACAGAGGTCACTAGATTGAACAGATATCTATATGATGTCATGATGATGTCACTTTTCATTTTTAATTAAAAAATACTCTGGAAAATACTTTGGTTTTACCAAGAGCAAGCAACAAAATGGAAAATGCTAATTTCCACACAGCTTTAATCCAACAGGCATATGTGCCATTTTGACTGACTGTATGAATTTGCCATACACAAAGTGTCTCCCAAAAATACGTTTTAAAAACAGCTTCCAGGCAACACCTGAAAAATCATTATGCATTTGAACTGCATATGCAGTTGTGCCTTCTAGTGTCAGATCCTCCCTGTGAAGCAAAGATTTCTTCAGACTGTTATTTTGCTTCTGGGTTGCTCATATGTACTGAAGTATGGGGACAAAAAGTCTTTGCATATGCGTAATAAGAAAACATTCTGGATTCAGACTAGTGCCTTGTCAGTCACAGAGTAACAAGTTGCCCCAGGGATGTACTGGGGTTGTGTTGCATTTTTAATGAACAACAAAATTATTTACAGATGTCCTGAAAAGACTTAGGATGAAAATTATATTGGATTGGAAAAGCCACAAAAAAGAAGGCTCAAAAGCATTGGAGAAAATGTCTTGCAGTAAGCCATTTAAAGGATCAAATTATTTAGTTTATCAGAAAGGAGTTACATGAGAACTAGGGCAATAGCATATATAGAAGCATAAGAATCAATGTCTCAAAGCTGAGACTAGGAAAATGCAAAATAAGGCCTATTTTGATGTCTAAAATAGGATGTAGGCAAAATTTAAGTACATAAGAAAAAAAAGTTCCACATCTTCTTTAGCATTTCCACACTAAGTTTCCTGCTCAACCTAAAAGTTTTCCAGATGTCAATGGTGGCCTGTCTGTGACTGCTGGATTCACTAGAAATGGAAATGTGGGATTTAGCTGTAAGCCCAATACATTGGCCCACTCTTGCTGAAGGGGAAGGTCTCACCTGTTTACCAGATTAAAGTGGTCCTTTCCACCCCTTCAATTTCTCAGGCTTGTCTGCCAGACAACTTAATTAATTTATACAGCAAGAAGTTATTTGGGGTGTCTCATCTCATCTCATCTCATCTCATCTCATCTCATCTCATCTCATCTCATCTCATCTCATCTCATCTCATCTCATTTCATGGATTAGTGAGTTTATGGGTCTACAATCTGCCCAATAACTGGTGGGTTTGGCAAAAAGTCAGTAATGGAAGCAAGTGATCTTCTGCCTCTCAGTGATATTCATCTATTAGATGATGCAACCTGTCTTCTGAAATGATTCTCACCTTAATTGTTTAAGACAGCTAATTGCATCTGTTGGCCAAGTAGAATTCACCTTCATCTCTTTTATCTCCTGTACAATCCTCATTACCACAAGGCTGCAGAAGAGAGGGGTAGGAGGACCCTCCTAATGCAGCTGGCCTGCAGCTGGGCTGAGGTTTCAGGACCTCAGGAGCTGTGGGATGTGAGGGGATCAGGCATGAGGGCATCTAATTTCCTGATACCAGAAGTTTGACTCTCTCACTTGAGATGGTCTGTGAGTTACTTTGGATGCTCAAAGTATAAAACCACAAATAATCTTGAGGGTAGAGAAGGGAACCCCAAACCCCTTCCTGAGGTAAGTGCTGTAGCTACTAGGCTGCCAAGACATGCTCCTTCATGCTTTCTTTCTTTCTGCCCCAGGTCTCAGGTACACAGAAGCTGTGGTATCAGGATTTCCTATCAGAAGGAAAATTCAGGCCTGTAAGACTAAGGGACTGCATGCCTCAGCTTAGCACTGGTAGCAGTGCAGTTGCACTGCCTATAAAGCTGCTCAGACACGTCTAAGCCAGTTTAAAATGCGCTCACGCAGGTGTTGGTGAAGCCCTGCTGCCAGCATGGTGCTCAGGGCACACTCGTTTGCCTTGCTGAGACACTCTCTGCTGTGCTCCTGAGGCACGCTCCCTGCACACACTAGATGTTTCTTGCATTCCTCCAAGACCCTTCTGTGCCAGCCTTGCTTTCCTCCGAGTGGCATTCTCTGTTGGGGGAATAGGCAGAGACACAGTGGGCAGGAGGTGGGCTTGTTACACTAGTACATGGTGCTTCTTATTTCTCTGATGTCTGTACATCCACAAATGTGGATGAAATGGTAACTTTTAAAGAAACTGAATTTATGCTTCCAGTTTTTAGTGGCCCTTCTTTTTTCTACTTTTCTTGAAAAGCAATAACACTGTGCACTTCACTCTCTAGCACTTACCCTCAAATGCTAGCTTAACCAGGCAATGCATGCAAGAATTACAAGTTACAAACAAGGCAGGTAGATGAAAAATGCCACCCAGCAGGGCTCTGCAGCTTCACTGGGTTTGGCTGGAGAGTTTATCTCTGCTGTGCCAAGCAGGAAGAGTAGAGGCTTTGCTTGTCAGGCTGAATCTGGAAGGATTCTTTGGGCTCCAGGAAGAATCTCACCACAGTCCTTGCTCCTGCTCTGCTACAGTGCTATGATGCTAACAGGATAAGAGGGGCCAAATCTGCAGTCTTGGAATCTGGATTCTTGCTGCATTATCCTGTTCTTTCTCTCCTATCACCTGTCCTCCTCTTACTCCTATGGAGCTGATCTCAGCTGTGATACGATTTCCATTGTCACCTCCTCTTTTCGGAATTGAATCTTATAAGCAGCAAAGTTTTATATAGAATGGAATTTTTTATTTTACATTGAAATAATTTTTAAAACTGAAGGGTGCACCATTTTGGCAGATATACTTTTATTGTGAGGAAAAAAACCCTGGACCTGAGAATATTGGCAGGACTGATTTGGCTTTTTATTTTCATATTTCCTACTAATATTGTTCTTGTCTTTAAATCTTGTCTTGTTAAATCTGCTACCATGCACTGAAGGCTGTTTGTACAGAAGCTTTCTCCTTGAAAATCATGCCTATCTTAGGGTTTTGACTGGAGGCAAAGATAATAAAACAACACACAAAAATGCTGAGGGAGAATATTCTCAAAGTGGGAGGGAAGCACATTTCCTTGATATTTTCCAAAATGTTCCAACATATGAGACTATTTATGACAAAGTAAACAAAAAGCCAATCTTCCTTGTGAAGAATGCAGAATCATCCTTAATTAATTACACTCCTACAGTGAGCTCATAAAAGTCAGGATGTTGAATTGCTGTATGTTAATGGACACTGATTGTTTTTATTATTTGTTCCAGGGGAGTAAAGTAAGGTTTCTAAAATTCACAGCAGCAGCAGCATGTTACAAACATGGTGGAAAGAAATCACATTGAATATGAAGCAAGACACTAGTCACTACCTCTGAGCTCAGTGGATGTGATAAACTTGCCTGAGCCCTGCTTTGCCAGGACACACAGCTATGAATGAAGAGGGGGACACTGAGGGCTCAGAGCTGGGCCCTCATGCTTCCTCGTGTGGCTATGATGTGAAGGGCTATTGTCCTGTCCCACACCACTAAGCCATGGTCATCCATAGGATGATGCCCTGCAAGAGTTGTTTGGGATGTGGGTGTAAGCCATGACCAAGCAGGAGAACACTTCACCCAAAGCCAGTGCAAGCTTTCCTCCAAAGAGTGAGGGAGAAGGCAGGTATACAGGACAAACACATGCACACCCAAACAAAACTCAGAGGAATTCAGTTTATGCTGATGCATGTGCTAGAATACCGTAAGGCTTAGCCTTAGTGGTGCAGGAAGCCCTGCAAAGTTGTCAGGTTCCTAAGGAGCAGAAAGACAATATTAAGACACAACGATTTCTTCTACATTTTCAGCTGTAGGGAAGACATTTGCAATTTCAGCTGGCACATCTTCTAGTAAGGAACACAGCTGGAAGCTAGAGAAGCTCAGTTCTCAGGAAATAAGTAGAAGCAATTTTAATTATATTTATTGCCTATTCCCTAAACCACAGGTCTATAGGAAGAAACTAGTCTAAGCAAAGCCTGGAGGAATACATTAGGCCACCATAAGAGATGTGTCTGAGGCAGCATGCATGAAACAAGTCCCATCCCTGCCCTGCCCCGCTGGCACATCGCCATCTGTGCCCCTGCAGGGTGGAAGGCAGCAGGCTCACCACACCTCCGAGGATCGCTGCAGGACTCCCAGTGATTATGCTGTAAGGGAGCAAAGCCAAAGCCTGGCTCCTTCTTCCTCCTCTGCAGTTTAACAGCACTTGAATAAACGTGAGGGAAGTTACCCTTGTTTAACCAGTGTGGCAAGGACTTGTGCATAGAGCACACTGCTACCATCCTGCAGGTATCAGCATTTGTGAGCATCTCTGTGTCCATGAACAGTGTTTCCAGGGGCATGCAGTCAGGACATGGTTCCCTGTGTCCCCTATCCCCCATTATGACCCTGCTGCACAGAGCTGTAAGAGGGGCCAGTGGCTGTGCCTTAGACCTTCTGTAATGTCAAAATTCAATTATCAGAGCTGCAAAAGCTCCTCTGGAAATGATTTTATCTACTGCACTTAATAGGCTGAGTCAAATAAGATTATTCAATTTAATTCACCCAGTTCAGCAAAGCTGTTCCCAAGTAGCTTTTTGGACAGTATAATTTTACCTGGAGTGTTTCATCAGTCCACTCCAATGTAAGGCCAAAGAAAATTGTACTAGCTCAGTGGTTAGATAGCCTTGGAGCAAAAATGAGCAGCCAGGAAGGCAGGAAGGGACAATTTCTTTCATCTGACAGCAATAGGTTTTGGTAGCTCAAAGTTCTCTTGACAACTGCACAAAGCCCAAAGCACTGTATAGGATCTGTACATTTAAATTCCTTTATGGTAGAGGTGCTGTGAGAACAGTGTAGCACACGAATGCTGCACATCTGAGTATGGCCTCATCCAATACAACAATAAACTAAAGCTCAGCTGACACCAGGTAAATCTTTATGACATCATTTTTGATGCTGATTCCTTATGGAATCTTATATTGAGTTGTTTTGCAAACAGAACCGACTGACACCATCTAGTTTTCAAACACATCATTAGGGTACTTTCTGTAACACTACTATATCATTATAACTACAAAGCAGAACTGAAGCAAAAAGCAGGCAAAATTCCCACGAAAATAAAAGCAAAGCTCCTAAAAATACCAAAAAGCTGTGCAGCTGCGAAACTCCCAAAAAAACCCCAATCAAACCTCCTAAAAAGTAACACAAAGCTACATAACTAGAACTCAATTATCTCCTTAGAAATTGACTGTCAATCTAAAAAAAGTGAGAACTTAAACAAAGAAGTGTAAACTTAGAAATGCTGTAGGTGAACAGTATCATTTCTCTTTCAGGGGAAGATGATTAAGGCTGCATGAAAGATGAAGTATGAAAAGTGCATTGGAATGCCTGTTAAAAGAGGCTGTCAGAAAGTGTGGTGTGTCTTGGATTATGTTCACTCAAGAACTGTCAAGGGCAAGAACTTTAATGGCATAAAAGCACTTAGAAAAAAAGCAGAAGTTCTGGGCTTTGAGCGCAAAATACTCCACCAAGGTGTCTATTAGCAACAGGCAGGGCTCAAAAGGTTTGTCTCATCCCCCAAATAGGACTGCATAAAGAAGCACAACTTAATTGCTGAGTATTTTTCCACAACAGATTTTAAAGCACCATTTACACTCCTGATGTTTTTCTGTTGTTGATTACTATCCCTACATGCAAATTTTTAAAATTAGAGTTATTAAAATGCATGTGATTGATGATTGAATTATAGCTTGCTGCTGGATGAAGCCTTCACTGTACGTGATGAAGTATGGATCATGGTACATGATGAAGTTCAAGGATGAGTGAAAAGCAAGGCTCCAAACAATTCTCCTGGAGTTCAGATAATCTGGCACATTTAGAGTGGAAGTGAGATATTTGTATGTTCTTGCACTGTTGATATAACATACAGAAAGACACCCTCACCTGTACCATAATCATATTTTAGTGCCCCAGCTGTAGCTATGGGGAAGTTGCTTACAAGTATAATAGCATGTGAGAAAAGTATCATCCCCTGCAAGTCCTTGAATGGCCTTTTATCCCTATTTCTAAATCAAAGAAGCCCTTCTGATTTTATGAGTCATTAAAACTGATTAAATTAGCTAACTACATTAAAACTAATTTTCTTTCATGTAGTTTGCTTTCCAAAATATTCTTTTCTCTTTTTTTTTAATATTTTCAATATCTTTATTTTTTTCCATGGAAATTTACTTGGTAAAAAAGATTAGCTATATCCTAAGATTATAGCTGAGTTCACTTCCTTGTGAAAGTTACTGTCTCACATTTGTGGAATATTAACTTGAAAGAGGCAGGAACACAAAAGGTGAAGTTCATTTCCCTACATCGTACAGCCAATGTATGTTAATGCCATTATTTTACTTTTCCACTTAAGCCAGCCATAATAACAATACTCAATACAAGTCTATCATCTTAGGCACATGTTTTCAGTTATCTGCAGAAAGAGAAGATAGACATTCACCTCTTGATCTTGCAGCTATGCTTGCCGTTTTCCATTAAAACTTTCCAGAGTTCCTGATGAAAGCAATTGTGCAGTTGAAGGTGAGCACTTTTACTTGGGCAGTAGAAATTTTAATTATTTTTCACATCCTGGGAAAAAAAACATGAGTTTATCTACCTTTTTATGCACTGCTAAGATAGCAGTTTCACAGTAAATCCTCATCAGCCCTAGCAATAGTGAAAAGCTGAAGTGGACCATGTACCTTTTTAGCAATTGTCTTTGTGAATATTGTGTTTCCTGACCTGCCTTAATATACACCAGTAATTAAACAGCTGATGGACCACTTGTAATAATTGCAACATGTAATAAGGAAACAGTCCAAAGTGGATAGAAGATATCTTACCATATTCTGTGATAAACAGAGTTCTTTTTGTAGTGATGGAGGACGTATTTTTCCATGAGTCAAAATTAAACAAGTTATTTTGTCTGTGGCATTGCTTAGCATTCCTTTACAGTCCAGATATCCCCGAGAAACTTAGATGCAGATTCTCTCCTGCTCCTCAAACTCATGAAGAGTGCAATTCTAATGTGCCAGTTGTATGAAAAGTCAAACTTTATCATGGAAAAGAGAAGAAATTTTGTATTTCTATTATGAAGGATCCTTGACTGTCTAGGTTTAGTTTGAGACAGACTGAGGAGCTGCTTCACAGTGGGGTTCTCATGCTGCCTTTCCTCCAGGGACCCTGCCCATCCACTGTTCTTGCCCATCCTGTTGCATCACTGACAGCAAGACCCACAAAGGTCCCCAGCAAATGCTCTTCAGTAATGCTCTGGAAAATAAGGAGGGTGGGGCCTTCAGGATACAAGTTTCATTTGCTTTTGGGGTAGCATAACAGAAAAAGTAATTAATTTGTTTACTGACTTAAACTGTGTCAGCCAGGAATGGGTAACACTGGGTCATCTTGTAATATTGACACTCCAAACTATTCCCCACAGTATTTCAAAGGTTCAGTGGGTTCAAATGGGATTTATATGTGTCCATTAGCAAGTAAGTGAGGAAAAAAGTGCCTTGATGGGGATTCCAATCCCATCTCTAATGAGTGTTTCTTCTGGAAACTTGTGAACCACCTCAGGCAAAGCTGCCTTTGGGAGAGTAATTGATATCTTTGATGGACTAAGATCTTGAAAACTGGGTGCCATTCAAATTTAGAAATCTGGAATTGTGTTTTCCTGGGGTAGACATTAACATATGTTGTTCTTGAAAATATACCTCTCATTTCACTATGTTGTTTTCAGTACATTCTAAAAAAACTTTTACATGTGGATTAAATACAGAATAATTTAACACTGTTCTTCAGTCTGAAATTTATGTGTTTTGTTCTCTAGGACTGTCTGAACTATGAAAAGAAACTTGCATGTGATGTGTATGATTTGTATTGGTAAATTTATGCTTTGTGAACTGTGTGCATATTAACAGTCTGGGTATTAAAGAGCTTGTCTACTGCTAATAAAAAAAAGTCAAACCAACAAAGTTCTGAGCTTTCAAGCAATATGGAGTCCCCTGAAACAAGTTTAAGTTCCTCTACTGTATTTTGTGCGAATATTCCATTAAAAGAATAGCAGCGACAGTGTTTTTGCCACCACTGACTGGTTATCAAGGGAAAGAATGGAAGAAAAAGAAAACATATATGAAATATGTCAATCATGTCAAAGACTGACTAAGAGATATGCAAATTCTATCTTTTCTGTGGGAGGCACTGAAAATTACATAAAACAGAACAAAATTGTAGTTAAGACATTCTTCTAAGTACAAAATAATTTATTTTAAGTCATTGTTATTTTTATCCTATAATACACAACGTAAAATTGCCATCTCTTCCTCAGTATTACCAGTTCCTAGAAATATCTTGTCAGTTGTAATATACATTTCTCCCTTAATTCCTTTCTTAAATATTCATGCAGCCACAGTCCCTTAACCATTTTACCAAGAGGATTCCTTTATGCCTGCCTGTTGACAGCAAAAGGGAACAACACTGAGATATGATGTTTTTCTAACTCCTGCAGAATTTGTCTCCATCAGTTTAATTTATTATAGCTTTTTGGTTTCTATTTTCACACGTATGGCTGGATATGTACCTTGATAAAGCTGACAGGCTTCTATCAACTCACTGTGAGACAAGCAAATCCTCATCACTTTATCCAAGTCATCTGATATTACTCTGAGAAAAGGAATAAATAAAATAGAATAGTGATGAACAGTATGAAAGTACTAAATAATAAAAGCTAACAGCATCATTAAAAGCTGCCTTAGATCCTAGGATTGGGATGAGATTCCAAATCTCTTCAGAACGGTCTTTCTTCATGTCAGAGCTTGTTGCCCAGGTCATCACATAATAGTTGTGAGAGAATGTATATGACTCCCTCACAGTATTTCTCCTTGTACTGGCCATTTAACAGAGAAATAAGCTCATTCACCAAGGGAGAGGATAAAAACAAGGCTGATGGCTCACTTTTTCTGCAGAGAAGTAATTGAAAAAAGTTCAGACTCTTCCTAATTTTATGCAGCCAGAGCAGCTATTAGAGATCTTCCAAAATACCTGGACTAACTCTACTTCCTCTGGGGCATCAGGCTCAATCCAAAGCATGTATCAATTTGGCTTTTGAGACTGTTTGGCAGCAAACATAACTGGCATTGAAGATAAATGTGTTTCAAACACTAAGAAACTGAGATGCTAAAATATTGAGCTGGGTCTTTCACTGCTCGCAAGAATCTAATTTTCTTCTTTGTTAACTGTCCTAGTTTAGGGCAAATCAGGAAGGAAAACTCTAAATGAGAAATTTCTTCTCACACAAGAAATTCTAGACTCTACTTCTGCATTTTTCTTACAGATTTATTTTGCTTGTACTTTATATAAACCCCAAATTTTAATGATGTTTTTTTCAGCATCTGACTTAAGTGCTGAATTTTCCACACTGGTAAGGATTTAACATGTTACAGGAAGGTAATTAATAAGACCTGTGCCTCTACAAGTATTCCTGTCATGAAAACATTTAATTCTATATTTTTGTATTTATTGAAAAACATTAATGAATATGGCTTGATATGATGATATTGTCAGGAAAGGTGGAACCGAACAAGAAAAGGTCTATTCTCTGTAAACAGACCTTAGTTCATAAATTGTTTCAGCAAAGAGAATGGGTTTTCCATTCTTTTCCTGAGAAGTGGGTCAGAATCATCACTGGTAACCTAAACCCCACAGACTTGCATCATAAAATGTATCCGAAATTTTTACATGGTCCAAGTTGCCTGATTTCTCTCTATATTTGAGCTGGAAAGTCAACAGGGGAAGCCACACTCAGGGAACTAGCTGGGGCTTCTGGGAGTCATAAAGCCCATGAGCAGGAAAGGATGAGGACAAAGGGCAGGACAGTTTCAAAAAGCTCCAGAGAGATCAGAAAAAAATAAAATCATATTTGAAAAATACACCTAAGTGAGCATAATTTCAACTACTCAAGACAGGCAGAGTTATGAAAACTAACAGAGACACCTAACCTATCTGTGGACACAGAACTTCATGGATCTTTTGGGTTTTGCAGCTTCCTTTTATATGGCAGTGGCCTCTAAGGGTATATATTATTGAGTACAGCAAAGTGGCAATGTTTGGTTCCTTGCCATCAAGTGGCATGGTTTGACCATGTCCACACCCTTATGTTTCCCTACCTTTCTACCAGGGGCTCCATCCACACTGCCTGGTTGCAGAGCAGTGGCTGTTCTGCCCCTGACCCCCACAGGGGAACATCTGAACAAGCTGGCACAACTGGGACTCTGTTTGTAAGCCCATGACTTTTCCCTGCTTGACACAGTCTGTTTTAAGCTTATTCTGAGGTACTTTACTGCTGAATATATTCCCATTTACTTCACTGGAATTACCCAGGCAAATAAACTAATATCATGCCATAAAAATTTTTAGAATTATGACCTATGTGCATCTTATAAACAGATGGTAGATTATTTGTAGTTATCTTCCAGTGCCTCACAGTGTGGGGAAGACATTGTGCCCTTTGGTTTTCAGTCCTCTTGAAAACCAGAGTTTTCAAATCTAGCATTTTTTATTTATCATTTAAACTCTGGAATGAATTAAAAGGGATTGGGAGGAGGAAAGAATTTATTGCTGAAGAAGTGGAAAAATTCATATGAAAATAAATAGATAAAGGATATCTAAATAGAAATGTAAGAGGAGAGAAAAACCATCTGGGAGGCTGACTAATCAGGGACTTCACGTTAAACAGTCAGGCAATCAATCACACTGGATAAGATTCATGAGGTTGGTAATCCTTTTCTATATAACCACCAAACAGCATAATTCATGAATACACTGAAAGTACCATCCCCAGCTATTAACTGCTTCGCTCCATGGTCTAGTTGAAAGGTAATACCTGAGTTCAGCTTGCACAAACCCTGCAAAAAGCTATGCAGCAATTTTTAATAACGTATAAACAGGTTAGAACTGTGTTTTCTGTTATGTTCTGTTTCTACAGCTCTTGTTGCAATTGCTGTGACAACTACTCTAATACTTGTACTATGGTTGCCCTTTGAAATTCCTACTCAGATTTGGCTCAGTGATCTTAATAAGCAGACAGAAGGAAAGAGGCAATCCCCAAACCATAAAAACTTTTTAAGCCAAGGAGATGTGCCAGGCAAAGGCAAGAAGCAAGGAATCACTAAACTTGTTTTAAAATAAGGAAGAAGAAATGACATTCCTACCAGTCACAAACAAAATAAATTCAAATGTCTAGGTCCCAAAAATAGCTACATATGCAGCCATGGAATTAGTGCAAATAACTATATTGAAGTAAATATTCTGGATTTGTGCAGAAAACACGTTTCAGACTGTGCTTTATAAGAAACCAGATATTAAGAGTTATGATCAGAAGCTTGGGAAGAGAATAAAATAAACCTGAGTGACAAAAATCATTCATGTGCAGAGGTCTTACAGCACCAGCAAGTGAGGTAGGTACTTTAAACCACTCTAAATCCGCATGTAGCCCTTATTCCCTCAGTTCCTCCATGCACAGGCACCCTGGATGCTCAGCACGGAGCACCGGGTGAAAGCTGGATCCAGGAAGGGAGAAGGAGGGGGCCGGGGCCATGAGCTGCCTCCCCCTGCACCCGAGGATGGGAAGCACAGCGCTGCTGTCAGACCCCCTTCAGGTAATAGCAAAGGGGCAGAGAGTTACACAAGACAGCAAAAAGAACTGCTGCCAGATGGTTTATGGTACAAACCTCCCCTTTCTTTCATCTCCCGGACTTCGAGAGCTGCTGGGACTGGAGGGGGCAGGGAAGATGAGACTGTGGGTGGGAGGCTCACTCAGTGGAGTCTGAGCCACTGATGCAATGAATTCTTCTGAGTAACAAAGTACAAAAAGAAAGTTTATCTTCAGAAATCACTAACTAAATAAATTTTACATTGAAAATAAATATAATAAATCTACAGACAGTTCAACAGTAAGGGGAAAACACTTGTCAGGTTTTTTTTTCTCGTCGATAATTTGTCTGGATTTGTTCAATACAGATACTTCTGCAAATAGCATTATCTTTAGGCAACAAGATAAATCACACAGCCTTTGTCTTTTTCTAAGATTGGCTCTGCAAATTCCTCTGATCTGCAAGTATTTGAAGAAACCTAATTTTATATTATTAGAGCAATCCAAATGTCCTGCACTATACTTTTTAGACTATGAGGGTGATCGTTTTTATCAAAGGAGTAATTTAAGTAAAAAATTTAAAACATCCTGCCATTGTTTTTCCATTTCATTTGACAACCAAAATGAGAAATGTGAGTGTGCCCCTTTGAAATCTCTCTTTAAAAATTCAGAAAAAAATGAGGATCTCTGCATTAAATTATACTTTCTTGTCCTGTTAAAGTAGGACTTTGAACCCTCTAAAGCAAGAAATGGGCTGCTTTCCTGCCTAGATAGGGATAGATGTGTAGTTGTGCGTGCAGACACACACAGTCTCAATTTTGTTAATTTTCCAGCCAGAGGACCTACAGCAGCAGAGGCTCCCTCTCCCTGTGCTCTGCATCAGTGTCTTTTGCCCCAGTGTAAGGGAGCCCCTGTTGCTCCTGCCTTCAGCCACAGTCAGGTTGAAGCCTGAAATCCTTCCTGCAAAAACAGGGGAATATTATTATGAATTTTCTCATGAAAAATGCATTTTGCAAAAAAACCTGAAAAGCTTCATATTTGCTTCAGCTAAAGCCCCAGACAGGAAGATTTTCAAATCTCAGACAGGAGCTCTGGTGCAAAGAAGCCAGATTGCTTAGTGGCAAATCATTCTGGTCCAAATCCCTGATGGTGAGCAAGGTTGGAGGAGACATCAGAACCCACTCACCGGGCAAGTGAACTCACGGAGCTCCTCAGCTCTGCCTGTCTGGGTCCCAAGTGCTGTGGGAAGCTCTTGGTCTCATCCCCTGTCATTGGAGCCATCATTTTTAGAAAACTGGTCAAAACACTTGTTGAGGCAGATGAACCAGGCTGTCACATGCTGCATTTCCTCACGGTTTGTCATCCGAGAAGTTATGGAGTGGTTTGTTTGTGGGTTAAACTTGGGAGCTGTGTACTCAGGTGCCAGGGCTTTTTTAAACACTATTTCTGTTTCCAGGGAAGTAAACAAGAAATGCTCTCTTCAGTAGCTCAGCTTGTTGGAACTGACATAAGTGACATGCAACAAAAGCCTGGGCTAGCACATGGCAAATACAGAAACATCTTTTTGGATTTGAAGAGTCCAAAGTGTTTACCACTCTTTTATGAGGATGAATATCAAAATCAAGAAGCTGATAAATCACTTCTGAAGGAGGTATGCAGTGTTCCTGAAAGTGCTGTGATTAAGTGTGTTTCAGGGTCATTTTTCTTCTACTCAATTGGTTTATTTATTAAAAGGCACCACAGCTACACCAATCATTTATTTACCAGTTCATGCATTGACCAAGCTCCTTTGTTGAGTTGCACTTCATCCTTTCAGCACTGGCAATAGATCTTTGTATGTTTTTGCTGTACCTGTCCATAGAAAACATCCCAGTTAAGTCCTCACTTTTCATAAACACTACCTGGAACATGCCTGTTCAATCAGCTTCCCAGGCACAGGTTGATGGGCTGTTGCAAGGCTATTTTGTGTATTTCTAAAAATGCTGAAAAATCTGTAACATAGGCATTGTGGGCAGCCCTCTGAAATAATGAAGGTTTATATATTTTTATATACATATATATGTCATGTATATATATTTATTTATATATAAACATTAAAGGCTCTTGCAAACCTTAGGCTGTAGCAGGATGGTGACATTTCAATAAGCACTGAACTTTCTGACAGGCTCTCAACTGTGAAACTTTTGGACATCTGGGAGACTGTTCTGGAAAATACCCATGCTACCTTTCTCTGTTCCTCCTCTCCTCCCTGAGACCCCTCTATGCCAGAAGAAGAATGGTAATCACACTAATCTTCACAAGTCTATGGTGAACCTACAGCACATACACACGTGAGCGAGACAGAAGCTAGCAGAACTCTCCTGTGCTCTCTTCTACAGTCTTGTTTCCCCATTCTCACCAGCACAAGCTACCTGTGCCAATTTCTCTCTACCAACCTTCAAGTCTGCATGGATGGCAGTCTTAAATCTGTGTCCTTAAGCAGCCAAGTGCTTTCACAAATTCCAGCCCAAACTATTTTCACAGCACATGGACAAACATTGCAGCAAGTAGGGAAATAAACCACTTTTTCCTTGACCCAGAGATCGCCAGAGACTCTTGCACATCATTCCACACTCAGAACTGTGCTTCAGGCTTTGCTGAATGATCCCTTCTAAAATTTCATGTATGCCTGCTATACTTAAAATTATCTTGAAGTGAGAGAATTTCCTATTTAATGGGCAATCCCCCAGGTTCCTCTGGGATCAAAAAACAGATTATCTTTCAAAAAATGCAACATAGAGAAGGAATGCAGCATGTTGCATGTACAGCATGCAACATCATCAGAAAAGCATTAACTCCAAAGGGCATTTGTCTGCTCAGCACTCACTGCCTCCTGGCCCAGCACTGTAGGAGCAAAGGCCTTTCAGACAGGCTCAGTACAGAAATCTGCCCTGCTGTGCTGCAGCTGGTAGGAACATACCTAAAGCAGAGCTCCTTGGATCCTGGTACCCACAGCACAATGCTGCTTCAGAGTTCAGGGCTGGCTACAAAGACCACCCTAAACAGGAGGCAGCTTCCTGCTGAGAACTCTTCTGGCCCAGCAACCTAAGAAGCAGCAATGGAGATCACATTTTTTTTGAAGTCAGAGCCCCTTATACTAAGTTATAGTTACAGCAGCCACTGCAACGTAAAATGTAAAATGTAAAATGTGCATTTTGAGGTTAGCCCTGCCTAAAGTCAGTGTGTGCTATTCCTCCTTTCCATACACTTCTGTGTGGAGAGTTACAAGTCATCCCTTTCAAGAGGTAATCTTCTCCTCAAAATCATTTTGGCTCACTGACTCATCTCTTCCTTGGATGATTCAGACTCAGAGCAGGGGAAATAAAAGATATCTATTAAAAAGATTTTTTTTTGCTTTTTTTTTTTTTTTTTTTTTTTTTGGATAAAATAGAAACTCCAGTCCCACAAAAACAGAGTGATTATTTTTTTTTCTTGAACTCTTCATGAATGTTCAAAGGATAAGACTGAATGCCCTGGAACCTGAAGCAATTCTTTTTCTACATAAGATGAGCTGCTGCATCACAGTAAAAAGGATTTCAGTAATCAAGTGATAGCTTACAACTAAATAGGACCTGATTAGATATAAAGTCTGGTCCAGATGAAGGCAGGAGCACCCCTACTGTTTTATTCCTGCCATTCCTACAAGCAGACATTGGATAACTGATTCTGTATTCTGATGCAAAGATGTAGAAAAAAGATAGGGTTTTTAAAGTGTCAGTTACAGAGGACAATTGTTCATCTTGATATTACAAGCTGATTTTCAGCAATGATTTGAAAGGGATAACTTATGCACATGGGATGCCTCAGACAAGGGGATTTCTAAGTACTGAACAATTCTCCAGAGAAACAATTCCAGAAATTATCTGACTCACCCACCCTGTGGGTGGTGAACTATAAAAATATTTTTTAGGTTTAATGGTGCAGCACAGCCCAGCTGATAGGAAATTGTCCATTGCTTCACATGAGGATGTGAATCTTCTAGCACTGAAGTTAGGTCAGTTTGATTAAAAATCTTGGTGTCAATGTCTGCCAGCCACCTTGCTCACACTCCCTACTCACAGGGAAGGGCACAGATCAGGGTGAGTTAATGTGAAAAAATCATTCCATAAATTAACTTCTGATGTACTAAAATGTTCCAATGGGAATGAAAGTCTTCCAGGACTCTGAGAAGGGCTACGTAGAGACTGTTCCTAAATGCAATAACCAGTAGTGGATATGTGTAGTTTGGTATTCTTGAAAGCTGGTGCTTGAATTTGTCTCCAAAGCTTGTGTAGTTGGAAGTTCAGGCCTGCTTCAAAGGAAAACAACTTTTTAATCACCCTCTGTAGGGTTGTTTACAATCCTTTTCCTTGCCTCCCACATGATACATTCCTTCACACTATGTGCAGATCCTACTTGGATAGAGACAATAAAAGCAAACAAGCCATGGAATCTTGTTGAGTTCACAAACATCTTTCCAGTATTGTTCTGAGCCTTGTGAGATGTCATCACAGAGCTGCTGCTCTGACACTGCAGGTGTATACCTCTGAAGTAAAAGACTGAAAACACATCTGTACCTCTTGAGTGCCACCTAGATTTCACACTTCCTCTCAAATCAGAATATGTAAATCAAATTCTCTTTGTATGCAATGCTGCAATTGAAGGAGTCATGGCAAAGCAAGTAAGCAGCTTTTCCAATGAAGTTTAAAGTGGACATTATTTATTAGAAAAATTAAAATAGTAATTCAGTAATCAAAAGCTGTGTCAGCTTCTGCCATTCATATAAATGAATGAAGACCTTACACCTTACCATACTGGCATAACTATCTGATTCTCCCTGGTGACAATCTGCCTTTTACATGGCTGTGATTTTGCCAGAAGACCTCATGATGCTCCAGCCTTCCCAACAGCATTGCCTGGGACAGCATTTCAAATCTCATGCCACGCCACCAAGCTGTGCTGTCCCATTCTCTCCTTCCCCATGCACGTTCCACATTGCAAGGTAATTCAGCTTATGGAAGAATATCTGTACTGGGAAAAGAAGAAGTTTTATTTAGTTCAACAACTGGCTCTGGCCAAAAGTGAATGTTCAGCAAAAATTGCAAAAACTCCAGCAAGCACATGGTGGTAATTCAGAACACCTTCCAGCCTTCAAGGGCTTTATCAGACAGAAGTTGTATCCTCATATGTAACAGCTCTTCATGGACTTTTCTTGAAATTTTTGAATTATTTTTGATAACTTGAAATATCTTGAACATTCTATGACAGAACTACTATACAAGTGAAACTCACGTTGGGTGAAAAATCACCCTGTTTATTATAAACCTAGCATATTAGATTAATTTATCATATTAAATGCTAGTTAAAACTAGAATTTATTAGTTTATAGATTTCTGTTTTATTTTCCCTTCATTTACTTGGGTTTTTTTTTTTTTTGTGGACTGAAGAATCCTAATTTATTTGCTCCTTGCATGAAAGCCACTGCATAATTTGATCATTCTTGTGACTTGCCTCTGGATCTTTTCCAATGGCATTGTGTATTTTTCAGTTGGGAAGAGCAGACTTCTACACAGTAAAAGCATGGAATTTTTTATATAATGGCATCACGATATTTTGTTCTTTTCTCCTTTCTTAGAAATTCTTAACATTTTATTTGGGGGAGTTTTATTTAGCTGGTTGTTGGTTGGTTGATTTTTTGATTAGTAGAGAGCCACAAGCCGACTTTTTCACACAACTGTATACTACAGCTCCGAGAACTACAAGAGACTGTTTTAATGACAATATGGTAATGATCACAGTGAGATGCTGGAGGTCTAGGATTTCTATGGGTCTCTCAAGTACAAATTAGTGGTTTCCACTCAGAAACGGCATATACATCACTATAGTAGATGTGGGACATTACATAAAGTTGAAAAGAATCTGAAAATACACATATTTGTCTCACTTTGCATCTGTAAATCATGTCACGCATCTCTATAGTATATGCAGCTTGTACATACATTTTTCTTCTTCAAGCAAAAATCTACTGTGAGACATTTTGTACTTTTTCCAAGTTCTACAGACAATCCAGATTTCTGGATTTGGAAGAAAATGTTTTTACTCTTGTCAAATATGTTGCTATGTAGCAAATTCAAATACGTCATCTGAAACAGATTTTTAAGACAAGAAAATTATTGGATTATAAAATACCGCAATTCTACACACAATCTGATTTTTCTTTCATTAGAAGAAGAAAAATACTTTTCAAAGTAGTCAGGAAAATATTCTTGTTTAAAATAACTGCATGCAGCTGTAATATATATAGCAACACATTTATTCCTAATGGATTGAATAGCCTCTGTGGTAGTCCATTAGCCATCATTACTGAACACTTAAAATCAAGAAGCAGTCTAAGATTTTAAATGGATCATTAAACTCCTCTAACAGAAGCACCTGAACACACCAAATAATTACTTATCTGATTATTATATTACAATGCAGGAGATAGGACACAAGTTATCAAACACTGAAGTGCTTTTATACACAATGCAGTCGCAGGCCATTCCAATAAATGTTTGGCTCACTACAATATTTCAAACAGAGGACACAGTCTTCTGGTTTTGTGGATCATAGGCCCTCTTTGATGTCCCACAGCTATTCTTGCAGGGCAGCTCAGAAATTGTTCCTTTTTAATCCATTCTGATTAATGCCATCAAATGAGTTTTCCTGACACTGGTAATTTTGCTCTGCTGGGGAATGATTGAAGAGGATGGGCTTTCATCCCAGCGCAGCAAATCACTCTCAGCCCACTGCAACAAAGAGTCAACCACCTTCTTCAGCAAATGAGATGAAACTGTAACTTGTTTTCTTTTAATTAACTCCTCACTAGATTGCTCCAGGCCCTCCTGGCACCCCTCAGCTCGGAGACAATAGCAGTGCTCCCAGCTAGGGTAAGATTTTGGAGCACTCAAGTTTCCTGGGAGTAGCCATGCTCTGCATGAGTCAGGTCACGCTTTTCTCACGCTGTCTGAGAACGCTTTTGGAGGGACTGATTGTGGGCACCAGGCAAGCTGAATGTATCGGCAGCATTTTAGACAGACTCAGCATGCTGGTGAGTCAGGTTGGCTGGCAAAGATAACATATCAGCAACCCAGGGACTCCACTGTTCATAATGAATTCCTTCCTCTGGGTTTTGCTTTCCGCTGATTACTTTCTTGGTTTCTGAGTTTAGCGTTACTGCCTTAGGGCTCTGGATTCTGTTTGTTTGAGTCCCTGTGTGGCCTTGGTTGCTCTTTTCCACAAGTTGTACTCCTAGACCACGGTGCAAACTGCAGGGCTCATGAATGAGCCCTTAATGCACAAGGCTGCCCTGTTCATATCTCCATGCACAAGCATAGGAGCAATTGCAGTGGTGCCAGGAGTTGGGTCCAGATAGTCCTGTGGTCATGACTTCAGCACAGGCTGCTGCTGGGGAGGTGCTGTGCACGTGGGATCACTGTGCACATCCATGCCCTCTGTACACTGTATGGAAGAGGTTAGTGCAGACAGGGAGCTGCTTCCTGGGGACAGACACCGGCCCACATTGAACAAAAATGCGTAAGGGACTTTCAGGAAGGAAGTGAAGCTAGGTACCAGAGTACAATATGGTTGTCTCCAGAAAATTTACAAAAATAATGGAAAATACGCTTATATGGATTTAAACTTACAGAAGAACTTTTAAAGAACCTTTACCTTTCGACAGTAGGTAAAGCATGCTGATACTTAATGTTGGGCTGGAGCTGCCATTCAGTGCTGAGAAGGGATTGAGCAGGCAGTCTGTTGGGACATGCACCACCACAGATGAGTAAATCAGATTTTGGACAAAGTTTTAATCATTAATTTATAGTGGTGCAAACTCATCTCCCTCTCTCTGAGATGACACTGTGAAAGATTAAAGCAAAAACAGATGCCTAAATGAAAGGATAATGAAGATCATGTTCAGATAAGAAAATGTACAATCTGTTTTACATAAGGAGAATATGTTCAGCTGGTGTGATGAATTCTTCCCACAGATAGATTGAGGTGTCTGAATCTGCTTGTGGAGGTGCATTTTTCCTCATACTGATGAGAAGAAGAACCCAGAAAATCAGCTTATGCTAATTAATTTAGTGTCTAATTAATTTCAGACCTCTTTATTTTGGTGAGATCCCTTCCACAAAATATAATACAAGGTCCAGTTAAGTTAATGCTTATTTTCCCTGGGCTTTAGAACATCAAAACAATACAAAACCACTGTAACAGCTAAAATCTTATTGTCACATGTAAAGCATGGACTTTTAGGGAATCGATGCACAATTATCAGAACAGCACAACACTTTCAGAGCAACACATTCTTGCTAACTGGTGCAAAACACGTAGTCTACAGGCAGGTGTTACCTTTGTATTCAGGTGTCAGAGTGGTTCATTCTCAAAACAGCCACTAAAATCACACCCGCAAATTAAGCTGAGGGTTCTAAATGGAGTAGAGGATGATGTGACAAGTGATGAACACTGTAAGTTTGATATCAGTGGCAATATCAAGACTATGTTAAAATGTGTAGTTCTTATATTCAAGTTACACACAATAGGAAAAAATAATGTCATAATTATGATCTCTTTGGAATGCCAGCACACAAATATTAATTTCTTAATTTAAACAACAGCTCATGCAGTAATAGAAAAGGATCAGAGAAAAACTTCAGTCTCTTCTAAAGGCAATGAAAAGCCAGGTAGGAACATGGTGCTTAAGCACATCCAGTGGTCCTCCACACAAATTATTATTTTATTATCTTTCCTGGAATCCTGGTGCATTTGCCTCACTCCAGATTGAGACTCCAGTCAGTCAAATAGGCTCAAGTAAAATCTGTACCACAAAATGTCTGTTTAGTAGACTGAAAAAAAATGAAATTTAACCTACATGAGTATAGCAAAACACATCAGGAAACATGTGCATGGAGAACATTTTTTCAAATCATCTACTGAGAATCTTCTGAGATATACCCAGCTTTACAAAGGAAGTGGTAGAATTGGGGTGGTCAAGTGCTGGTTGAAGAAGACATTTTGAAGTTTAGATTTAAATTAAAGTTAGGGAAAAAAGGGTTTTTTTTCAGTCATTTAGCATCTGTTTCTGTAGCACATATGACTTTAAAAAATAAGGCAATTTATCAGAGTGAAATGAAACTTTAATTAGATAATCAAGTTCTAAATTCCCAGTATTAATTTATAAGAACTTGAATATGCACAGATATGTGAGTTGCTTGAATAAGATTGCAGGATTTAAAAGCTGGAATCAGCTCACCACTTTGAAATCTGATAGTCTGAAAGACTAATTTTATTTTGGATTATTTGCCCTTCTCAGTTTGGTGAAGAATTATGAATTATGTACTATCTTCTAAGTTCCTGCTCAACAGCTCATCAGGGACAAAAAAAGGAAAAGACCCTGAGGTAAGACATGTAATGTATGAGCACAGAATCATAGGAAAAATTAAACTTGGAAGGGAGCTATGGAGAGCTCTCTTCCAACTTCTTACTCAAAACTGAACTAACTCAGGTACTCAGCCAGTTTTCTTGGGGTCTTGTACAGCCACATTCTGAAAAGCTCCGAGGAAGAGAATTCTGAAGCCTCTCTTTGTAACCTATTACAACATTTTAATTCTCTCTCTCTTTTTAAATAGTGTACACATTTTTTGCCTGCATATCGAGGTAAAATTTACCTTGTTACAGCTTTCTGCCATGGCATCTTGTCCCTTCATTTTGTACCTATAAGAGAAGAATGTCTCTGTCTTCTCCATACCTTCCCTCAAGTTGGGTGCTGTCTTGGTTTGAGCCGACTCTAACTCCAGAAGACTTTCTGAAGGTGGAAGATCATCTTCAGCAGAACAGGAAGATTATCTTCAGCAGAACAAACAACACTCCTCTTTCTTTATGGTTGTTTTTTCTATGGCTCATTGTAAAGCTAAAAGCTGTAGAACATCTTCATTCTGGAAGTATGTTTCTACTGCTGAGCATATGAGACTCAAAGGATAATTCTGTGCTACAGATCTAACCAGATCAAGAAATAGAGGGGCTCCAATAGGCATCTTGCTTGGGAAAAGCATGAAATCATAGAGAAGACTATAAAATTAACCATCAGCTATTGCTATGCAGGCAGCTCTGCAAAACCCACAAAGAGCTTGCTGCAGTTGAAACCCGTGGCCCCAGGGTTCAGCCATCTATTATCCAAAGTATGGCTTGATGGAGCCAGGCTGCATGACCTCAGTTTAATGTTATTGGTAAAACATCTGTTAAGGTTTTAAAATGTACATGAGCTAAAGCTTAAAAACAAAACCCCAACAAACCCAAGGTGAAAACACATAGAAAGATGTAGGTATTGAATAATAATTAGTAGGAGTTAACAACTCAAGCATGTGAGGGAAAAAAAAGTTAACCAGCACAAAACCGTAAGGAAAGAAGTCAGAGCACTGGCAGATGGCAACTGAGGAAAGACCAGACAGTTCCAAAGTGCAACACAGGCTAACTTCTCCACTTCACTGATGACTGATTGGCCGATAAATAATTAATTAACACTATTTAGCAATGTATATCCTGCTTGCAAAATGTCTTTGTGCATGCTAAAAATACCTGTAAAAACTTGTAATCACAGTAAAAGGGGTTGCATGGATAGTTTGACTGATAATAAGAAGCTCCAGAAGCACTTTTATTCATCAAAAAATATTTTTTAAAATTAAATTAAAAATCACCATAAACTGTTTACTGGGGTTTACTATTCATCTGGGCCAATAGCAAAAACAAATGTGTGCAAATAATGCCGATGTGCACGGAATCTTAGCAGACAATTTCAAAGGATTTTGTTTTGTTTTGTTTAAGGCTTAATGGGTGGTTGGGAGTTTGGGGTTATTTCTCACTAACTTCTTCTACACTTCACCTGTAGGCCAGACAAACTGTCCTAAATGTGGTAGGTGACCAAGGAAATGTGGTAGATGCATACAAGACATGAAGGCACAAGGCTGTGGAAGAGCAATGCCTTGCCATGACACATGTAAGGCTACTTGGCAGTAAAAACATAGCCTAAGCTAGATCTCCTGCCCAGCCAGCACTGAGAGACCTCCTGGGCATAGAGTTGCCACCAGCTCCTTCTGGAGCCCTAACACCTCCCTGCTGCCCAGAATTGAGACAGTTTATCTCTCTTTATGGAACAGAGCTCAGGCCTAAGTAACAACAAGCTGCTACAAGTTTTACAGCTCAATTCGACATGTCATCTCAAAGATGTCTTGCTCTTCTGATCCTTCCTTGTAGAAACATGGGAAGTTATGACCACCTAACCACTTCCTCAGGGAGTCTAGTTTTGCTGATGATAGGTGTTTCTGCTTCACACATTCTTCATTGTTAGAGGAATCAATTGGAAAGAAATGAATTTTATTTTAATCATGTGAATACTACTTAGCAAATTGTCATCATTCAGTGATGAGTTTTGGCATTTTTTATGATAGCTTAATGTGATCAATTTTCCTGCTTTAAAAGGCTGCAAATTTCTAAGCTGTATTGGGGTTTAACCTCAAAAACATCCATGTCTCTTGTGGAAATGGATCAACCTCACATTTTTCATATTGGTTTAGCTTCATAAAGGGCTATGTGCATTATCTAGATGAAAACTATGAATAAAGACTTGCATTAGAGTACTACTGACTCAGTGAAATGCAACATTTTCTTGAGTGAAACAAGATATACTTGCAGTAGCAGTAGAGAGCAATTTTTAGCAATATATTTAATAACTTCCCAAAACAAAAAAAGCAGGCATTTAAGCTGGCATTTTGCCAGGTCAAGACTAATAATCATTACTGTTATTCCAGGTACAGCAAGTGCATTAATGAGCACAAGTTGCCATTCATTTGATTTTCATGCTGTTTCCTCATCATAAAATTATTTTATATATAAATATGTATATAACTCTTCTAGATGTGAAACAGAAAATTTCCTCAGCAAATGTGTTTGTTAGATCCCACTCAGTGTCTCCAGCACAGTGTTCATTGTTTTATTGATTCCTGTCCAAAGCTGCAGCATTTTTCTGACAAACATCTTGTGTGTTCCCTCTTCCTAAAAAAGAGGCAGCAAGGGAGCTGATACATACTTAGCCACTGTCAGTCTCTGTGATGTGATGTAGAAACCTCTGGTTGCAGTGCTCCCTGCCCACACTGCCTTCTGGAGGGCTTTAAGGGCAAGTTCTCAAAGCAGAGTTTATGCCCCCCATAAACATGGACTGAGCAAGAGGCGGCAATAAAACTTGTTAATAGCAAGACTAAATGAAACAACAGAACACTGTGGAGCTTTTTAATGTCCAAACCAGCAGTAAGTGAGTGCCTAGCTGAATACCCTTGAAAATAAAGTCAGTTATAAGCAGCTTTCCCTTTGCTTGCCAAGAAATGGGTTTAGTGGGCCTGTGTTTCCCTTTCGCCAGCTGTTGGCAAAAGAGATAGTCTTCTGGCAGGTGACACACTAAATGTCAAAATATTTTACTCGGTTGAGAACAAACTGGAGTGACTTTCACCAGTGTACTTAGCAGCCCCAGTACCAGGTGGCAATGGTTCACGCTGTCCCTGGTCACTCAGCAGCAGGCCAGTTCCAGCTGACCAAGTACCCTGCCCCATACACTGTCCTTCTCCCTGACTGATTTCTGCATATGGTGTTTGGTCAAAATCTAAGGAAAATAAGCAAATCAGTAAAGAGACATTTTAGGGGACAGTTGAGAAAACAGACAGTGCCCAAGGAGATTCAGTTTCCGTTTTTGTTTATCCATGAGCAAAGGCACCAAACCAGAAAGATGGGTGAAACAGCTGTACAAGAATCAGCAGTTTCAGTTCTTCTAGGTCTGAGTAAACAGATTTCATGTTTTGGCTTCACAATGGTATGAGACCTTTGAGTTTCACTTTGAGATCACCACTCAAAGCAAGCCAGAAGCTCAGAATGAATCTCAGCTGGAATCAATGGCTTTTCCAAGCTTCTCAACACACATGGTATTACTCAACACGTAACCTAATTGTGCAATCTTTCTTCAGAGAAGGGAGAGACATTTTATCCAGTATTTCTTTCCAAACAACATTTCAGGCTATGCTCTCATTTAATTGTACCAATAGAATTTTCATTGAAATCTTAAATAAATCCAGGTTTTGATTTCCACCAGGCTGTATTCCAATCCTTGCAACCAAAACATCATTAGAAAACTAAGGGTAAACAAGAATCTAACATTGGAGACCTAGGTTTTCAACAACATTGTATGAATTAATTATATACTTTTTAACACCTTCTTCATTATAGAGTGCTTCCCTCCTTGATATTTTATGCATTTTGTTTCTCAAAATTTGTAATTTGCTCCTTGAATGCATTTATTTAGGAAAGAGAGAGAGGTGTATGTTGTTTCAGCTTAATGAGAGTGAAATGACAATTAAACTAATTGAAATATTAAATGTGGGGATTTTTTTTAATATAAAAGAACATATGGCTGTAGATATTTTGTGAAGGTTCATACCACTATACCAAAATACAACAGTACAAATAGATAATTCAGTAAATTAAAGGGCTAACAAAACTGTACATACCCATAGATATATTATGTTTTTGTGCCTAACTTTGAAATTGCATCTTGTGTTCTCATTTCATTTATTCAAGATACAAAACTACATTTGGGGATTCTGGGATTATTAATTAACTGATTTTTAATCAGTTTCATGTCGGCAATCAGTAAAGACGATATATTTAGATAAGCCCAGTTTGTCACTTTTATCTAGGTTCTTAAGATACTACAGAGGCCTTGGAAGAACTCATTGTAACATTTACTTACATATTATAGGAGAAAGAGACTAATTTAAAAATTAAAAAGACTTTATTTAAAACTGGATCAAGTAAAGAGAAAAGGAAGCAAAGAGAAGATAACCCTTCAAGTAAGTTGATTCAAGCCCTCTTAAAATGGTCCCTTCAGGCACTTTCTCAAGCATCCTGCATTTGTAGAGCCATTACCCAGGTTCCATCCTCTAAAGCTGCTCAAGCTGTCTTGCAATATGCCTTAAAGACCTGCAGACCTGATTTAGTGGATGACATCCCTGCCCATTCAGGGGGTTTGAAACTAGATGATCTCTAAGGTCCCTTGCAACCCAAGCCATCTCTGATTTTTGATCGGGACTCACAGAGAGAATTTGATTCTTCACCCAAACAGACAGTGAAAGACCTCAATACATCTTTAATATCCTCTTTAAAATAACATGGTTGTTCAAACAAAAAATTCACAAGTGTGGTCTGTGGTATTGAAATTTTCCAAGCCCTTGTTGGAATTATGGTTCAAACTAAACTGACCATATCCATAATATCTATCTCCAAGGTAAAACAAGATGATATACACTTTTAAAAATATTTGCATCTCAAGTATTTTCCTAATTATCTTACTGCTACAACATTCCCTGAAGCAGTGCTCTATGCTTATCATTAAAACTGTTCTGAACACAGGACACAGAAGATCAAAAATTACACTAATGATTTCCTTTCAGTATTGAATCTCAGTAGGAATGGTTATACCAGTTTGGTGATAACTGAACTTTGACAAAAACCTTTGCTGAGTTGAGAAAAAAACCTCTTAGGAGCAGAGTTGAAGAGAAATCATCTAAACTTTCCTTTTCATGCACATTGTAAATAATTCCTTTCTTCTTAAATATATTATTCCCATATTGCTCAAAAGGGCTTGCTAGTTATTCATGTCTTCATCAATTACACTGAGCATCTGGTTACAAATTATCATGCTTTGGGAATACAAATCTTATGTTAGAAATTTTGCTCAGGAAACCTTGCCTGTGCTATTAAAAACTAATTCATAAGGCTGACATGTTGTTAATCAATTATGATTAGTGCTTTTTTGTTTATCTCATTAGGTTCTGCAGTTACATTACACAAACATAGTTGTGTGCTTTTTCTGAAATAATTTGTTACTTCTATTCATTAAGTGGCTATTTAAATGAAATATGCAAATTTGAGTTTGCTAATTGTATTTGCTTTACCTTAGATAAGGAAAACTGACTTGGCTCTGTTCTTTGTGGTACCTCCAGTATAACTATAGATTTTCAGTAAATAGCACATGTTTCAATTCCAGATCTTAGCAATCTTTACCTCAAATGCATGGTAATATTGATCCTTCTTTGTGGTTGTTTTGCCCACTGCTTTCTGTCACAATGCCTAGTCATGTCACTGAAGGTAATTTTCAGAACCATTTGCCTAATGAGATAAATTCAATGACGTCATCTGACAATTCAAAGATAATTTGGAAGGACAGGTTTTTAGAGCAGGAAAATGCCACTGCAAATGTGAAGACTGCTGAGTGTCATTTAGGGGCTATGTGAAGTGCTCAGCTCTCTAAATCTAAACCTTTAAATATATTAGTAGGGCAAAGTGAAGATGATTCTTGCTCCTCCACATGGAAAGCCAGAGGAGTTTGCAACATCACAGGAGCATAAACAGGAAGTAAGAACTGTACTGGGTCAGAAACTGGCCACCAAAGGAGTCTGATTAAACAGCTTCACTTTGATCTTATATATTTTTTTATATCTTTAAATTGTATTTAGTGCAATTACTGAACAAAAAAAAACCTTCTCCCCATTCTTGACAAATTACTGTGCTCTAAAGTGACAATAGCACTGTTGCTAATAACAGGCAACTGTAACTTACAGCTCCTGTTTGTTCCTGAGATCTTCCCTGTGGGTGTTTTGAGAGCTGATATGCAAAGACTCTGGTAAAGAATCTGATCAGAGGAAACTGGTGTTTAGCCCGACTAAGTTTGCGGCTGCATGCCAGCATCAAAGCATTGCTTTAACAAGGGAAAAAAGGACAACAGGTCTGAGTGGCAGGGTGTACTCTTCCCAGCCCTGAGAGCAGAGAGCCAGCAGTGAAAAGAGCTATTATGGGGCACTTTCAAGACAGCATTTATAATGTAACTCTGCTAAGTGAGTCATATTCTCCTTTCAAATACAGAAGAACATTTTAAAAGCAACCTTACCCAAAATGCCAAAAAACTCGTAGTCTGTTTACTGTTCTTCTTATTGGCTTCTAATGAAGCCAGAGGGCACAGACACGTTTCCTAACTACCAAAGCTGGCATGTCCTGTGAGTCACTTACACAAAGTGCAACTTTTGCTGAGAATGTCAGGGTGAAAGGCCAGGGTCCCATCTAACCATGTTCTGTGCTGGAAAAACACATCATCTTTTTTCCTTCCAATAATGACTACTGCTCTAGCACTATTGCTGTGTGGTCAGATGCACTGTGTCCTCACAAACCTGTTTGGCACCTCCTGGGGGAAATTTAGTCACTCTGTCTGAATGGTTCAACACAGCAGCACTTTTCTTTACTAATACCTTGTCTGTCAGGTTGGCTATTTGGGCAAAGTCTTTAATTAGTAAACTTTGTGCCACAGGCAGAGACTCCTTGCTAAGTCTCACCTTGGAAAAGCAGGGCCTGGTTTATTAGGTTTTGTTCAAACAACATTAGCCAATAATCCTTTCCCCCACTGTCTTCCAGAACCAGGGATCCAGAAGAAAACAGTGCTGGCAGTAGCATGGTAACTATGGGGTCAGTTGGATGAACCAGAGGGTTTGCTGTGTGCAGTACTGGTAGAAAACTTCTGTTCCTTCACTACCTGCACAGAAATATCTTCTTGTGTAAAGCAGACAATCTCTAGTGACTCCTTGCAACAATAAAATGCCTCCATCTGATTTCTAGGAAATGCCATAATTTAAAAAAACATCAGTTCCTCTGTAGCCTAGGACATCTATATAATATCCCAAACAATTTATAGAACTATTAGGTAACACAGATTAGATAGAGTTGTGTATACCTTTACACAAGAAACATTTCTGGTCAGCTTCTAAGGTTCTGACTGTGCATAATCTTTGTGAAAGCAATAAAGCAAGAACTTAAGCAATGCAGAGTATGTTTTCTCATCTTCCAGGTCTAGCAAATATATGGACACTGCATACCATAGACCAGATCTGGATATCTATCTGAAGTCTGTCTCCTAGAAAAGCCTGCTTTCTTGAATCAATTTATCAAGCATTCCTCAAATTTCCTTTTGCTGGCCCATTCACTGTGTCATCCCCATGTGTAGAGATCTGAAGCTCTGTGGCATTCTTGGAGGGCTGCTGTGATAAGGAGTTGTGGAAATCCAGCAGAATCAGAGCTGCAAAACGTGACTGAAAACATACAGGGCAGATAGTGGTGGGAGATAACTGGTTACCCAAGTGAAGGAACAGCACATTCATGCTGCAATGTTACACAGAATGTTTTGCTTCTGTTATTTTGGTATAAAAGTGTGTGTCACAATGATCTTCACAAATGGATTTAACTGCTTCAATATCTTATGTTAGTGCTTTAATGTCCTTTCCACTCATCAGACATAGAGCTGGAACTCGGTGGCATAGGAGTGCTAATAAACAGCCTCTGGCCTAGAGATAACATAACCTTTATTTGGCGCATCTAGAAAGAACTATAGATTCACACACATACAAATATGTTTGCACATCAAATTCAAAACAAAACAACTCTGTGCAGGTGTTTCTTCTCTATTAAGCAGAATAGTATTTTCCCACATGAACAAATGAATCTTTATTGATAAGTTCTTCTGAAATTTTCTGAGCTTTTTCTACTAAAAGCAAGAAAAAAATAGCCTAAACCATTTGATGTAGGAATTTCTAAAAGTCTAGTATAACACTCTATTTCCTGAAAAAAATAATGAACACTGAATTTAAAGGGTGACATTTACAAATATCTTGACTATGTATGTTAAAACCTGCATTCAACCTGGATTTAATAACTGCTATATTGCAAATAACCAATTTTTTGAACAGAACAATGAAAATTAAAAAAAAAATATGTTAAACTGAATGGAATTTTTGCAATCCAGATGATGAGATGAAAAACATTTTATGGCTGCTGAACATAATAGATTTTCTTAATTTTTCCATACATGTATTTATATGCATAAGCATATACATTTATAGGCATCTGTAAGAAAAATTAATGTTTCCAAGCACTTCATCTTCATCCTATTCCACAAATACATTAATTATTTTCTAGAAAGACATTCAAACAATACTGTGGCAAAAATAGTAAATAACACATGTTGATGAGGCCTGCACTAATCATGAAAAGAAGAAAAATTATTATCTCCTCTACATTTCATTGACAGAAGTTTCACTTGAAATAATTATCAACAAAAACATGATAATTTTTTGTTGGAGTGGATTTAATCAACTAAGTTCATCAAGTTTTGTTATTGTTCTATTAAATTTAGGATAGCAAATTTTAAGGTACACATAGAACTTTTATCAAAAAACTGACAGAATGTATTCTCAGTATCAAAATATACTCAATTACAGGCATTCTTCTCAAATGAGCTTATAGTTGAACTGAAGTCAAAGTCTAATCAAAGGATTGTAACTAATATGATAATGTATTTGGGGCCCTATTAAGCATGGCAGAATCTCTTTAATGATCTTTGGAGGGCCTAATGAATTTAAAGTAAACTCATGAAGGGTAGAGAGGCAGAAAATATCTTTCGCCTGTAGATGCACATCAAGAAGTTGCAAGCACTGTGAAATAAACCAGACTGTGGCTATCAATTTCTGATCAACATAAAATCATCATATCACACCAGGTTTTTACAGTAAACGTTTAAAATCAAAGGTCCCCCTCCCACTTCCCCACAGTAAGATATCTTAACCAAGACTAAAGTCTACACATACACATGTACAAGGCCACTCTTCTTCCTCTAGCTGGCAAAGGGAACAGGGCCTCCAGTACCATCTCCTGTCCAGGGAGAGGACAGAAACAGAGGAGATCCTTCTTCCCAATGTACTACATTGTTCCCTGTACTTCATCATCTTCTAGGGACCGTTCCTTTCCCTCACATCTTGTAATGCTTTGCACCTGCTTCTGGCCACCTTCTTTCACCAAAAAACCTTCTCCATTTCAGATTACCTCCTCATCCTTCTCTTCAATTATACTCTCACATAACACCCGTGGCTCTCTGCTTACTCATCCGCGGGCCCTTCCTAGCTCTTCATATCTCCTTTCTCCCCAGTCTCCCTGTATTCCATTAAACTCTCCCCAGGCTTCCTCTTGTCCCATTGCCACTCTTCTGTACTGCTGATATGGTTCATTTGCACCTACAGAAATAGCTATCCAATCACTTGAGCATTGAGGCAGGCAGGTAAGCAAGCAGACTCCACCCTTTTAGTGGAAGGGAGACACCTATTTTAGAATGCACATTGTTATATAACAAGGGCAGGAGAAGCCAGAACCACACTGTGTCCAGAACTACTCAGATAGTTTATCTCAGATTTATCAGTTTACCCTGATCAAATATTATTTTCCTCTGATATTCTAGCAGCAGATGATAAAATAACAGAGATTTTAATGGGAGTGAAAAGTAGCACAGGGCAATTCAAACCTTGAACACATGGAAGAATAAGATAAATGAACTCAACTCTGCATCTGATGCATGAAATCATCCAGCTACTGAAGGCCGAGGAACAAGGGCCCAGCAATCCAGATGCTTCATGGAGTCCAGAGCTCCAGGTTATCAAAATAAGTCTCTTTAACTGAGAAAGAATTACGGTGACTTGACATGATTCACTGTCATTCTTCAGTTGTTCTTCCAGGAGTAGTGGCGTAAAATGGAAGCTTGCCAACATAAAGATGGATGACAGCAAGAGTTACTCTGGGCAGCAGGTCACATCTAAAGAAGACTCCAGCATAGTGCAGGAAATTGGTGCAGATACTGAGAGAGTCCAGCAGAACTTGGGAAACTGCACTAGTACTGTTTCAAAAGTAGGTCACAAGTTTCACATCTCAGGGGAGACAGCTCATGCACATAATAGGATACATACATTTTTAATCAGAACATGATCCATGGAAATATTTTGAGAAACAGAAACCTCTGTACTTCTCCACATTTGAGAAATGTTAATAGGAGGCCTGTCAAAGATAATTCCTGTGATCCACATCTCAAACTTTCTATGGAAACTGTGGACAAGAAATAGAAAACTGATAGCAGGTGAAGCTCTTACCAATGAAAATTTTATTAAATGTTGCTGCTGGCATTTTCTCCAAGTCAGTGTGCAAAACAAATCATTGGACCACCAAAATGCATGTCTTACAGCTACTGCTAATAAGACAACACCAAAGCTTTAGCACACAGGTATCCACTAGTTTGTGACAGGAAGGATTGAATACCCTGAGAGATATAGTAAGATAAAGTTGCCCTAAACAAAAAGATAATCTCATAAATTCTACTTTTCTAGACCATTCATGACTAATTTGTCTGCAAAATTATCAGATAGATTTCCTGGACAATTTGGATGTGGTGCCATCCAAGTCCCAGGCAAAAACTGTATGTGTTCAGATCAGTGTGTTCAGCAAGCACTTCTCATAAAAGTAATAAAAACATAATCATAGGGAATGGAATGAGATAATGTTTAATGTTTTCAAAATCTAATTCAACTGAACCTCTAAATGACCATCTGGAAATGGGAAGGAGAGGCAATTTCACAAGGTCCTTTGAGGACAGGAAATCACTGATCAAAAGAAGCATGTTGCATCTGTTCACCATCGCTCTGGATTAGGGTGAAAGAAGAACAAGTAATGAAGACAGTGTAGTTACTCTGGCTTTGAAACATCACCTCTATAGGGACTGCTAATATATCCAACTGAAAAATGCACATGGATCCTACTGTCAGCATTAGTAGAAGTTGGTTTTTTCAAATGTAGTCAGAAGTTTGATGGAAAATATAAGGCTCAGACTACTGTTGCCTTAAGAGGTTGTCTAAAAGCAACTGAAGTACAAACTCTGAAGGAAAGTCACATAAAATAAATAAAGTCCTTTAACTGCAGGGAAAAATATTGCAAAGAGAATTAGAGATGTCACTCAGTTGATTTACTGATAAGCTAAATAATTACAGAACACTTTTTAAATGTACTGTTACTTCTAAAGTGAATTATACAGATTTATCACATATGTGCTAAATGAAGGGATCAGAAACAGGTTTTCAGGACTTCAGAGAGGACCAAAATCCTGACCTTTATAAACACAAAAACCTCATCTCCTGGTTATGCACAAATTAAAAGTTGTGCTGCATTATAGCAGAAGATCGGCAGAACATGTGTTCCATTTGTCCTTGTTCTTCAGTGTTTTGTGTTGATTCTTAGGCTGAAACCTTTTGTGCTGGTAAATAGATTCAGAGAAAGGATTAAACAAGGGCATTTAGCTTTTGAAAGAGCCTTTCCGTAGGTTATTTCTGAAAACAAAGAGAAGATAATGATACCGCTAGTGTTCACAGGACACCATGCTACTTTTTTCCTTCTGTCTTCCCATTGTTTCAACTTGACTACAACATGTGGCATCAAGGAAAAAATAAAACCTGTGACCAGTACAATTTTCCAATATCAGAATTATTTAAACTAATGGGATTCATATTTCGTATTCTTCCAAAAGCATGAGGGGAAATGTTGTTATTGTTCTGACATTTTCTAATGTCAAAGAAGCATAATTCCAGGAATGCTTCAGTGACTCAACGTCGACTCATTTACTCTTCTTTGAGAAGCTAAGCAAGAGAGGAACTTCACGAAGAATTCATACCGTTAATGTCAGAAAGACAAAAAACCTGCTTCAGAGGTTGTGATACGAGTTTTCCCAGGTTTCGCACATAAGGCGCACGGGTGTAACCGGGGTCCGAGGGCAGGAGGAGAAGCAGGGCAGTGCTTTGGCCGTGCCGGTGCGGAGCGCTTCCCCCGCCCGCCCTCCGGCGGTGCCGCCGCTCCCTGCAGCCCGGGGGCTCGCCCGGGGCACAGCTCGCTCCTGCCGGCCATTCAGGGCTCGCACGTGGGCAGCCCGGGCCGAGTAAACAACTTCACCTGCACTAGATTAAGGATTAAATGGGTGTTTGACTGGAAAGTGCGATGCAGCCTGGTACAAAGCGAAAGGTCATTCACAAACCCTGATGAGTTTTCAACTCCCACACGATGACCAGGGTCATTGTGATCTCTGTGATTTGATTTGTGCCTTTCCCCACTCCAGGGAAGATGACAGCTTAATAGGGTTGAGAGAGCACGTTTGAATTAATCTGTCTTAAAGGACCATTTGTAACTTGATTTGAAACTGGTACTTCTACAGTGTGGCAAAAGAGAAAGGTTAATATACTCGTTCATTTTGATTTTCAGTCTCCTCCACACTTTCTAGCTTTATTAAAGAACAAATGCAGAAGCATCAAAATACCTCAAAAATAAAATGTGTGTTTATTCTTTGGTGTAACATTGAAAACAAAACTCCTGCAGAGCACCCGTTCTCAAAAAGCATCTAAACATTTCCTGAGGGGAAATATTCCAAAGACACAACACCGTCACGCGTTTAAGGATTCTGCTGCACCACAGGGCTGCAGCAACTCCCACGCCACTGAGTCCAAATCACCCACCCTACAGTGATAGTTCCACTTCACAAATAATGAACTAACATATCACATAGTCCACTGCTTTAAGGACAAATGAAAGCAGAGCTGGCTTACCTTTGTATGCCAAACTGTATTTCTGTGACAGGAGCAGAGCCATTCCCAGTTTGGTGGAAAACTTGCATGTTGTAAGTTCATGGAATTGTTCCTCTACTGTAATAGGCTCTAAGTCTTGTTAAAGGAAATATCTGTTTCAGGAGTTCATAAAACATAATGCCAGGTCATTCCAAAGCAAGTAATATTCAGTAAGTTCTCAAAGCACTTTTGCAAAGACTATGAACACAGCTGGTAGCAAAATATCTCCTTACTGGAAGTCAAGTAAGCTGTCCCTTGATCATTGCTAATGTTCTCCAGACTTTTCTACACAATCTATGCTGCAATTGAATAATTTAGGTGTCAGTTAGTTCTAAAGATCATAGAAGAAAAAACTCCTAGTAGTATATTCCTTACAAATAAAATTCTAGACCTATTCAACTCATGAGCAGTTGGTACTGATTTTAATAGTTTCAGGAGTCAATAATAAAATCTGTTCAAAAATATATTTTTCGAGTAGTTTGCTTGAAAATAAACTGCAGAAAAAGGTGCTTTAGGTGCTTTTTTCACATCCAGGCAAAAGGAATTTCCTAGAAACCAAGACCATGGGATTTAAAAGGAAAAAAAATTCCCTGACACTAAGACCCTTTAAAATTATTCACAGAACAATTTCCCACTCCCTACCATAGACAAGATCTTTCTTGGCTCTAAACTAAATGAATTTACTGCTGGCTTGGATAGCAAGGGTGAAACATGATGATGCAGTCTGGCTTCCACAAGAGTTCCCTTTGTGATCTAATGGAGCTCTGCTAACAGGAACACAGGGACCAGCCTTCCAAGCTCCTGAACTTCCAGCCCCAGGTGAAACAAACCTTGGTCACTGGGAAATAAATACATTGAGCAGCTATCAGGCAAGCTGGTCAGTAGTTTGTTTGAGCTCTGGAAATTCCTTTTGCAGGACATCTGAAAATATAGAAGTCACTACAGATTATATGCAGGAAGACTTCCAAAGGCTTTGCTTACTAAATAACTTCTATTTAAACTGAACTAAAATTATTGGTTTAGAAATCCTTTAGGGCAGAAACTCTTCACATCTACATAGATAACATCTAACAGAATGCAGCTCCATTATGAACGTATTTTGTGAACATAAAACACTACAGTGGTAAGTAAATATTAAAATATCCCTGTGTATAGATTTGTCATAATGCACCAAATGCTAAAAAGGTCAGCATTTTTGCCCACAAGATTTTGCCCCTGATACTGCTTCTACTGTGGGTCATCACAATTCAGTCTGGAACTCTGAAGCAAGAAGTGAGTGCAGTAGTGAATAGGTCCCTCTGCCTATGCAAGCATACAACTCTTGCCCAATTTGATAGGTTTATTTCATTGCAATGTTGTAGCATTCAAGCAATAGCTTGTTTAGCCTTCAAATCAAGTAATGCTGTAAGTAGATGAGGTGAGTTCCCTTTTACTTTCTTCTTCCCTATTGAATGGGAAACTGTTGTAAGTTTAAAACACATTTTGTGTTTTAAAAAGAGGAAGTTTTAAGATAGGAGATGACCCAGCCCCCTATATCAAAACAGGGTATACCAAAACCATCATTCTTGCCTACTTGTGGTGCTATCAAACCTCTCATATGTATGGATTTTACCTAGGGGCAAAACAGGACTTCTAATGCTGAAAACTGCTCTTGTAGGTTAGTAGAGTAACAACGGCAGCAGGGAATGATTTATTAACCTCAAGGGGTTGCACTGACACAACTACATTATGAAAAACAAAGGTCTTCAGTGCAGATGGCACTGTAAGTTTCTGCATCTTCTGTCCCATTACTAGCTCTGTAATTTCTGCTTCTTTATTGAGGTCTGATTTCACAGGTTTCTAAATGTCCCATGACAGTCAGATTTAGAAGCACAAATGGTCCAACCTGGGCATCCTAGAGCTGAAGACCATCCCTTTGTCTGGAAGAAGAGAATGGCCAAGAGATAAATTTCTAATCCCTTATGAAGCCTTGTAAACCTATATGCTACAAATAACTTCAGAGGAAAGGATTTTAAATTGCATTGCAGTTACTATGTAACTTAAGAGGCTGGGTCTTGCGCTTCTTGTCTCACCATGCTGTCAGTAAATCAAGGAATACTGTGGTCATAATAATTTTAAGAGGATGTATCTGCATACCCATTCTGATTCTTTGGACATTAGAGATTATCTCAAGACTTCTGAAATAAATTTCTCCCTTTTTTCTTGCCCAAAACAATACAGAAACTCCTTTGTTATCTGCATATACCAGTGGTTTTGTTTAGGAAATGGATCCAGCTTGACTTGATGCTGAATTAGATCTCAGAAGAGTGATCCAAAGCCTGGAACACTTCTCCCTTCACTTATAAGGCTTCATATTAAATCACAAATGTCCAGAGCACAGTATCCTTTCACCAGCTGAGATATTCACCCCTGCACCCATCACAGGCCATATAAGTTAATGTCAGAGGATTCCCTTCCCAGGGTAACTATCTTCAGAATTAAGTTTTCAATTTACAATACTTTGCCAATGCATTTCACTAATACAACTATTGAGATAAAAACAGTCAGGATATATGAGAAAATGGAGCCACACTTCTGAGCTTTTCAAAAGCCACATTAATGGTGACCACATGCTGTGCAGTGTATATTGGAACAACAGACAACTTAAACACTTTGTGTTTGCAGTAACTCTAATTGCCTCGGTGAAAACCTAGTGAGTAGCCTGTTACATTCTCATAAGTTTTCTTTTAGTGTAATATTTGTGTTACTTTATGCAGAAGGAAATAATATCTTTGTAAGGATGAGTTTTCATGTGTCTAGATAGACTTTTAAGTAAATTTCTTTAACAATATTTGAAATTACTTCCTTCTGCCTAGGCCATTAAAATGTATGAGAACAGAAGTACTGGAAAACTCTGAAACGAACATTGGAAAAGGTCAGGCTTTCACAGCAAATTCCCATAATTCATTATAGATTCACTACACATGGACAGGCTGCAGTAAATTGTTCTGCTGATAAAACTACAAAGCATAATGAGTGGGACAATCTGAACTGCTCACAACACAAGGACAGCAATGAGATCTCTAATTGTGGAAAATTAGTTCATCAGAAAAGTTCAGTCTGCAGATTTGGATTCTGAGTTTTACAGTTGAAATTCCAAGTGATTCTGGTCATGTTACTGAACTATACATGATGCTTTATGTCTGAATTATTCTAAATTATAGGTTGGGTGTGTTATAAATGGTTCCTTCCATTTAAGGCAAGAGTTATCTTGCAGTGCTTGCAGTGCAACTAAGAGGAGGAGACCAGCTTTCAGAATCAGCTGAATATTTTTCTGTTCCGTGGCTAAAGCCAGGCTTTTGTCTTATTTCTTTAGAACTTTCACTCTGTTATTTCTTTACTTCAGAGTGGCATAAATGATTCCCTTTTGCTGGTGAGCTTTGGATGTAGATCTGGGCAGAGTCTTAAAGTCCAGAGATCATTTACTAAATCTACATATTTTCAGAGTGGCTAAACATTGGCACAAACAAGAGCATTAGTCACCCTCATGACTAATGTTCGTTAGTAACATTTTTAGGTTCAGAACCACAGTAGCTCGGATCATCCATCATTTGAGACAACCAGTCCTCCAGTTTCTGGACAAATGAATGGTGCATTGCTTGCAGGTAGAAATGCCATTCTTCTGCTTTATAAATCTGATACTTGACAATAACTAATCTGGAATCTGGGAATCTTTCCCACTCATGCATCAAGGTCCATTCTCTGTATGCCTAGTGAATATTTGTTTAGATAAGACTCAGATGTACACATATCATTGCCCCTCCAGGCCTTGAACTATCACACTGCTTTCACTGGCAAAATATGATTAGGTGGAACCCACTGCCTTCCTACAAAGATGATGGAGGGGCCAGGCCACCTGCAGAATATGCCAGTCCCATAGTTTAGAAACAGCAAGGACTCTGTCTAGTAAGAGAAAGCTAAGCACAAACACAGGCCTTCCTAGCCTTCCTCCAGAAGTGAAAATACTGTGTCTTATAACCTAGACAGTTGGTCCTTATGGATCTTCTTTAATGAGACTCTTCAGCCTTTAAAGCCAACTTAGTTAATTAGTGCCAACTTACCCATTTTCCTGAAAAACACTGAGAAAATTTTAAAGACGTTTTATGGCTTATGAAAAATCAGTGTCTGTTTCAAGGACTTGGTAACTAAAGAGAATGTTGTATGATTAGTTTCCAGATGGTTAATGTTTTCTGTAATTCAGGGACAAACCTTGGTCCAAAATCCTTTGAGTAATGGGCACTGGACCCACTGAGTGCTCAGTTCTTCAGAATACAGAGATTCATTGTGTTGAAGAGTTACTAGTTAATGGTTATAACAGTATACAATAATAGTGTGTTACTGGAACAGCTAATCTGAGTTCATAGAAGGCAAACAATTCCTGCAAACAGCTGAGCTGGCTGCTGCTTTCTAATACAGTGATAAAGGTCAAAATGGCAAGAAATGCTTGGTTTAATGTTGAACCAAAGAAAGTATCAAACTCTATATACCTTAATACTCTTTAACAAAGCCAAACTTGCAGACTACACACAGACGTGTTATTGATCTTCCAAATCAGAGCCCTGGGAGAAGGAAGTAGCAGCCATAGTGTTAAATGCTGATGCAATGCCTTTGCTTTCAGAGAGAAGTAAAATTTTGGCACTCAAATGAAAGAGAACTTTTCTGTAAAGGACAGTTTATGTAAGTTTTGTGCCACATAAATCTCCTGTTAATGCATTAGAACCCTAAAGAGGTTTAAATGGAGAAAGCTTCTCAGCTTATCTTTGAGCTTACCTGGAGTCACAGTGTTCTTCCAGAGCATGGTGGTATTATTGCCCAAAGGGTGGCAAGACAGAGAAGAGGTCACAAGAAGTCTGTCACACCACATACTCTGTATCCTGAGTTATGCACAGCTCACTGTTCATTCATTTTACCAAGCAACTTTCCAATTTTAAATGAAAAACTCCCTGCTCACTCCAGTTCCCTCTGTCAAGCTTTTTTCTTCCCAGAACCATTTTACTGAAAGTTGTGTCATGTGAGCAGGGCCAGCAGAACTCCTCCCTGCTACAGGGCCCACACAACTCTAATGGAAGGTATACAGCTCCCCTTAGTTCAGCCTGGAAATGAGACAACAGATAATGACAGAGAGGTGAAACATCCCAACTTTAGACTGGGAAATCAGGAAAACAAGCAGAATGAATTTATAGCAGAGAATGTTTGCTAAAAATTCCACCTCATTTGTGTATAGGTTCAGCACTGCCTGCAATCCCTTTCTACCACATGGTTGTAAAAAACAGAGCCTGCAGAGCTGGGACAAGCCAAGCCTGAGGCTGACCAGAGGAGTCCAGTGTGCTGCTGGATGATGTTCAGAGCCACTAATTAATTAAATTCCATATGGAGTTAAACAATGGGACTTTGAGAACATTTTGACAAATGTGTTGGACTAACTTGTATTGGTTAGTCTCATCATTCAGCCTGTGTGCTGTAAATCAGAGAAAAAGGAGATGCAGTGACCACCAGGGTGATCCAATATAACATCCCTACAGAGCTGCTTGCTGATTGCTGTATGATAAAAATCTCTCTTCATGAATATTAAGCAAATACCCATATTGATGCCACCATCAATACAATCCTCTGAAATCCTCCCTTGGAAAGTGTTAGGTGTTAGCATGTTGATTTGATCACATCTAAATCAGACAGACAAGACTGCCTGATCAAAGAGGACGGAGGGAGGGATGCTTAAGGGCACAAAATAAAGCAAATGGCATGTTTCTTCCAGAGTTAGATGTGCCTGTCTCTCACCTCTGTCCCTGAACCCAAAGTGCCTAAGGAAACTGTCCCACCCCTCCTCTCTGATCACAGAGAGACCCCACGCCCAGTAGGAAGGACATATTCCTGTCTTGGTGTGATGATAGTGAGACCTGAGGAAAACCATGAAGAATCCTGTATTTCCTAACCTCAGGATCATTAACAGCAGTGGAACCACCACAGTATGATCCACAACCACATGGATAATCTGGCCAGTTTCCTTGGGAAGCAGATGAATATTGCACTGCAGAACCTCAGTAACTGCCAGAAGCTCACTAAGGCAAAGGACTACTTTTCCCCAGCTGTAAATAAAGATTTTCAAGCTGCAGTTTTCTGTCTGGTTCTCAGAGGAGGTGTTGCCAGGAAATATTTTTTATCAGAAGTGCTGTTGTCATCAATGCAGCAGTAAAAGACACCCTTCCCTGCTGCTGAGACCAGTTTTGCAAAGACCAGTGGGGTTTTTACTAGTCTGATTAGAATTTGCTGGCCTTATACAAAACTTGAACAGAGTACAACTCAGGAAATATCTCTACTGCATTTTATGGCCATATTGGGAATTAAAAGATGTGTGCAATATGTGTTTTCTCAACTGTCCACCCCCAAGCACTTGGAGATGCCTGAACCTGCTGCAGGGGTTGCTGAAGTTTTTCTAAAGCAGCAGGTAGATCACTCTGATTTACAGTATGGCATATTAAGATAAATTGATACATATTTTCTTAATACCCCAAGTTGTGATGTGACTCACAAGAGCTCTTATCAAAAGTAAAAAATGAAGCTGTCATCAGTCCAGACTCCTTCAGTTCCTGTTAATGTCATACAACAATTGCTTCTGAAAAAAGTTATGCTAACTTCAAAAAGGAGAGGGGGGGATGGACACAATTTAATGCTTAGATTGTATAAACATCACACCAGAGTGCTCTCTTTAGAGGAGCTCAGGGTCTCACTCATCCCTGCATCATCTCACTCATTTCTTGCATGTCTTCTGTCACGTCTGAACTAAAGCAGAAAGCACTTTAGGCCAGGACCATGTCTTTTTATATTTTGTAAAGCACTTAGTATGCTTTTAATTGCACTAAGACAATGGACACTACATAAAGAGGAATGAATTACCACTGCTGTGGAAGAAGATTTCTACATGCTATCCTGTTTGCAACTGCTCATTTTGTAACATTAGTAGTGAGAAGACCTTCACATATTGTAAAATAAGACACAAAGTGGCTTAGTGAGTTATAATACCCCAGCATTACTATGACTATCAAGAGCTAAACATCTGCACTGGAGAAGAAACTGAATTCTATGGGTAAAACATATAGCTACTCTATCATTTCATAATGTATTCTGATCAAATCAGTGTTTCACATAAAGTTTTTTCTTTTTGGTCAGAATCCAAAATTTCTACTAGACAAATCCCAAACTTTCTCCATACATATGCCTCTTTGTTTTGGTGCTGTACCATCATATTTTCCAGTTTCCATAGAGCTCTGAGCAACCCTTCTTTGTGTTCAACAAGAACCTTGCAATTCCCACTTGCAGTTTACTGAGTTTCTAGTCATCCTCTCCACTGACAAATTTCAGTTCACATTTGTTCTTTCTCTCCTTTTTCTTACCGAGATTCATCTTACAAGACCTCCTTTCCTAATACGTCATCAGGCCAGTAAAGGATGACTAAAAGTAGTGCTGGTGTTAACTAGTAATACAGACATCTTGAGTGTAATATTTGAAATAGTGCATGTCCATCTTTATGTGTATTGGGAACACAAATGTGGTCAAGCAGAGATGCGACTTGACAGTTTTGACACTGGCTTCCTGTATGGCTGCATTTAGGCTGTGGTTCCATGACGGTGTATCTAAGTACCACCAACAGTATAAAATGGATTTGATCAGAGTTTAGAAGGTGACTGCAGTTCAGAGAGATTAAATGCACTACACAAGAAAGAGTTTAAGCTCTGTAATGGTTTCATCCTTCTATGGAGGCTTTATGATGGCTGTGGGAGGCAGATGTTCCTTGATCTAAGCATAAGAATGGAAATGAACAGACAGATTGTACCTGATTTGGCATAAAACCTGACAGTACAAAATAGATCCATCAATGGTTTTGAAAAATTTGAATGAGCTTTGAGTGAGTTTATGTTAAATCAAAGCTTGTCTTCAGGTGGCCATGGCATTTCTGATGAAACATGAAGGTCCCTGAAGGCAGATTTACCACACTGCCACACCATGACATTTAAAATACTGTCACATGCCCTCTTCCAGTTCTTCCTCTGTCAAATTAGGTTGTGAGGTCAACTAATGTTCAGGCCTTTCCCAGCATATCTCCTTGCCAAGGGATATGGGGAAAAAACTCCAAAGCAAAATTTTGGATTGTCCCTGAACTGATTGATCATCACCTCTGCCAGGAGCACAGCTCTGGGAGACAAGTGTTATCACACTGGGAGGACTTTGTACCCTGTATGTGCAGTTCAGCACAGTATAATGCCACTGACTTCTGCCAATGGAGCTAAAAGGACTCAGGCCAGTTATATCTGCCAAAGGCACAGAAGTATTCAGGTACTTCTGATAGCTGCAAGAAAATAGGAGGATTTAAGGCCAAAGAAGAATCCTGACAGCTTCAGCTGAAATACTCAGGTATGGGGCATAAGCTATGACAGAGATGTAGCCATTTGTGTTCTGTGATCTTTCCAGATCAAGTCATCCTGTGAAAGGAGCAGCATAATACAGTAACTGACTTCCTCCCTTTCTCTTTCTGTTCTAAAAGCTTAACCAATAAAAGATTTTTGGCCCAGGATATGGTAAGCACTGGAGAAGGAATATTTTTTATACCCATTGGTTTCTTTCAAATTATATTTAAATGATTTTTTTCCATTTCAAGTAAATAAACATAGACATTGATTTCAGTATGCAGACAGGCAACTCTTAGGATTTTTGCCATCAAACACTTACTGATGGAGAAATGAGCACAAAGGAAATATTTCCCAGAAACTGCTTATGAAATTAAACAGTGTTTGAATGAAGAAGTCAAGGAATTTCAAATCAAATCAAATCAAATCAAATCAGGTAGTTGAAAGCAGAGGTGGTACAATTGAAAACAGTATAGGGAAAAAATATCCAATGATTTGCCACAAATAATTTGCCCAGATCTATGCTGTATGGTCTTGTAAGTGAGGAGACATTTCCTTATGGGAATTACACCACAGTTTAGCCCCTTATACCTTATCCTGTCCCTCTCTCCCTTCTATGTCTCTCATGTCAGTTGTCATTCTAGCTGTTGTTGGGAAAAAGAAGCTGAGAAGTGGCTGCCATAACAAGCCGTTTGAATAAGAAGTGTCCAGAAGAGAATGAAAGTAAGTGGTAATCAGCAGCCCACACCAATTATAAAAGAACTAGAGTTGTACAGCTCAGAATAAAACCAAATAAATTACTAGAAACAGCCTTTAGTAAGGCAGTTGTCTTCCAGGACTTTCCATGTCTTCAGTACAAAGGGTCAGCATACACGGGCAGAGCTGACCCAGAGCAGTTTCAATTTTATCATGACTCCCTGAATGTTGTTCATTTGCTCCATTGCAAATAATGGTCCCTTTTTGTCACCACAAGAACAATAACAGTGATACCAAAATGCTTCTCATGCCATTCAGTGCAAGTCACTGCAGAGAATTTGTTCTGACTTCTGCTTAGTTCTTGTGTCCCGAATGCAGCAATATTTCCATGGTTTCCGTGGTTATCCTCCTTGTTCCGAGTTGCACAACTACTTTGTTTACAGCTTATTTCTTCTAGCTGGAAACAAATGAATCCGATGAGGCACCTCGGCCCTTTCTCATTCACTGAAGCCCTGGCGAGGGTCGCAAGGAAAGCGATGTTTGCTACCATCTGCTGGTGAACTAGAGCTGGGAACCAAAGGAGCATCACAGACTTGATTTTATGCACTACTCGAATCCTTAACAAGAACCTGCTGATCCATTTGAGTAATATTCATGTAAGGGTTTGGGAACGAGCTAAAGAAATACTGATATTTTTTGTTCAGGAGCAAAAGCTAGCAAAGTAGGATGTGCTATAAATAATGCAAAATAGAGATAGAGGGAGAAAGGGATTTAAGAACTCTAAAGATGTGCAAATCTGTGCTAGCAAGAACTTTGAGGAGACATGTGGAGCTATAGAATTCCCAGAAATATAATGAAAAGAGGAAAAATCTTTATCATCATGGCTCAAGGTAATAATGCTCTGAGACTGTTGCTGGAAATAATAGTAACTCACCACTTCAAAAAGTACTTGCTTCTATGGCAGTAGCTCCCAAATTAAGCATCATAATTCCAAAGGTGGTTGTGTTACTGTGAAGTAGTGTTCAGCCTTACTGAGACAATTATTTGGGGTGATAGATTGTTACAGGACTCTGAATATTGTATAGAGGGAAGGGACTTTGTTGAACTCCTTTGAGGTGCACCCAAAAGTGACAAATATACTTGTCACTCACAAGATGTGAGTCTTTAGGGAAAATAAAGAGCCATGTCACACATGCTTGTGAACCTTGAACAAAGTTCACAGAAGCTGATGTACAGATATCTAATGTACATATTGGAATACCCTTTCAAATGAAAGTAAAAACAAAAAAATCTTTTAAAATTAAAACTGAGAGCAGTAGGTTTCTGAATTAATTTTTTTTTTTTTTTCAGGGAAGTTAGACTTGGAAGTGTTTAGCAGCTCTATATGTGACAATTAGAAACAGTGGTTACTGTTCAAGGAGAAATGTACTGTTCTGTAAGCTGAAAACAAGGCCCAAGTAAAGAACAAGCTGAAATTCTTCCCTAAAAGCTCTGAGCCTCCTCATCTCTAGCTCCTCCACAGCTTTAATAGGACCTGGAAAGCAAGCCAGCTCCTTGGACCGATGAAGACCTTACAGTGAATTCAACCTCAAATAATCCATTACAATATGTGCCACATTCATTCTGTCCTCCTGTTGCACTGCTCTTTCAGGTGCCATCAGGTGCCATGAGGATGACATTTGACACCATCTTACTGTCCTTCTGCTCCTGGTCTGGTCTTTGTTTTCATGCACTAAATCCATAGATCGGCCTGTTTCTGTTTGTTCTGTATTTAATGTGGTGGGTTTTGATGCTGGGGATATATTTAGGAACTATGACAACAAAGTAATAACAGACGGTTCAGTAATGTGCTCTTACTCTTGCTGAACAGAGCAGACAACTGCAGCTCGATGCAAGTCTAACTGAGGTTTCCAAAGCAGCAACAGGGGAGGTTAATCTGAGCCAGAAAAGCTGTGTGCTGCTGCGCTCTTCCCACGCCTCCCACCCTACCTCCCCACCAGTCCTTTTCATGCTGACTAACTGTGTACAACTTGCTGCAGAGAGAAAAGGAGCACTAAGCCCCTGATTTTTCTGGTCTCCTTATCACAGATATTGCCCACTTTGTAAGATTTGAACACTGTTCCCACATCCTTAGGGAGGGGTTTACATCATTATTTCCTAATAGCCTTCCAGGCAATAGGTCCCTGCCCCAACGGCCGTAACTGCCAGGGAGACGGGGCCATTGTGCGGCTTTCCAAAGTTGGCAACAATGCACGTTTGGGTCGGGCTCCAACTGACTGCAAAGCTGCCCCCAGCTCATTTATCTGTCCATGTCAGGGAGATAAAGTGCAGCATCATTTGGCAAGTAAGCCCCGAGTTAGGTTGATACCCATCAAGTGAATTTCCTGGCCTTGAATAGAAAGCCATAAACCAGCAGTTTTTGCTGCTTTCTCCCATACAGTTCAGACAGGATTCAACAAAGCCAAACCAGCAGCTGTAGGAGAAAATCAATAGGGTTCGAGTATAGCTAAGCCTCCATGAGCAAATACACTCTGTAACTAAATCTGCTGGTACCCTGTGAATTTGAATTGCATTTATCTAAGCAGCATGTTGTCTGTTCACGGGTTAGGAAATGAGTGGTAGGAGCTCGTAGGTGTATCAATAGCTGCATGATCTTTTTACTTGCTCTTAAAGCCAGATATAGGACACAAAAGCACGACACAAGACTCCCCAAGTGTTAGCAGCAACTGATTGAAAATGCAACAGTAATTCAAGTGAGCAAAACCTGAAAAGCCCTTTGAAGAAGGATTCTGGCCAAGCTGATGCCGGCTGCAGTCTGATTTTTGTAACCCACGCACATCTCAGATTACTCAGCCCTTTGCTCTGCTGGCCAGCTACACACCTGTCAACAGATGGAGAAGTACCAGCAGCCTGTTCTCTAAGGAGCAGGGAAATGAGCGGAGGCAGACTGACACAGAGAGGTGAGAAAGAGAAGCCCAGTCCCCTCCTTCGGGGTTTGTAATAAAGATGCTCACAGTTTATAGTAGTGATTCTTTTTGCTTTGGCTTTCAGGCACTGGTGCCTGTGTGAACAGCCATGTTCAACTCTGAGCCTTTTGCCCTTGCCAGCTTGAGCCCTTTTCCGCTGTTACTTCCCTCTAGTTGTCCTGTGTCCATACCCTCCCCCGCTTCTAATTAAACCAGTTTTTCAAAACAATGTATTGAAAAAGCAGTGGCGTTTATGCCCCACAGACTGAAATGTCTGAAGCAGGACTACTGTCCTTTTTTCATTAAAATATCATAGAAATAAGTATTTTACAGATAATTTAAATAGGGTGAAATAATTTCCACCAATACTTCCAACCAGTAATTAATTTCTAAGGGAAACAAACACTGGCACTGCACAGCATAGGGTAGAAAGGTAACAATCTGGGACAGAACTTGCTCTGTTCCTCTCAGCCCCAAGACACCTGCTACAGAGCTGCTGCAGCATCCTTGTCCCACAACACCATGCAAGACTCATCTACTGGTCATGCTGTGCTATGTGGAAAAGCAGAACATGTCAGCATTATCTGTGGACTGGGTCATTTACTATTGAAGGAAAAGACTTAGCAGTCTGAAAGCAGACATCTCCATCCTCCCTCCTCCAGAAGAAATGTGACCTCTTTCAACTTTAAAGGATTTAAATTAACTTGCAATACCAGCGCTGTTCTGGCTGACACAAGGACATAAGCAAAGTGAGGCTGTGGAAAAACAGTCTTTCATTAGCCTCTAACTGTCAAAATGGAAGATTTGTGCACCTGAAACCACGTCAGATTTTTTCCAGCTGTAATAACTGACCAATAAAACATACTTACTCCCTCCACAAAGCTTTCCCTAAATGACTTTGAATTACTTATGTAAACTCTACTGCAAAGCTATCTCTTCTGCTAGCTTGGCATCCCGTCTTGGTTTTTTCATGTAATTGTGCCCACTTTCTTACCTATTTTTTATTTAGTTCATCAATAAATATACTAAATTTTACAAAGTTATACGGTACTACAGGGGTTTTTTTAGCTTCTACCTTTAAGCATTTATTTATGTTTGCATATTGCAGATATAAAATACTTTAAATTATTCAAATAAGAGAAGAGCTGGAGAAATAAAAAGGTGTCCTAGGGTGCACATTTCCGTACTTGCCAGTTTCTTCCAGGGGCATTTACTACAATGTACTCATGTCTAACATAAATGATCACTGAAATGCAAAACACAGCTGGGTTATATTTGTATCCCTGTTTGCTGTTCCAAGAGTCCATGAGCCAGGTAAGATCCAAGATCCTTTTCCATTTTAATCCCCTCTTTAAAGTGCCCTGCAATCTAAAGGCAGAAAATTCTAAGTCCTGATATAAAGGAAGAAAAATCTTTAGCACACAATTAGCAAGCATAAGTAAAGCCATTTTATGTTGTGTTGAAATAATCTTTTCATTGCTAGCTGATAAATACACATTTGGGAAACAAAGTTTTCCTAATAAACAGGGGAACTGGAGCAATATTACCATAAACCCTCCCCCAAAGAGAAAGGACCTGGTTAAATTCATTTCATATGAATTTTATTCCGAATACACTTTGTCCTGGTTGACAGGTTTTTATTTAGTGCATGGTGCTACATATAGCACAGGTCTGGCTGGGGCTACACTGTACCAGCCCCTTTAAAGACCTTCTAATAATAACTGCTGGGGAGTGTCTACCTCACAAGTCAGGAGAAAAGACAGGCCCAAGACTGAGCAAATGATATAGCAAAGATATATGACAACTACTTATACCACACAATGAATCATGGATAGCTAAAGCAAGATCAATTACACTGGCACTGTACCTAGATATTCATAATTGTCCCACATCTGAAAGGTATAATAACAGACAGAAGTGAGGTTAGTAACTGCTCTGTAAGTAACAAATTATAGAAGGAAGCTTTTAAAGAAAAACATCAGAAGATAGTATCTGTCTTCTCAGCTGCATTACAGTGAAAGCACACACTCACAGAAGAGAAAGCAAAGGCAACAAACCTGTTCCCATCTCATCCTGACCACACCAGTCTCTTCAAGACAAAGTGGGAACATTTGTCTCAAGGAAGTGAAGATGTGAACTGAATTGATGGATGGGAAATGGAGCTGATGTTCAAAGCATTTCTGACTTCTGCCAAATTTTATCACAACCCCAGCCCAAGTATTATCATGCATCTAAGGGTTATTTTTCTTTTAGTCCCTTATTATAGAGGTGCATTGTGCTCTAATTTATCATACCGTGGTACACATTTCACAAATCCTTGGAACCCCTAAATTATCTAGGAAGCTTGAAAGAAAGCTCTCTTCAGTGTCCTTTCCTTACAGAAATTAGTAGCTTATGTTTATATATCTCTCTACATTTGTTGTTAATACAATTAAGTGGCATTTCCAGACCAGAGTAAGGAGAATGACGATGAATTTGGCTGTTTTAAAAGTTAAATGAGAGCAGCTTTAAAATGCAACAAGTAAATTGTTCTCTAGAACCAGATCCACTTAGTCTAATCCCAAGCAGTCGTGCATTATTGCTCCCCTTAAAACATCTCAAATATGGCCCAAGGTTGGGAAAAATGTTTAGCAACATATTTGATGGTGCCATCAATCTTTTTACTTTATGCATATCCGAGCTTACCTTCCATGTGGCGGAGGGGCAGGCTGCCAAGGTGAAGGTTACTTTCTCTGTCACTACATTGAAGGTGACACGAAACATGGTTTATATTCCAGTGGACTCAGACCCAGGGCAGGAATCTTCAGCGACGGTCACACTGCTCACTTGTGTGCATGCTGCGGGCTTCTGTCACACTGCACTATACATTCAGCTACCCCATAACGTTATGATCGAAGCTGAAGCCTGAAACAGCTGTAAGGGTCCAGCTTTTCCCAGCAGCCTTGCTCCTGTGTGTCAGGACTAATCAGATTAGCAGGTTTTACTTGTCTGAGTTGGGACTAACAGGTTAGCAGAACAGTTTGAGTGGGGGAAGGGAGCAGAAAATAAATCAAATTAGGGCATTTACTAAGCAGCTGAGATTTCCTTCCTGCTCGCCTTTGTCTCTTTACAGGACTCACACAGAGCTAGGACAATGCACCACAAAAATGAAGCTTTGTTTTAGAGTAGCTCTTTGTATAGGGGAATTTCTCTAACTTTGCCTTGATTTGATTCGTTTTTGATTGCCTGCAATCACCAAGAGGAGAGCTCTCCCAGAGTGGCCTGGATGTTGTGCAGATAAACAAGTCTCAGACAGAAAAGGCATGTATTGTGCTTTTTTCATCCCACACAACTCACCAAGGCAAGACACTGGCTGTGCCAGGAGATCAGTCACACACTCTGTTCTGCACAGTGCTAGATAACAAGATTCACAGATGGTCTAATCTGAAGACTAGGTCAAAAGGGTGAAAGGGAGGGGACAGGACAGGACAGAAAAGGTATGACCTCAGGATCCTCAGCCTGCTTCAGAGTACTTTTTCCATGTCCCAGGACAGATTTATCCTCATGGAAAGGAAAATTCAAAAGAAGAAAAAAGAGAAACTCTATATGATATCCACAATTAACAGTGTTTGGCTGCATGCATAGACTGTGCTACAGGATGTGGGAGATGCTACACAAGGGAGACACTTCCCTCATGGGCACAGCAGATGCAGTCATCTCTCACTGACACCATTACATCATAGCACCAGAACTGTAAAGAACTGACTTAGTTTGGGTAACTTGTCTCTTATCTACATTTGTATTTTCAAAAATAGTTCTCTAGTTCATTAGCCACCTAATTTTCTCCCCTGCCAATAGAGAAACACAGGTGTGATCAACTGCCTTAAACTGCCTCTGAAACTGCTTCTTTCTCAGGATTACTTGAAGGAGGGAGTGTACATAGTGACATTTCAGAGCACTGATGTGACTTGAGATTATTATTGAAAATGTCTACTGAGTGTTCAGACCGAGTTCAAAGATGCATTGACTTTCTCCTACTTGCTCAGTGAGTCTGGCCTGTGCCTCTAGACACACTGAATGAGGAGGCTGTCAAAATGTCAAAATGTCCTGAATATGTTTCCTTCCACTAGTCAGTAACTGCACCATGAGTAACAATTTTGCAATATTAGAAAGGGGCCAGACTTTAAACCCTTCATTCTTGCCAACAGATACCTACTCATACAAAAGTTTCACTGACATTGGACAGATTAGACTCACCTGGGTAGTTATAAGTATATTGACAATCTGACTGGGTAAAAATTAATTTATTCCAGTAATCAAAGTCTTGTGGCTAGAAGATCCAAGGAATGCTCCAAACCTGTAGATGACAGCATATGGCTGGATTCCTGTACATTAGTGTGCCTGCACTGGCAACAATTAAGCCCACAGTGTTTAGAGGGTACAGAAGCCACATCACAAAACCATTATTTGAAGTCCCAACAAAGCAACCCCAAAGCTCAACTCTCAGTACCAGGATCCTTTCCAAGAAGTTCAACAAACCAAACAGCCAGTGTCTATTTATCCTAAACCTAAATAAGATAGAAAAGTAGAATTTCTTAAAGATATACGTAGGCATGCATTTTTAAATGACAGAACAATATATGCTGTGACTTCAGCCAGGTTTAACTGGACAGACAGAAGTAATCTGCTTCCTGTGATTAGGCCGTAAGGGAGCTTTGCTATTTTCATTTAGATAAAATAAGATTAATCTCCCTGTAAATAATATACTAATAGTAAAGTATCTATGTATTTCTTAAGAGACTCATGCACAGTGAAAGGTGTTTCTTTCCACAACTGACTTCTTACTGTCTGCTTTCATCTACTTGTCTGTTTAGGTTCTTTTAGGACTATTCAAACACCAGTTGATGTAGGAGAGGCAAAATAACATGAATTATCTTCTTGCTCTAATTTAGTAAAAGCTATTTTTCTTTTCTTTAAGGTGCAGGTCTATGGATAATCTAATGAAGAAAGTTTTCTTTGTGCAAAAAGATAGAGTTTCCAAGACTGGAAACTGTTTTCTCTGTGCTAATGATGCTGTTGTTCCTATGAGGTATGGTTTCTGCAGAAAGTCAGGCTAAGGTTGAGACAGGTCCTCTGGTAGTTTGTGCCACAATTATAGAGAGCTCTGGGGATGAAAATCCATAGCACGATGACATGTTTTTTTGGCTGATATGGTCTTAGTGCCCACTGTGCTGCTGAGCACAGATTGGTGTTTGCTTCTGATTTTAATCAAAGCAACTCAATAATTCCCCATAAATCCAGAAAATTGTCAATAGTCAGGGTATAACATCATTATACCATTATACACGGATCCACAGCTGCATCTAACTAGTTCCCACTTCCCAAGAAAAAGAACACAGGGCATGTTGGACAGTGTTTTGAAAGAAGAAATCTCTGTGAGATGCTGTTACAAAGAAAAAGCAAAAGTATAAATTTAGAAAGAGTTTTTGACACATAATCCATTGCTTATAGTACCTGTTCTTTGTAATAATTTTCCAGCCATCTTTTCCTAGATCTCAATTGCACAGATTAAATCTCAGACAGGAACCACCTTCAATTTCCAGCTTTGCACAGTAAAATATCTAGCCCAAGATCATCACCTCTGAAAAAGGCCACTGGAATTGTCATGGTACGAAAAACACAGAACAAGCCCAACATATGAACCTCCAAAATATTTATGTCCAGTCAATAAACCTTTTCTTCCTTTTCACACCACTATCCTTCAGTTCCTCCCTGCTCCTTACCCTCCCATTACTTTATTATATGTAGTTTTTTCATGTCTAGTTACCATTTAAACTATAGGCTTCCCAAAGCAATATTTGAGTTATTGTACATACACGCCCACAATTATGCTTCAGTACTAGCAGAAGTGTCATGAGAACAAGCACATTATAAAGTAGGAAAGTCAATATAAAGAAAAGCCAATGCTGAGATCAGTCAGCCTGAACTACTGCCTGAAGATATTTAGAAAAATTATTCCTCAGATATATTTTCACTGTGTGTCAATCCAAAGACATGCATAATATACGTGTTTACAACAAGTACTCTTTTAATATGCTGGAAACACTGACTTAGCAAATTGTATAGCATGCTCCAGTTTGAAGCTTAATGACAAATGCTATTTTATTAATTAAGAATTAATTAAACATGAATTTAAACACTCATTCAAAGCTACTCACACACACTCACATAGAATGCAACACCTTCAAAGAATCATCACAATTTTTCAGGCTGCTATCGGGCAAAAAAAGGTGTAAATGGAAGACAGGCCAAAGCAAAATAATACTTTTCCTGTTGGTATAAGGGGCCTTGGTCAAATATAAAGGGCAAACTCATAGAAGGTAGGCTATAAATGTCATGCCTCATTTTATGAATCTGATCATGAGACACAGTAAATAATTGCATATCTTCATATCACCCCAGAAAACACTTAACACATGGTCAATGTGTTTTGACTGCCAATCAGCATGGATAAGATTAACTTCAGGTTTCATGTATCCTTATGCACATTCCTATTAGCTCTCAAGAGTTTTTCAGGTCTGTTAGCCTAATATCTCAAAGCTGTGACCTAATGGAAAGCTGCAGGTTCCACACTCCCTGAGGAAATATGTGTGGGTAAACCTGCCTTAATAGATTTCCCATCTCTTAAGATCTTAAACCCCATAAAATCAGTTTTGATTCTACAACTCAGTGAATCAGAAAAAGATGCAGATCCTAAATGAGAATCTGCACCTTGACTTGACTTCCAAGGAAGACTGTGTGTCTGCTCTATTATTCTACTGGGTTCCCTGATATACTAGGATTTCCTGCTTTGAAGGAAAGGCTTTTTGAATTCAATAGCTCCTTCTGGTGGTCTGAAAGAAAATGCTTCGTTACAGTCAGCTCACAGCAATGCAGGATCAATGCACCATTCATTGAGTAAATCACATGTATCAGCAACAGCTAGAAGCTATGCCATGAGTAAAACAAACACTGAAGTTATGATTGAAGAAGTATGTCACGCCGAGTATATTCTCCATTACAGTCATAAAGGAGACAAAGTTTCTATGAAATTCTCCTTTCCTGCCATTCCACCACAATATTGCTGCAAATTTTCTTCCATATGGTAACTAAGGAAAAATGAAGAAAAGTGATTGAATGCGAAGTGTCAGAAGTCACAATTCTGGACTACTGGCCCAGCAAGTTTAAGAGAAGTGCCTAATGAAGTATTTGGCAAGGCATATTTCAGAGACAGTGGTTCTGATTTTGAACCAATGATCATATTTAAAGAGAGGGATTTGATGCAAACCTTGCTTGAGCAACAGGAATGTGCATATGGTCAGGCTCAAGGACAACACCTTCAAGAGGGAAAAATGCATTGCAAAGTCTCTGATCAACAGACTTTGAGATGCTCAAGAGCTTTTCATTGTTTTCTTTTCCCCTTCAGAATGTCCAGTGTTAAGTCCTGTTGTCTTCTAGGCTCATCTCTTAAAGAATAACAGCCAGAGAGCATTTACAAGGAACACCTTCTATCCTACCAGTTTCAGTAATGTTGTGTCATTCCCCAGCTGTACAAACAAAACATTGTCTTGGGCGTTAAAATCAGCAGTCCCAGCCTTGTGTCTAAACGATGCATTATTCTTAATTAGCAAAACACACTGGCAGGGTGCTACAATGTATTTCCTATCTGATGGTCCTTTTAAGACTTATCTGGTGAGACATTCATGGATGCTGTCAGAGAAAATCTTTCACATCCTATCTCCAGCAGGGTACTCTGGGTAACTCAACTGAGGTAGACCCATGTTGCCTTAGAGTCTGCTTAAGTGAAGCACCAAGCAGAGCTTCATGTTAAATCAATGTTATTTTAAAATACAACTAAGCTACAATCTGTCCACTCTTTCACCAAATTTTATACTTGGCAAAAATCCAAGATTTTATGAAACAAATAAGACAGGTGTTTAAATTAGCTTTAAAACCACAACACATAGCTCTCTAATACAATTTCATGTAAAATATTTATATTCCAAATTTTTTTTCAAAGCCAACACAGTATAAACTGAAGTGAAAACAATCTATTTTTGCCCAAATATATACTTACATAGTAAGAAACAGTACTAACGGCAAAAAGAAAACACAAAAACCAGAATCTAAACAATAAAGTCAATATTTCTAATCTACATATCTTTCTAGTCAACAGCCCTCATTGATGTCAATGTGAATTTTAGAAAATTACCTGACTGGTACCATCACTGAGTTACCAAAGGAAACCTGTGATTATTTTTTAGCTTGATATTTGGTCTAGACCCTACTCAGAATGCTGGGGGAAGATTGGTTTGGAGTCGACTGCTGATGCCCTACTACCAAGTGATTCAAACTCTTTCTGAATGTTTCAGCATTAGCTGTTATTCATTTGAAGGGCGCTCCACATTATGCAATCAGCAGGGATATTCCTGAACTGGAACACTAGAAAGAAACAAACAGAGAATCCATCTCTGGGAGAGCCAGGGAATGGTTCTGTGCCAGGACATATCTTCTCCCTTCCTCTCTGGCACAAGAAGTTTGTATCCCTGGGACACTGGAAGACATATGAGGGAGGCTTTGAAGGAAAAACTTTGCAGGCAGAGTGCCTTGTGCTTGTTAGTACTTACCTTTCTGGACACTGAAGAACTGTGAGGCTCTAAGTGAGAGCCAACTGAAAATGGAAGAGTTAGAGGAAGGTAAAAATGTGTCAGGATTCCATGTAAATAACTGCAGAGTGTTAGTTGAGGGATGAGCACGCCAAACTAGATTCTCTGTTTACTGTGCACATTTTCAATTGGCTCTTACCTAACTTTTAATTACAATGTGTATGAAAGTAGCACATGAAGCCCTGGGAACAATTAGGAACCCATCCCTCTGCATTAGAGACTGTATATCCACAGAGAAATCTGTCTCCAGCAGCCTTCAGTGAATAAACACATAAAACCTAAACCAACCAGAATGCCAAAGGCATTCTGCAGTAACTGTAAGAACACAGAAACAGACACTGGAGTTCAAACCAAAGGTCTGCCTAGCCAGCCTTTATATTTTAAGGATAGCCTTTGCTGGGCATTTTGGAAAAAGTAAAGACATGGGCAAGTTTGCTATATTTTTTTCCCACATTACTCCAGCTTTCAGCAACCTTCACACAGGGACTTCCAAAGCCAAAGTGTGTTTGTACTTAGTATATTGGATGGACCTTTCTTCTGACTTTGTCTACTTTGTAAAGCCATCAACATTTGTGGGTGTTACAGTGTCTGTGTAATAACTAGTTCTATAATTGAATTATGGGACTGTATAATAAAGTACTCAGTCTTGCTTATTTTCTTGTGAGTATACCTGGTAATTTCACTGGACACTGAATCACATTTGTCTATTCCACTTCCACATGACATTCATAATTCCATACATTACTGTCACACCCTCACTCTGTTCATTCATTTCCAGCCTAAAGAGAAAAATGTGTTGAGCTCGTTTTTCTCATAGAGAGACTTCTCTATCCTAGTGCACATCAGAGTGCACTCCAGAGGTCTGGAGCTAAAGGGACATTCAGTAGGCCATTTCTTAGGTAAGGTGAGAGATTATTTGCTCTCTCCTGACTATCCCAAGCTATTCCAGTGGTGGCCAAGCCTGAGACCACTGGATTTTATCGTCCCCATTGGGACACCCTACTCCTTTTAATTTATCACTGAGAGATGTTTAATTGGCATCTGCCATAACCATTGTCTGATCCATCAGGTAATGAGTCCAGATTCTAGTTACCTCTCTATCATGAAAACTGACCATTTATTCATAACTCTTTGATTCCTCACTTATTATTTATATACTTTATAATGATACTTATTATTTAAGCACTTTGTTTTTTAAAGAGCATCTGTTAAGAGGAAAATATCAAGTGACTTTTGGAAAGGTATGTTTAACTAATCAAATAATTCTTTTTCATGCAGCTATTGACTCCAGTACCATGCTATATTTATGAAGTCCAATTTCCCACTATAAATCCACCACAGCACTTTTCTCCTTTACTGAATTTACTTGTCTGTCTACCAAAGGCATGCCAGAGAGCAGGGGCAAGAAGAAAAATTCTTTTTAAGATTATACAAAACCAGTCATCTATATAAAAACCAAATGTGAATGACAATTCAAATGAGAGGGAACAAGTCATTCATTGACTGGGAAGCTGTTAAAGTGAGCTCAGTAACAACAGGCAGCACAGACCAGGGTTTGGTCCCTCTCCCTACTGCTCCTTTGTAGAGGAGCTAAAATGAGCCACTTTGCAGCTTTGAGTTTCCCCCCCACTTCTTTCTGAAACCCTTTTAGAAATCAGGATTCTTTCCTGTACAGTGCCTTTCTGCTGTGGTGCTATGATGTTTAACTCAAGGCCAAGAGCTTCAACAGACTGAGCAGAAGGTCTCCTGTTCGTGCATATCCAAAAAAAACACCCATGAGCTATGCTGTTATGTTGCTGAAGGGAGAGAGACCCACTGGGAAAAGAGGATTTGGTGAGGTGTAGACTTGTGCTTTCTGACAGAACTCTTTGCCTCTGGCCATAGAGGAAGTTTGTAGCAGCTATAGGAGGGCAAGCCAGACACCTTCCACCACTCAGCTCAGTTCCTTGCCTGCAAGGCTTTATGCCTTCCTTCCACAGCATGTGCAAGAGGGAACCTGTGTGTCAAAACAGCTCTATTCTGAAACCAGACATCTGGTGTAATGTTCTTAGAAGGTTAATAATGCCACTAGCAGCTGAATTAAGTAAATGACAGTGTATATGTTAGAAAGATGACTGTGACCCTATGGAGAATTAATATGTCAAAGCACATTTATTTCATATCAGCTGAACTATAATCAACAGAAATGTTAAGCCTTATTTGAAAAAATTATTTCTATTACTTTGGGAAAGGTTTTTATCTGCTTGCTCTAACATCACTTTTTCTACTGTCAGTAGTAGAAAAGGGTTTCTGGAAACATTTTTCAGTCAAAAAAACCATTAAGAATTCTAAATTTCTTTTAAAAACAAAGAAACAACACAAAATTATGTACTTTCTTAAAACTTGATAACATTTTAAATGTATTACCAGACACTGGCCCCTGGCATATGATTATGGTTTGTTCCAGCTCGAGGACTAAGTCTGGGGCTTACAATTGTTTATTACAATAGTGTTAAAAGAAGGCCCTTGGCACACGAAGCTTTTATTCAGAATTACCAAAACTGTGCAGCTGAATGACTTGGGATTGTTAACTGTCTAGTAGATAGGTAATGGACTAATGATCAAGATACCTTCAGGCCATCAAAGAACTATTAGAAGTTTAAACAAGATACCTTTAGTGCAGTTTATCTCATTCATTAAAGTGTAAGTACAATAAGGGTAACAGACCTGTAAACATATTAGAGTTCAGGGGCATAGTTAGTACACTTATAAAAATGTACAACAAACATACATGATCAGGTAAATGAAGATCTGCCTAAATATTTACAGAGAAGAAATCTGTCTCATGGTTGTCCAGATGTCCCTGGGACCAGTTTGATAAGCAAAAGAAAGTTGTTGTTGTTAATTACAGGCTGAATAAAAGAACTTGAGTGATTGCATCAGTCCCCAAAGTACTACAAATTTTCAGACAGGGATACAAGTATAAATTATTCTGGTAGCAACTTATTGTCCATCCTTAGTGTAGAACCCATTTGCTGGAAATGCTGAAGTGCCTGGAGTAGCTTGAACTACCTCCAAAACTACAAAGACTGGATGAAAATCCAGTCATTATAGTTTCAACTTTACTGTCCTCACTAGATAATCAATGCCTGGAAGTGGAGGATTGAGGTGATTATCTGCAAGAGCTGCTGTGGCTTTTGGTCAAAGGTGTACACAGTGTCCTCTGTGTTAGCAACAGCTAGGAAATGTGTAGGTGGGACAGCATTTATTGCTGTGTAATAAGATAGTGACTGTTGTGGAAGAGTTCACTACCCAGATATTCACATAAACAGAGTAACATGCAAACCATGTTAAATCTTATTTCTAATTTCTTACTAATTTCTCAGCCCAGTCCAATCCAAAGTTCTTCCATCCTGCTTCACCTTTCCCGTGCTGTTCTTTGCTAATGTACACTAGGCCATCTTTCCAGGCTTTCCCCTAGCTTGCCTTGTGTCTCCTCCTTCTCCCTGTTTTGATGTCTGCTTCTTCCAACTTCTCATCTTTCTTTCCTGCACACATTTTTCAGCATCAGCATGATGCTGGAAGGATCTCATCTTCACTTTTCTTATAAGCCAGAAGAACTCTCCACCAGCTCAATTCACTTTTTATCCTCATCAGAAACATTTCCTGTCTTGTGCCCCTTTCCATTCCTGCAGTGGTTGCATAACTACTCTTACTAGATACAAGAAGACAAGGTTTGACTTAAAGATGACATTCTAAATACAGCTGCTCCAAATACGCATACACATGCTATTTTCATCCCCACTGTGCAGCTCAGCTGGCAGTGACAGTCTCACAAGGCAAAAACAAAAATACACTCTCAACATTAAAGATCCTTTGACGCTCTCTGCTGCTGTTACATTTGCTCTCACCAACTGTGCATAGCAGTCATCTCTAGATCTCTCTCCTATACTGTGTAATTCCACACACATCAGTACCTTTCCCAACTCTCACTCCAGGGCACAAAATCTTGCATGTGCCACTGCTGTGATAAAGTAAAATCACATGCTGGTACTTAGAAGTTTCAGGCAGGGCAAGACACAATGAAGACAAAGCTCATATGGCTTACAGTTTGACCAAATTAGTTTTGGAAGACCTTACTCTGCAGTCTTACACAAAGGAAGTCACTGAGCTGGTGAAAGAATTCTTGTCACAGAACCTAACTCTGTGAAGACATTCCTGGTACAAGACAGTGAAACTATTTAGTACATGTGCTGTATGCAAGAGACATCCCCTTCTTCCCTCCATCAGCAGAGGTTTTGTGCTGTTGTTTCCCAGAGCTTGTTTAAGTCATCATTACAGACATATGATGTCTGTTGTGCTACCAACCACTGTGTTCTTTGTCTTCATTACAAGAGGCAGGCTTAAGAAAGAAATTTGGTAGAAAGGTTTATTATAATCCTGCAGAGTCAGAGAGAGCAGAATTCCCAAACCTGCCTGAGCATTTCCCTGTATGATTTAAATCAGATTGCTTTATCTTCTTCTTGGTTTTGTAATTCTTCAAAGACCATGGCAAGGATGCTGAGAACATTTTTGCAGTCTGCTCTGAATCAGGCCTGGAATTCTCCCTGCTGTTGCCCACTACTATAATTTTCCCAGAAATTTCCACACCTCTATTTCTTTGCAAAGGCAAACCAGCTACACTACAACTCTCTACTTGCCATCTGCTGGTAAGAATACCCTGTCTTTATGTCAATACACAGTTCTTAAAACCTCCTTGTCATGATAATAAAACAATATATTCAAGACAACAAGTCAGCCTTAAAAACTTGCAAGCAAGGCAGTGAGTTTGGCTTATGTACTGGTCTGTGAGAGAGCTGAGCTGCCTCAGCAAGAGCCAGAACTGCAGCATCACAGCTCCTGCTGCTTCCACCTGCAGGACAGACAAAGAATCCTTCAGACACTCCTGTCACTGTAAAGAAATGACATCCTGAGTTTCTTGAACCACGTTGTAAGACAGAAATACAAAGACCTCTACTGAGTGATTTCTGTGCCTGTTGGAAGCATTGAATACAGCACCATGTCTCTCAACTCATTTACTCTTCTATTGGACCATGTTTTCCCTTCTAGTGAACACCAAAAAAAAAAAAAAATACTGCTTCAAATGCAATTCTCTGAACATATTTAATTTATCTAAAAGATGAACTTTATTTAACTGAAGAGTTATCACTTGCTTAGGAAACATCCCCCACACCTCTATATAAATATATTTATTAAACCCCTACAACTTAAAAGGAAATACTAGCTGCAGGATATTGAGGTGTTGTTTAGTTTGTCAATATTTTTATATGAGAATTTATTGATTCAAAAATCCTGTAATTAGAAAAAGCCTGAAAACACTTGGATTTCCCCATATCTTCCCAGTAATTTAGATTGCTGTGTAATGCTGTAATTTTGCAGTGTGAGAAACACCATTTCAGTTTCTAACTGATCTGCATTGAATTAATTTTTAAAGTTGTTGAATTATGCTAACAAGATCACAATATCAAAAGACCTTCAGGGGCAAGTGGATAGAGTTGGGAGTTAGCTCTGTCATCCCTGTGAGATAAAAGATTTGTGCTTCCTCTTGAGATACTCTAAGCTAGCAATACAAATCCTCAGAGCTCACATTAATGCAAGCCTGACTGACAACCTACCATTCAGAGCAACCATCTCAGATTTCTGCAATTAGCATGTGCTCTAAAATTTCTGACTCTGTAGGCTTGGTCTCTAATTTACATTTTCAAAAGGCTCCTAAGAATGAAGATGCCAAGACTGAGCAAATTCACTGCTCATGAGACACATTCTGCATATCTGCAAGTTCAGTAAAAGTGTGCTTCTGTTAAAATCAATAGGATAAGTATCACATGGGAAAAAAAAATTACTCTTCTCACCAAGTCAGGAGTACTCAAGGCTTTCATGGAGAAACTCTGGAAAGAGACAAAAGAAACTAGTCAATGTACTGAAATAGGAACAGTGTATTAAATAATGCAGAAAGTTGCAGGCAGCACTTGCTAATCCCTGAAAATCTCTTCATGGCCTTAATAGCAGCTTTTTATATGGAAAACTGTATATTCAAAAGGTCTACATACAACTTAATCACATAAAAAAGAGAAAGCAGAGCTATTAGACATATCATCCCATCTGCTGCCAGTGACTGATTTTTCTCTTTATCAAGGTTTGCTTTAGAAGACCAAAGAAATCAGATTATTTTTTATTTATCCAGAGAGATTATTTCACATTTTAAGAATGTTTTCCTGAAGAATAGGAGGCTTGAAAATCAATGAGATGTAACCATCAATGCCTGAATAGGTCCCACATTGGAATGCTGAAGTCAGCACACAATGGGTAAAACAATATTGCTGAGATCAGTTACTGACATTTTCATAATGCATTAGACAAATGTCACACACCTGAAGTTTCAGAAACTACATCCTAGTTTCCCTGGATCTAAGATACAATTTGTGTTAGGTCAAGTTCACAACAAATAAAGATGCCAAATTATCTAGTCAATTTATAATAATATATCCATTCTGCAAGGTTAGTCAGGTCATCCATTCAACTATTTTAGACTGTCCATTTTTGCAGGGTAACTTTGGGATTTTGGGTGGTTTTTGGAAAAAGAATGAAAAAATGACAAAAGGCCAATTTAAGTGGATTTTTGCAAAACAATGACATTACCTGTTCTCTTACTTCCAACTAAAAAAGCCATCAAGAATTAAACTATGTGTGAATGAGTAACATTTGATGCTGTGTAGCTGTTCACTACATCAACATTTGCTTTGCTGTATCTGATAATAAATAAAAATGCTGACATTTATTATTAGACTAGATTAATGCATTAACAGGATAGGATTTTCCCCATTCTGAAAATCATCTAAAATATTAATATTTATTGTTTTCTTCTTCCTCCTCTTCTTAGCAAAAAGCAGAAGCAAGAAGCTCTGGTTAAAACACCTTCAAAACTGCACTGGCATGCACAGCACCAGCAAGTTAAGGGGAGTGATTTTGGTCTAAGCCAGCTCCCACTTTCACCACACCAAGTGGAGGCAGCAGAGGAATAATGCCCAATAAGCACTGTGGATGAAAATCCAGGGAAGGGAAGGGGCTGGAGGGTTAGCTGCAGGAATGCAAGCTGAGTCTCACCCTGCAGACAGGGAGTCTTTTCCCATCCCATTTGTTTGGTACAGATGTGCCATCGGACCAATAAACCCAAAGTTATGAGTAGCACCTCTCAGCTTTACACTTGTGCTAACTGAAGAACCACAACAGGATTTTTACCTCCAGGCTTTAACTCAGCACTATTCAAATTAACATTCATTTTTATCCCACATAGGGAAAATTAAGAAAATAACCTAAGAATATTGAATATATCTTGGAGCTTTAATGAAGAAAGCATGAATATCATCTGATACAGCTAAATACAGCTTCTGCAGTTCAGGCAAAGTCTCATTGAACACAGTGTAGGATCTTAGCTAGTCTGCCACTTTATTTTTGCAGTTTTAATAATTTTGACATTTACACCACATTTCTTTACCATTAAGGAATGGTAAACCTTAGACAAATCTTATGTAAAGTTTAGAAATATAAATATAGAATATCTCAATCGGAAATTATCATTTCACTGTAATTGCTGAATCTTCTTTAGGTTAAAGCTATCACACTGATCACTGAACATTAAAACTGCTGAACAGTTTTTATTCTTTTGTATCACTATAATTAATATCTAGTAAAGGGACAATAGCAGAGCTGTTCCTCACCCCCTATCTATGGCTCCCTGCCTGTGATCCAGCAGCTCAGCTTATCTGTACCAGTCACAGGCAGACTGGACTGTAACAGACACCAATAAACAATGGAACCAGCAAAGCCAAGGGAGGGCAGAAGGAGGAAGAGAGAAAGCCACTCATGACTGAATAATTAAGGCTAATTCACCACATGCCAGACTTGATGCTCTCTGCACTGCAACCTCCCAGCTGCCATATCAGGTCTACAGTCAAACTACTTTCTGGTGTTTAATCAAAAATAAAGCTACTGAAACAAGACTCAGAGAAAAAGTGTGGTGTCAGTAATTTCAGTTGGCATACACCATTTTTTTGAGCCAATGATGTTTTGTATTTGTAATGCAATCTTCTAGTGGTTTGCAATAGTCATAAGGAGATAAACAAGACTGTGTATAAATGCAACTCTGATTGACAAAGCTGAAAAAACTTAGGAACTCTCAAGCACATAAGCCCTTTTTCAGTTCTAAATCTCCAAGCAAAACTAAGAGTATGAATCATTGCACTGACTTTAGTGTAATTGAATTAGTCATTGAATCAAGGAAAAGGACAGTTGGGAGCAAGGGAGCTGAAGAGAATGTTAGCAGAAACATAGCGATAATATTTTATGCTCTGTGGGAACAGAAATCAGTGATTACTGATTACAGAACCATGAGCTCTTAATAGAAGATATTGAATGGAGGAAAGAAAACCAATTAATTTTCCTACTGAGTCCTATGAGTTTTACTACGCACTAAAGGTGTGAATTTTAGTTCCCCTACTAATTTCTTAAGACATTTTTCATACCTTACCTAAGTTTGAGAGCTCAAACTGGCTTTACATATATATATATATATATATATATATATATATATATATGTATTTCCATACATTCTACTGGAGATTTCTGGGACTTTTTAATCAATTAGCTATATGAATTAATTCTGCTGCTTATTTCTTGTTTCATTTAATTTCTACAATCATAATTTGGCACTCTGGATAAGGTATATCATCATATCCTAGGACAGAAGATCTATACATCCAAGGCTGGGAAGAGAGCTGATGGGAAGCTCTGTTGCAAGGTATAGTCTTCTTCCAAGGGAGTGTTGGCTTACAGTAAGATGGGACATCAGCCTGTACATAATGCCATCTAATTATTTTAGGTTCAGATCTCTTACTGCAGTGAGGTAATTTTTTTATAGAGAGCATACCTAATAATCTACCAATGGGCTGAAAGAGTTACTGTAGCAGTGCTAATCTATTTCCACAGTAGTGCTGAAGCTGGTCTGACAGGCACTAGAACCAAGCAAGCATGCACTTGCTTTATTAGCCTTTAAAGAAGTTGAATTTAACACTCTTGTGAGCTTTTCTGATATGAAAAGTACTTTAGTCACAAAAAGGGAGATAGAAAAGTGCTGGTAAGTTTAAAGGACATCATTTAAAATTTACCAGCTTGTATTTGTCTGTGGTGTACATGGTGCATGGGCTGTGGAAAGAGCACCACCACCCCTTGTAGTACATTCTTTTTTATAAAATCAAAATTCCTAGAGGCAAGTGGTTGTGATCCTCCACATTATGCCCTATGGGTTTCTTCATTGACAACAGGTGTGGTGTGTCTAGGTTATGCTGCATGCTCCCATTCCTGCCTTCTTTTGCAAGCACGATCTGCTTTGACATATTTCAGTGAGCAGAATGGGGGCAGCAACAAATGTCATATGAACACTGGTCACATCTACTCACAACAAACTGCTCACATGACCTTGATTCACCTTGAATCTTGGATCACCTTGATCATCAAGAATCTTGAATCACCTTGATTCATCAAGATCATTGATTGATCTTGATGGGCTCTGCATGCAGGAGAACATCTATATAACAAGCTGAGCAGGCAGTCCACCACCAATAATGTGTTAAATAAACCACCAAGTGCTTTCCAGCATATTTTCCAAGGTAACATATAGCTAGATCCAGCTTTCAAAACACAAGAAGTTTTTCCAAATGTCCTATGACATGGCATGTCCAGCTCTTCCCTGGAGAAGGATGAGGAATATGCTGTCTTTTCCACAAGCCACACAGCATTGAAATCTGTCAGGTCCCTTCCTGAGGTCAGGGGAAGGAGGATGCAGCTCCTGGCTTCAAAGGATTTGGGTCAGCAGGCAGCTGGGCCCCTGCTCCCACCCCTATCACCCTGACCCTGTGTGCTAGTGGTGTGCTGGCGCTGGAGAGGAGCTCAACAATCCTCTGCTCATCCCTGTGCCTGGTGAAACATGACATTGAGCAGAAAATGTGTCAATATAGTGTGTATAAAGTTTTAAAAATCAAAAGCTTTGAATAAGGTATGTCTAAATCTAAACTAATTTTGTTCAACCAATTGTAAATTAGTGTATCTTAAGCCCATTACTGCATGCCAATTTTGTATTTCAAATTAGCCAGGATGCTAGAGATGGGATGAGAAACCTCTAGTGATGGAGCACACCTCTGTGGTATGCAATAAAGCAGCTGTAGCTGATACAAAACCTCCCTTCACAGCAACACCTGCAGGTTATACAAAAACCAAGTGGAGGATAAACTCATTCATTCAATTCCATAAGTGTGTGCATGACCTAGAAGCACTCAGTGGGGCTCATGCCACTGAAAATTCTTCTGGGGCAGCATGGGAGCAAACAAAATGTGTTTAACTGCTCAGGTATAAACTTGATGGTTTGGACTGCATTAGTGCATGTGTCTTTGTTTTCTTTCATGAGAGTAACAGCTTCTATCAGCACACATTACCCTGTGTTAGGTGTTTAAAACCCTTGAGAAAAGGACAATCAGATTTTATTCAGGTAAAAATTAATATTATTTCTCCCTTTTCCCCCTTTAAAAATATTTACAAAAGGATTTTTTTTTCCTAAAAGTATTTTTAATCAAGATTTGATATAAATCTGCTTCTATCCCTGTAATAAACTGAAAAAATATCTTCCTTGTTATTGAAACTTCAGCACTATAACAGCACAATGTTTTCCCCTAATGTTTCAATAGAGATTCAAATGGTAAAAACCACAGCTGAACAAGCAATCTGAAAATTGTTTTTGATCTGCCTCGAAGGTATAAATCTTCCTATCTATATAAACAGTTATAAGCAAAAAAATTATGAGTTATGAGCAAAAACGTTGTCACCAGTCAAATGAAGATAATAATTTGTTTTTCAAGTATTTATGGAGGAAAAAAGTCTTCCATTTATCTCTAGTTACTGTACTGTGTAGTCACCACCAATGATAAACCAGCAGAATTCAAATAAAATTACAGCAATTTTATTTGCAAGAAATATCTCCAGTGCAGTTGTTTATGTCCACTTGGCAATTTCTAAATTACTTTTATATGCACAAAAGTGGAAGGAAGAAAAACATGCAATGTTAGGCTCTAAGACAGTGAGTGAAAATGTCACCTGACTTTCACCGGATCTGTGATCAAAAGAAAAAAGTCACTCTTAGTTTCTCCACCTGCTTTGAAACTCAGGAAAGACATCAACATCTACCCCACAAATGCCAAGTTAAGCAATAGTTACACAGAAGAACTTCCCCTGGCACTTGAAGGGAAATGGAAACTGAAGTTTTCATTGCCTTATCAAAGAATCACTGCAAAATATAATTTTCCAGACAAATGGAACGAGGTAGAACACAGTAAATACTCATGATTATTCTCTGTATTTGCAGAAATCAGTAGCAAAACTTCCAGTGATTCAAATACCCATGATTTCACTAGGAAGGAAAGGAATGTAGAGTTGGAGGAGGAGCTTTTTCCTTTTGAATTTTCGCTAAATAATTAGTTAAGCTTCAGCAATTTTCAATACAGGTCATAATTGTTTCAAACTGCTGCACTCACGTGGTCAATGTCTTTTGCAGACAGTGCTGCACCACAGGGAATAGCCAACATAATTATGTGGCACAGTTTGGCTCGAATTAATCATTCTGAGAGTTCAGGTTAAGAGAGGTTAGATTTCTGAGTTGTCTAAACCAGGTACCTAGAAATGCTCTTTTTGTCTTAGCCTTTTGTAAAACAAAATAACGACGCATAAAATTCTTTTTGCTCACAGAGTGCTGCTTGCACACTTCCCAGCACTGGAGTTAAGTGCTCTCTGACTAACACTGCTCTGAGACATTTTCAATTTGAGTAGCAAAGGCCAGAGGAGTTCTCATATGAACATCCTTTACCCTACAGAAGTGCCCTCCACATGGCTGTACCCGCTAGAGTGGCAGAAGAAATACTTTTCACCACAGGCAAGAGCAACGAGGCTGGCAGTCAGAACTGATGTCTGTGATACTGCCTATCCTGGAAGCTGTCTCCAGGGCTTCAGTGTTTGCCAGATGAGCAGCTGCTGAGGCTGAGAGCTCCCACACAGGAGGCCTGTCTTCACCTGAAATTTTTGGTGAGAAGTTTTAATCAAAACAGTTCATCTTTTTTTTCAAACTGAGACCATGGAAAATGGTACAGTGTTCTCAAGAGCTCTCATTAAGAATCGCTAGCAGCTCTTTTTTTGGTGCATAGATTTGAAATTCAGGGTTAGTGGATTGTCTGGCCCAAGGCATAGGATTTGGTGATGTACAAAGTGTGGACATGCTCTCCTGTATTCTTATAACTCATCTTTATGGATGAACTGAGAAAAGCTGGATTGAGCATAAAATGATGAGAAAAGCAAGGAGTTACAGGAACAGAATAAAATAATTGGGTGAAGGTGGCAAAGGGAGTCAAACACCGAAAGAGTAAAAGGGCCTATTTTCCCAGAATGGAAAGACTTAAGAAGGGGAAAAAAAAGGAGAAAAGATCAAGATGAAAATATCTGTAACAACCAAAAAGCTCCAAATTATAGGATTTGGAGCTGATACTAGATTTCCCTGCCAGTAATACAACAATTTTAGACATTATTAAGCATCCCATGTTTTAAAAGTGTTCAACAAGAGGTAGCAACATACTACCATATCATTTACTCCATAAACTCTGTATATGGAGGTCTGCACTGCACATGTTTTCAGAATCAAAGTTTAACCACAAAGATGACTCAACAGAATATCACTACATCTCTGAAGGATAAATTAACAACAACAAAAAAAAAGATATTCACGCACTCCCTGGATGTATGAGTTCATATTTTAAACAGCAGGAATATAGCAAAGGGAGAATTTTATAAAGTTGAGAAATGAGGAATCAAATAGTAGGCATGCAAACTTTTTCTGGCACAACAGACTGCTGAGCTGTATTGCTGACACAGAGGAAGGGAAGCCCAAGTCCAGCATCCGGACTGAGTCCTTTCTGCCACACTAACATCACTGTTACTTGTTAACACACAACTCCTCAGTCTTCTTTCCCTGAACTGAAGGCTTTTATATATGTGTTTTACCACAGAAACAAAGGAACTTTCTGTAAGGCTTTTTTTCTTTTCTTCCTATTATGTATTTAAGGCTATTAGTTCAAATTTTAGGCATCACTTATATTCTCAAAGTCATTTCTTCTCAGATATTATCCATTCCCCACTGCCTTTTGAGGTACCTAATTTTCCTAGCAGCCTACATTTCTATTGATAAAATCACCATGTCACTGGCACATCTGCTGCCAAATATGTACCATATGTTTCTCTTTCTCTCCAAGCAAAACAGTTACCTGTTTTAGATTGAGTTTAGGCTGTGAATTTAAATAGTGCAGTACAAATTCATGAGTCTTTTGCATCAGGAAAATGTTGTTTATAACTGCTTTCCTTACAGAACCTAGTAATTATCCTAATAGGCCTGTTTTTATCAGTAAATTAAGTCCAGTGAAAACATACAGTACATGCATGACTAGAGAGCTCTTAATTAATTTTCAGATAATTAAATCCCTTTCAGATGGTTAACCCAGTTTTGGGATTCATATGGACAGTGTAACAAAATATGCCAGAAGGTAACAAAAATACTATGAATATTCATTCTAAATTGTTCACCACAGACTACTACAGAGGCCAGGAGAAATTCCACACTGTCAGTCTTCTGTGGGGACTTGTATTATCAAACTTGCTGAAAAGATACCTTTTAGGCAATACTAAAAACCAGCCTTTTACAGGAGAAAAAAAAATTGTTATTATTCATACCAGTTTCTAGTTTCTTATACTGAAGATTTTCTTATCTTAAAAGTATACATTTTTCTAAATTTATTAAATCTAATTCAGTTCTGATACCATCCCCCACCCAACTGGCACAGCATAATTAGTGAGTGTAATTTTTATATACAGATATGGTAACAGATGGTACATTCAGGATCTCTACTTTGAACTAGCAGAAACTATTTAATTAAAGTGTGATTTCATTCAAAACAACCCAGCCCTGACATAATAAATTTTATTCTTGAATGGGAAGTTGATGAATGAAACACATATACATTGCCGATAGTGTTTCAACATCTTTACAGAAATTTATTTTAAAGTCTTATATCTGGAGTAAACTAAAACTGAGTATTTCACCAAGATACACATTTCTCCATATGATAAGAAAAACATGAAAATGTTTTCAGTTCTATTCAGGATCTACAATACAGGCTAATGAAATTCGGTCCAATAACAGGATTACTAATGCAAGCAACCTCCTATCCTGCAGCCTCTGTGTCTACTCAAAGCACAGTTCTGTCATCCCTGAATAAGGCACATAAATAAAGAAGAAAAAGTACAAGAATAAGACTGATAAAGTCAAGTTTCAGTTGCTTGAAATAATTTTTACAATTCCCACTGTGTCATTTAATAATTTTTTTTTTAACTAGCAGCATTGAAACAAACAAGCACTACAATCCTTGAAGTTCTCATGCAGTTCTCCACCTAAGGAGGGATACATTTCCTGATCTGATAGACTGAAAACCTCACCCCAGACCTAAACTAATTTCAAATTAATGAGGAAGTTACTGCTGTTTCCAGGGAAAAGCAATGAGGAGCAAGCTCTCTACAGCACAACTAAGTTACTGTAAAAGATAGCAAAGGCAGAACTCAAATGCAGATCCTGCAGTTCTACTGAAGCAAGGTATACCAACATTCTCCCCAGACAAATAGAGCACTTTGGTTAATTAGTTAATAGGAAAACTCTGCTGATATATGATGGGTACTCCTTCTCACAAGAAGCCTTGTCTAAGTCAATACCAGGTAGCAAAGAAGCTGGATGCACAAGATTTCTTTTGGCAGAAACAATGTATTTGACATATGAGATCTTCTTAGGGATGTCCATGTGATTTTAACTTCCCTAACTTCTCTAAATGGAAGGAAAAAAAAAAAAAAAATATACACCAAAAAACACTTTCAAAAGGAACTAGTCCTATTCCAGTCTATTATTAGTACCATGTTTAATTGCTGTCCAAGCAATATTTCAGCATCTGCTGAGTAGCAGCATACAACCAACTGTAGTTTGGCAATTACAGAGACAGAGTTATCCAAGAGTTAATCAGCTATCCTTATGTGGCTATGCTTCTTTTCTGAGGAGGAGTGCTCATTCCCAGCACATTGCCAGGTAGTGTGGGGAAGCTCCTTCTTTGTTTCCATCAAACTGTCTTCTGACAAGTGGAGAACAGTTCCAGCACTTGCAATTTGAGCATTGAATTGTCCTCACCTTATTTGAACCTGATTTTCTATTTGTTTCAATAGTATTTTCACTGCTTGCCTCCTCTGAGGATCAGTTTGACTAGAAAGATCTATATGCCAGGGTTAAACAGCTAAATGGAGTGAGAAAAATCTTCAATTAGCTGAAAATTATTTCAGCTGGGCAGGCTGAGAAATGTCTATTGTCTGAAAAGCTGCAAAAGCTAATGGATCAGCCACTATATTTTTTAATTATTAAATTCAAGCTGAACATCAAATATTTTGTACCATTAATTAAAAATAGAACAACCAACCAAAAAACAAAAAACCCCCAGTAAAATCAAGAGTAATAAAGTCAACTATTCAAATATTGAAATTGCTTTGGATAATAGAAGCCCCAGTCTTGCAAAGAGAGTGGTAATGAATCACTACACTAAATCAAACAAACTGTCCAGCTTCCAGCATCAAATCACTGCTTCCATTTTGGATGTATTAAAAGAAATACTCTTATTCTCAGTGATCACTTACAAGCAGTTTCATAAGTAGTCTTTGCAACCTTATCTTGACGTTATTAGAAAAATTACAAAGAACAGAGAAGGGTATTTTAAATACATTTAGATGAACAATTAACTGATAGCCTTTTCCAAAACACAAATAATCCTCCTTACTATGGTTTATAATTATTTCTATTGCAGTAGTGTTTAGAGGTTTAGCCATGGCTCAGATTCCCTTTGTGCTAAATGCTGTACAGGAACAAAAAGACAATCCTTGTCTTGAAGAACTTACAGGCAAGCATGTGATTATTTGCTAGACAATGCATTTTAGACCATAATTGCCTCATTTGTTTCAGCCCTGCTCATCTCTCATCTTTCTTAATGGAATCAAGGTATTGACATCACAGTTGCTGGGTAGAGAGTATGGATTTGTATGCAACCATATGCACAGTTATAACAAGAGGGCTGCAGTTATTGTTGAAATCCTTATTTAGAAAGCATATTATTTCTTTGCCTTTGATATGCTAAGCAGTAACTGTTTTTCTCTGAAAATATTTAATAGACAAAGCTAATTCAGCTTTGCTGGCCCTGAGCTTCTGTGCATTAAGCCATCTGCTTTTATGGGGGAATGTTACTAGAACAGGAGAGGGAAGAAAGCAGGTCATTTGTCAGTAGATAGAAGTTAAATAAAACTCAGTTTGATTAAGCAGAATGTCAAAATATAAGTTAATTGAGAAAAAAGTAAATTAAAATCATTGCCTACTGTCACTTCTGAAACATTATGGCTTATCATTTATGCACACCGTATCTGTGCAAGAGCACCCTCAATCCCTGCCTGCAATAGCTGCACATTGTAATTTTATTATTGCCTCAGGGTTTTGCTAAAACTCGTCCTTGGCAAAGCAGCAGAATTTCAACAAAATTATGCCTAATCACATTTCTTAACCTCAGTCAAAGATTAATTTGTCCTGTTCTGTTTATCATTGCAGAAGATACAAATTTCATCTCTTATTGTGCTTCCTTTAGTTCTGATTCCAGAAGCAAATGACATTATTTTCTTAAACAGAATTGAAAAACCTTTGTTTCCATTATAGTAAAGATAAGTTGTTCAGTCAGTTCCACAGAAATCAAAATTTTCTCACAAGCTTCAAATATGACAATTTGTGGTTAGTTCTTTATGTTTTCTCTAAATCAATTTATTCTATATTTTTTTTCTGTTTTCTCTAAATTCTTTACAGTCAAAGATGAATTATGTTTCAACCAATCTTAGTTACAGAGAGCACATATTTTCCACAAGCTGATGTCATCTCTCAGTACATTTTTATTTCACAAAGGAAATTCTCCCTTCTCAGTACAGAAAATACTACTCACCACTGCTCATCTTCTGCTTTACTCTGTTCTTCATCAAATCATACACTCAAATGGGATACTGGCACCCTCCTGAGTAATCCTTCACCTCTTGTCCTTAAAATTTTCTACTCTTGCATTTAACTGTGGAGAAGAATAAGGCTGCAGGTTTTATATTATATCAGTTAAGAAAAAAAAAAAAAAAAAAGCAAAACCCACAACAGCAGTCTACACTGCTAGACTTTTAAGTCAGTTTCTGTAACAAAAAAAAATTCTGCTCTTTTATTGGCTTTGCAAAGGAATTAGCATGCAATTGAACGTCATCATCTTTGCCAAGCAAATAGCTGTAGATATACATTAAACACTCCTAAGTCTCTTCAATCCCATTTAGCCTCCACCTGTCTCTCAAAATGAGCATCCCATTCAGGAAGAAGCAGAAATACCATACTGACATAGAGAGAATACAAATCTGTGTATTTCAAACACACTACTTCTTGCCTGGCTGTTCTCACTCTTTGCATGAAAAGTACAAAGAGCATCAAGAGATGGCAAAGCATACACCAGTCAAACACAACTGCATTTAGCTTAAGAAATAAATGGTATTCACATGTTTTCCACAAGTTATCTTGCTTTTATAGCCTCAGCCATATGGACAAAGCAGAGGTTTATTGGTTATGAATACAAGTAATTATATGTATTCTTGTGCTTACTTCACTGTATATACATATATATGCTGCTGCATGCCAGTCAACTTTCAGAGCAGAAAAACACAATGTTCAGTACCCAGATCAGTGGTGCTGGTCTTCTTTTGAATGAGAAGTGGATTTTGAATCTGTCACTCATCATAGATATATTCTCAAACATATGTAGTGCATTTGTTGCATGTACAAGAAATATTCTACCTGTAAAACAGAAGTCAGAATAACAGGCAGTGGGACTGTTCATAAAACAGTTTGTTATTTTACAGAAATTTTATCCTGCAACCCATACCATCTTTCTCACATACTTCCATACTGCAAAGTACATCTGAACACCTAGCTGCTAATAATTTCTTCCTGAAACATGTTACTCAGAATCATTTAAAGCCATGAAAATCAACACTGCAGGGAGCAGCCAGACCATGGTTTTCCTGCTGTTCCATGGGCTTTGCAGACAGACCCAACCAGGCTGCCAAGCCACCATTTCCAGGCCTCCATCCCTGTGCCAGCCTCACCAGGACAATGGGGTGCCAGGGACAATTTGTCGCCCTGAAAACTCAGTTTTTCGATCTTGTTGACATAGTTTCTAAAAACTTTCCCAGGACAGTGACTGTAATCATAGATATGTATACATTCTTTCTGATATACATCTTTTGATAAACATCTCTCATGGCCAGTGTGGTTGGGAAGGTGTTTTCCTTACTATCTAATCCCTGGCCATGGTCAGAAACTTATAAAGACTGAGAAAATAAAATAAAGCTCTTTTTCTTTCACCACACCTCAAGCTGTGTCTGCGTGACTCATTTTGTGTCCAGCAGCAACACCCCTTCTCCTTCCTCACACTGACACACAGCACTATTTTTCCAGTGTTGAAAGTCATAGACCTAATTAATGGAGAGCCTCATTACCAGCGCTCCTCCTGCCTTTGTTTTTTACCTAATAGAGGTACACCGCACTAAGGCACACCATCAACAACACTGTGTTTTAAAAAAAATCCATAATTTTAAAAAAGAAACGTAATATAAAATCAAAACTATTCACCAAACACCAACAAAACCTGCTGCTCTTTGTGGCCAATTCCTTCCTTTGTGCTGGGGTTACATTAAGGCCTCAGGGAGCCTGTGGGTACCAACAGGCCCTGTGGGACCCCCACGGCCACTTCCCACTCACAGCTCCGGGGCCATGAGCCCATTCCCCTCAGAATGCTCCAGTGGGGCTGTGGGACAGCTTCCAGGCCCCACCAGGACCCCCACAGCCACTTCCCACCCACCACAGCCCCGGGGCCATGAGCCCATTCCCCTCAGAGATGTGCAGTGCTTGCACTGCAGAGGAGCCGCCAGGCCCTGCCCTGCCACGCTGGGGAGCCCTGGCCCCCACCATTCCCTGAAGGTTTCCTGCAGTTATAACTTTTGGAAAAATATGACCCGTATGTCTCAGTGTCGTAACTTTGCCGTGCTTTTAGAATTTTTCCTTTCATTTATTAATTCCTTCATCAATTTGCTGCTATGCTGCCCCAGCAATGGCTGTCATGAGGTCTTGAAAACCAAAGTACATAGAGGGACTCCTTGTTCCTCAAAGTCTGAAGCCAGAGAAAGCATCTCCTAGCAATAGCTGTGGCTTTCCACAGAAACCCCCACTCCAGCATGCACATCAATCACCTGAGCTAGGAATTTGTCAACATTTTTGTCTCGTGATCAGGAGTTAAAGAAAGAAGCACCTCAATTGCACATACAAATCCTTATCAATAAAATCTATCACAAAATTTAAACATTCAGGACATCTCTGGCAGGAACACCTATTCTTTCTTTCTTTTACTCTGACGCCTAAGATCAGCTAAGGAATATTTCTTGACAATTTTTACCCTCATTGTAAAAGTGATAGCTAATTTTAGTGTTACTTTATGTTTCCCTTTTATCCCTCAGATCACACTGCTTCCTCTCAGCAAAGATGTGACGATAAAAGAAAACAAAATATCCTTGGCTAGTTATTTTAATGCCTAAACAGCACTTAGTTATTTTCAAAACTGTTTTATCATAACCAGTTTTCAAAATATAAGCATCTCACAAAAGTACAACGTTTTTGGGGTTTGAGCTATTTCAGGTTTCAAGATTTCTATATTTTTTTGATAGAGAATTATATAAAATGAATTACATATACTTTCTGTCAAAAAATCTTTTAAATAGCTATGCTTCTCAGAAATACAGGCAGAGATTGTTATTATCATTACTGCTAGGCTTGGCACATCTCTTCCTACTACAGCAATATTTATTAATAGTTTACATGTTATTTTTCCAAATCTTGTAACACCTCTTACGGGCATTAGCATAAATGCATTCACTGCATTGACAGCATTGCACAAATTCTGATTGTTATAGTCAATTTTTCATCTTTTACTGTAATAAAATTAAAATTTAATCAGAACATCAAGATTTAAAACAACCCTGGCAAGAACTTGTTCTACAGAAGTCTCATTAATAAGCAACAGAATACCATATCTTTGACAATTACAGGGGCTTGGGGGTTTTTTTGCTTTTAAAAAAGACAACTCCACTTCATTATTTTAAAAAGCCTTTGTTGTGGAAAGTAATGAAAATTATATTGTTCCTTTGACTTGTCTTGTAGATAGAGGTGTCTTTGATCATTTAAGTATCATGAATTCCCATGTCAATATTTTCTCTTTCCTATCCATGATCCCAAAGTACAAACAGTTGCTATAGGGGAATAAGAGTAACATTTTAGCTTAAGGAGTTCATTAGTTGCTTGTCCTTAAGGGCAGTTTCCCCTAAAAAAGAATGCAGGGAAAAAAATTAAATATCTGTGACATGAGTTATAGTGAAATCACCTCTACAAAGGCAAGACAATCACTTTGTAAATTATTAGCCTCTCAGCAAATATTTTCTACTTTCCCAGGGGCAAGACAATGCTTAGGAACATACTGATTTTGTAAAAACTGCAGACTCTAATTGAGTTAGAAGTAAAACATCAGTATTTCATTAAAGCCAAAAGTAAGTATCCAATGCAAGACTGGAAAGCAATACCTCAGCCTTATGTCTCTGCTCACTCTTCTCAAAATGGAAAGATATCCCTGATTTCCTAGACAATATATAGCGTGATTCACCCACCCTGACTTTGAGATTTCTAAATATTACTGCCTATACCTACGCTAGCCATGCAGAGTCATAGAATCCTTGACTCATAAATCTCTCAGGTTGAAAGGAACCCAAAAAGATCACCAAGTCCAATGCCCTGCTCCTTGCAGGACTACCTGAAGCTAACTCATATCACTACGGGTGTCATCCAGACACTCCTGTTACTCTGACAGGATTGATGCCATGCCCATTTCCTGGAAAATGAGAGAGGAGAGCCTGTTCCAGTGACTGACCACTCTCTCAGTGACTCCTCTGACAGTTAATGGAGAAAAACAGTCAGAAGGTGGATCATCACATCTTCCATTTTTATTATTTATTTAGCTCAATTTCCACACTTACCTGGCTAATTACAGCTAGCCATTCTTATCAACAGGACAAGCATCAGAAGCATCTAAAAAGAGAAAAACTCAAGAAAGGAACAAATCCTATTTTTTTTTTCAGTAAAAGTACAGCAGCTCCCTTCTGAGCATCTAAAGTTCGGAAAGATGACATTCATTCCTTGTCTCCATCTCCTGACTTTTACTTTTGAATGTAATCAGGTTGTTTCATCCCAAACCTTCATAGCCTCAGTCCTCTTTAAAAGGAAGGATTCGGAACCCAGTCTCTTATGTGATGACAAACAAACTGAAGGACCAAAGGATCCTAAATACGGAAGGAAAGAAATATGTATAAAAACCAGTATTTTTTATTTTATTTTATGTAATAAATAGGGATGTGTGTAATAAGGTGAGAAGTTTAACTTCTCTTTAAATGACTTCTTTCAGAAAAAAAAAGACCTCGTTATCCATTGCATATGATGTTCTAAGCAATGGTCAAAAGCTGCAGGGATTATTGACAAAATCTGAAACTGCTGATTGGGAAATGCTATAGCAGGCTATACCGGACTAGTCAGAATTGACAAAGAGTATCAGAGGAAGAGCTTTAGCATTCAAAAATACTCTTAGAAGTAGACTCTTCATTTTAAATACCTATTATATTAAGAGCTACTCACATCTCCAGTAAAACAACAAATGTACAAAACCAAGTCAGTGCTTGGAAAAAAATGAAAGGATTTTTGCAAATCAGTCACATTAATATTTATACCCACAAGAGACAGTCATTTTCCAATTACCATGTAGGTAGAACAGCAGTTCATATTGAATTTCAGAATGAAAATGCACACCATGCAATTTCTCTAGCTCCTCTTTCTATACAGCTAATAGAAAACCAGGTGGAAAATTGCTCATGGAAGCCAATTAGCCTTTAGTTATCACCAGTTACATTTCCAGCTGCTGTATTTCATCCTAGACTTCTTAATTTATTCATCTGGCATATTCAGATCTGTTTCCTCCATATGCTATGTTCATAACAAGAAGAAGGAAGAAATCTTGTTTCTGGGGAATTAGTCCCTCATCTGTCATATTCCTAATTGCAACTTCATCAGTAATTGAGTGCTTATAAGCATGCATTTTATAGTAAATATGTTTCTTGCTATTTAGGGATATATATATATATATATACTATTATAGAACCCATGAAAATGAATCTGCATCACTTGGGAAATCTAAGTTATATATTCTTACTATTTCTTTTACAATGAAGGTCAGATAAACTCTGATACACTCCAAGGCTGTAAAATTAAGTTCTTAAGTAAAGGACTAAGATCTCATTAGTCTGTACCATAAGCATATTAATTAAGAGAATACTACTCAGAGGCCTTTGCAGCTATGGAAAAGAAAAAGTAAAGCTTGTGATTTTTTCCTTTTATATGGCATATAATGATATACCCTGTCTTTAAAAAAATCAGAAGAGAAAATAAAATAGTCCTCTTACATTATGAAATGCACCCAAATAATATTAATTTTCTCAAATATAAAAATTATTTTAACTTACTCTGTGCATGTAATTTTAACTTTTTCCTTATTGATCTTGAATATTGAAAATCTGAATAATATTTTTCCAAGCGATTAATTACATAGGCCACTTGATTTTTTTCTGTTTCTTAATTGGATGCCGATTTAATCATTCATTTAAGAGCAAATTTGGTATGAAGGCTTATGAAACACTATTTACTTGTGGAATGAAAACTCAATGGCTCAGTTGTCACACAAGAATGATCATAAGAACAGCACAATATGAGGAATCATCTGTAAATTATATGAACACTACTGCATTTGTCAGGAGTTGCACCCATTGCCTCAAGAGAAACCCCCGCACAGCCCTTCTTCCTTCATGCTGTATGCACAGCATGATTGCCAGAGGCTCTGGCATTACTTTTTTACTTTTTACTGAAAGAAGGAGGTCAGCCTGTTATACCACTTCATTCCCACAGTTCCTCCTGGGCAAACTGGCAAGAAACAGACTGGATGGGTGGTCTGTGAGCTGGGTAGGAAATTGGCTCCCAGAGCACTTGGAGGGCAGTGATCAATGTTTCTTACTTAGGCTGGCAGCCTGTCACATGTGAGATCGATCCCCCAGTGACTGGCACAAGGCCACACACAACGCTCAACATCTTGCTTGCGAACTCCCACTCTGCAACCTTAGCTGTGCTTTGTTGAGTTGATTTGAATGAATTACTAGTACATTTTTTCAAGCATTATTTAGAATTTTCATGTTGAAGAACTAAAATATGTATCTGTAGATATGCAGTATTGTCAAACATATATTTTCCAATTCTAAACATGCAATACTTGACTAACCTGTAAGTGGTAAGTACATTTCTAAAATAAGGTGCCTTTCTTCCACCCTCTTAGCTGAGTGTACAGAACTTAACAAGTAGTCCAATTTTCAGCATTGCCATTGTGCTAATAATCAAAAGTGGTTTTCTGGGATCTGCACCAGTCATACTGGGTGACATCTTGGTGCCTCTCCTGCCGCCTAGAACTGTTACAAACTGCCTGCCATCTGGTCTGTGGGAACCTGGCATCCTCTTGGATTTTGTGTCTCCTGCCCCCTTTTCTCAGTATCATTGCTCTGTAAAGGGTGAAGAACCTGCAACAAAATTACATGGCCAAGTCCTCAAAGAGTTCTAGAGGAGGACATGTAGCTGCTCCACAAAGGTAGAGGAAGGGAAGTGACAGACCAACACTCATCCCCCTTTCTGAAAGAAGCATAAAGAAGCAGTGAAGGTGAAAAGTCAGAATACCAACCAGTTTTGCCTTCCGTTGTATGGGACTTGCTCTTAGTCCACCTCAGAGTTTTCAGAAAAGAAATGAGAGGTATATTTATAACTTCTGCCTATGTGAGGAAGGTGAGGAAGACAGATTTTTTTCCTCCATTTGCCTTCATACCCTGTGAGAGTTGGAGTCTTGCAGGTGTCTCTCTGAAGCTAAGGAGAATGATGGAGAAGGATACTGTTACACTCCCAAAGGAAAGACAACATCTGCAGATGCCATAATAAAAAACCTGTGACTTTGCCTAAATATAGGAAGTAATTACAGTAAGGAAGAGTCACAAAAGGTAGCCAGAATAAGAAAGGATAGTGTATGTGATTAAGTTAGTTGAAGGCATCCACAAGATTTATCCTAAATATTAATGGGTATCAAAATTTCTGGAAGTGAGCTAGATCAAAATCTTCTAGTTCTACCCATGGACGGATTAGATACATCAAAGGCAGCTATCCTTAAGTATCCAGAATGGATAACTAAATAAATAACACACTACCAGTCAGTGATTTTTAGATGTGTCTGGTATGAATTGTAGCCATATAAATCTAAGAAAATATTTAATGTATTTCATGTTAATATATTTGAAATTTATTCTGTTTCCTTTGAATCACTTCACACCAAACAGATCACATTGCACTAACATTGACATGTTAAGATCTGGGGTAAAAAGAGTGTGTAGCAATGAGGAACAAGGGACTGAAAATCATTACCAGTATTACGTGATATATGTGAACAGAAAGCCAAATAATTGTGCCTGGTAGTGAGGCAGAGATGTCTCATAATGATATGTATTCATACATTATAATCAAGCCAATGTTAATATATGCCAAGATAAAAGGATTATAGACATCTCATTGGAAAACTCTGTCCTATTGAATCCTATATACACCTGGCTAACAGAAATTAAAATTCATAACAAAAACTGTATGAACATTTGCTTGTTTAATTAAAATTAAATATATGAGTCTGTGCTCAAAGCTATCTTACATGGACATTATAAAACTAAAAAAAAGAAAACTAAATTCTTAAGCTAAAAGCAAATGACCTGGTTATTGTAGGTCAGATTCTGATCCCACTGGCTGAATATCTCTTCTGTCATCTGTGCAGATGCAGAGATCAATGAATATGTTAATTAATGCTTCTTTTCAAAAGAACACTGAAGATCAAGAGATAAGCATATCACATGAAAAGTATTTCACATTTTTCTTGAAAAATCATATAGTAAACACTTTGTATTAAAAATTGCACTATTTTGAATAAAATGTATTCACTTCATCAGTGTATTTTAAAGTGGCATATGTTTAATTTATAGCCTATGTATTTAATAAAAATTATGTTAAACAATCAAATTCATAACAACTAAGCAGCTACCTAGAAGACAATAAAATTATTACTGTCCTGATAGACACAACATCTCAATTGCTTTCTTTAATAGGTGTCTTAAGTAGATAAGAAAAAATCAGAAGCCTCTAAAACTACAGTGAGATGATGTGAAATTCTTTGTATTCCTAAACACAGGCTTTCTGATATGATCTGAAATTTTCTTCCTTAAAAGTATAGATGCCAAAGATTCCCTGTTGTTCAAAGGAAAACAGGGAGGTTTTCCACTACCTAAAAGGTACCAAAAGCTACACCTGCTCAACCTTCTTTTGCTGAGCAGTGGTCCTGCCACTCCATGCAAAGATTAGAAGAATTCAGCTGGGAAATGGGTTCCAGGTGCTCCTGGGCATTAGGGACTGAAATCATACCTTCTCATTCCCAGCAGCAGCTTGCCCCTGGCTCCTACCATTCCCATGGATTAAAGACATGCTATGAAGCCAGAGCACTGTCAAACTGAAACCTATGCAGCCAAAATACTGCAGCTCAACCCTTCCCTCTCTAAAGAGGCAGCAGAGCGTTCACATTATGACTGGCGTTGCTGAGCAATACGGTACAAACTGATATTTATAAAAAGTCTGTACTGGACAGACTAATCTATTTTTCTATATTGTTCCATGTTATTTCAAGATCATATTTCTGATTAGTGGCTTGCATCAAAGACGTTTTGTAATCCCATGACAAACTAGGACATTCTAATAAGGGCATATCTGTGAAGAGGTCTGGTGACACATGGTTTGTGTGTTCCTGTAACTTCCATCACCATGAAACTAGGGAAAAGGCATTGGCAGCTCCAGAGAAGGAGTAGAACCAAGAGAACTGAAGCATGTGTTTATGACTGCAAAACACTTTAGGCTTATCACCTGGTACCCCTGCGAATCTGTCACCCATCTATAAAACCAAACAACTGCTCCAGTACCTCTCATGAGTGTGCTGTGAAGAATGAGCAGAAAACCCTGTGAAAGACTCAATAAGGACTGGTTTTGCTGACACCATTATATGCTCCTGCCAATAGTATGTGTCAAATGCAGTTAGAATCATTAGGGTGCCCTCTGTTGTTATATGACACAGAAATGAGACATAATGAAATTCACAGGAAAAAAGTTCCTCTTCACAATACCTTCTCAATCAGAAACCCAGGTAAGGGGAACTAATGAACCTTTCTATTTTTAATTTTGAATTAAAAAACATACAATGTTACAGATCACTATTTACACCACTGCATTTCTCATTTGCTTGTAGCAACACTTCTCACTGAATCTAGGAGTAATTTGTATAGTTAAGTAAGGAAAATAACGTAGCTAATTGAGTTCTCATATTTAATTAACTTTGAATGAGCTATTTATGAGTAAAAAGTAAATGCAACTATTGGCAATTTCCATATAGTGCTCTAGCATGACCACTATGAAGAGCCATAACTGTTTGCCTACTTGTACTTGCTACATTTACATGAGAAAATCTGATTTTTACAAAGGCATTATTCTATCATCATCTCTCCCTCTTCTGCAGTATTTGCAAATGTAAATTCATTTATCACTATGTATACTGAATGTGCAGATTCACCCTGAACCTTTACATCAACTGTGGTGCAAATTGTTTGATAAGAAATCAGCTGTCAATACACAGAAGCCTCTTTCTCCACATCATGCAGTCTGAAGAAAAATTAAAATGCATTGGAAGCCCCAGTTCTGTCAAAGGACAATTTTTTCTTGAGTAACTTGTTTGATTTTGAATTCTCTTTAATGCCAGGCTTAGGTGATGAGAGATTCATAGAAGTGATTTAGAATGAAATAAAATACAGCTTCTATTAAATGACAATTAGAATGATGCCTCTGTGATGCCAGCCTACCAAAAAGGCCAATGAGACAACATGTTCTTAGAAAATGGCAACAGAAAAGCTTTGTTTCAGAGAATTCCTGTGCTTACTTTCAAGTTTATTTTTGAAATAACTGCCTCTGGCATCCGTCCCATATTAATTAAGTATTTGCTACTCCTGAAAGCTATCACTATCACGCTTTAATTCAGAGGAAACTTTCACTTCTGAACCTCCTTGCAGATTTAATTCCTCCTCAGAAAGCTGTTTTAATCAGCTAAAAGAGACACTTTTGGTTTTATTCTGAAAAACAATTTACTGAGCACCTTTGGCATTAGATTTCTTTTCCCCAAGAATTAATAACCAATGAGGAGTTGTTTTATTGTGTGCCTGACAAATGCTGTAAATTCTAACAGATCACAATATTTCTTGCAGTAATCTGTAAAAGCTTCTACTCTGATTTATTACCATCTACATTACCTTATGTTTAAAGAGTAATAGCTCATTTATCCTTTATCTAAAATCTTGGTATAAATTGCAAGTATGGAAGAGTTGCTTCTGTCAAAGTCTGTCTAAGAAACTTGCAAAAGCTTAAGTTAAACAGGTAAGTGGCAGGAGGGCCTTGTCATTTCAAAAGCCAGAGGTTCTCTCCAGTCAGTGACAGATCAGAAAGTGGTTTTCTGGTCATAGATTGTGCTAATGGCTTAGGTGAGTGCAAAAAACCCCAAACTCACTTCCTCCTTGATTGCTTTAACCCCAGTCCACACCTTAGTGCTTTGTACCCCTGACATAAAATTGTCAAGATCTTTCTTTAACCATTCATGGCGAGAATGGAAGTTCACCTGAGCACAGTAACGCTTCTCAGCCAGTGTTGAACAATTTCTGTCCCTTCCTTTGCAGCATGAGGGATGGTACAGTGATGTTATCCCCTTGCACTAGTGCTTAATTCTAAGGGTCAGTGCTGCATTGTGTGGTGGTGGAAGCCAAGGTGAATCCTCAGATTTAGTGCTGACAACTAGAACTAACGTTGTGTGCCTACAACTTCTTCCAGTACATGCTGAGGGCACACTAACTCTTCCATGATTTGGCTTTAATTTAGTATTTTTAAATATTTTTAGATCAGTGGGGAAATTCCTGCTCACTTCTGTAGCAGTAGAATTAGGACCTATAAGTCACCTAATAGGAAACCTCTAGGAAAAAGATAACATGTCTCCAGGGTAAAAACACCCTCACATAATAGTATGTGCAGCTGTGACACCGTGCTCCTGCATGAAAAGGTTAAAATCAGTCCAGAGAGTGCTTAATGTGATGTTTCCCTCTTAAAACTTCAAGCAGATATTTTTCAAGTAACTTCAGACACAAAGTATGCTGAAGTGAAAGATTTGAACTGAAGCCATACTATTATTAAGGAATTGGAATAGGTACAATGTGCCAGGAATGTACAGACCTGCACATAATGAGAACCGAATTTCATTACTTTATGCTGGATCATCTGAGGCTGGGTCATCTCATTTCAATTCTCTGTATCTGTTTTATCTTCTGCACTTTACTTGCACAGATCTGTAGGTCTTAGAAACAGGGATGAGCTACAAACTGTCTCCCATGCAGTAGCTTTGAGCACAAGAAGACAGTAAAAGAGTTCAGACTTTTCTGAGGTCTTTAAAAGCCATGACACAAATATGTAATAATTACATGGTTCATAACAGGAATGGAGAATATCAGTTTATTTAAAAAATAGGTGTATACTTTTAATTATACTAAAACAAGGTTATTTTAGCATGTTTTCAGTAGGGGGAAAAGGTTGATTTGGTCAGGATCTGGTCTTGGTTAGCCAAATGCTGAACTGATCCTCTAGATTTGACATACCTTTTCCTGGTATAGGAATAAATAAAGATGACAAGATTTATTTTTGATCACTGAAACTCACACTATTTCTGCAGAGTGAAACTACCAGTTCTGCTCCATTTGGGAAAAAAAAGGTCTAAAAATAGAATAGCATCAACCCAGGAAGTAAAAATAATTATCTTCTGAAATTGTTGTCCTCAAAGAAAAAACAAACAAAGAAACAAAAAAAAAGAAGATAAAAACAGATTAAAAGACTATAATAAAGAAAGCAGAACTGATATTCAGTTCTGAATATGAGAACTGTGACAACAGTGGTGTTTGAAGAGGTAGAGATCTGGATTTATACCCAGTCCTTAATATGTCATTTGAAATCAAAGCAAGGTAGGACATGCTGGTCCTTAATATGTCATTTGAAATCAAAGCAAGGTAGGACATGCTGAGGAGTTTGGAAGAGTGTGGGTATATAAAAGACAGTCTCTTGTGTTGAGGCTTCTGCTTCCCACTTGAGAAGAGGGGTGACCTCCAGCCTTGACATTAAGCTGGCCTGCATCCTTTGCTTTTCTAGCAGATGTTTCAACATCTCACAGACTGCAGAGTTACAACTTTTTATATTACACTGAATTATTTATGTTTATAATTCTTTATATTTAGGTTTATGCTTTACTCCTTATAATGAATATCATTGCCTCAAAAATCCTTCTGATTTCAAAGTTGTTTTTTAAGATTGGGAAAATGAAGGCAAATTAGTTCCACTTTGTTAAACTTCAGTTATTCTAAGGCAGTTTACCAAGTCTCTAACAAAAAATATCCCAGTTTCACAGAGGAGCATGGCAGCTTTTCCCTGGGTCTTTTTTGGTGCTTAGAGACCCGCCTGTTAACTATTAATATCTACTGCAGGACATCGAGTCTGTGCCAGAGTAACACTAGCCAGGAGAAACCCTTCCCCCTCTTTCCTCAGGAGTCTTTTAGTGCTTCCTCATTAGCACCCTGGAAAGGACGGCTGAAACCCAAGGTCAAAGGAAACCCTGTTAACTCAGAAAACCACTGGGCTGCTTTGGGGTGTTTCCTCAGGCGCATCAAGCCATGCATCAAGAGGGCAGCCTGGGGCTCCTGGCAGGCCTGGGGCCCTCCCTCCCACTGCTGCCCCAGTAACCCCAGCAACTCGCCGGCGGGCCCCAGTGATAGACTAGGCTTTCTGGCTTTCTGGCTGGCAGCCCTGCTGGAGGGTTTCCATGGCCACCCGCTCCAGCGCCGGGCTCCTGGCAGAGCACAGCAGGATGGGCAGGGCAGCCTCTCCCTGTGCATCTGCCACCCACCACCTTGTGATGGGCTCCCTCCCCACCTGTGCCACATCACCTCTGCCCCTGCATGCACACAGGTACCCCTTTCCACAGGTTTTTAAAAATTCCACTTAAGAAAAGAAACCAAGATCTTATCTTTCCCAGCATTGGGGGCTGCAAGGCTGGTTCCCGGAGCAGCCACAAAGAGTTAAAAAAATACCTCCCCGAAGCAAAGGAACAAACCAAGTAACAAAAGGCACTGTCTTGTGCATGAAGGAAACCTTTTGGAGATTTTTGGACATTCCCCTGTGGACAGGTGGAACCCCAGCCCTTGCCAGCATGGTGACAGGACAGATGCAGAGGGCACTGTCCCCACAGCTGTGCCCCTCCCAGCACCAACATTCCCAGACTTCAACTGGCAGCCTCTGCTTGAAGTGGACACACAGGAAGGGTATTCCACGATGGGCAGCTGCCTGTAGTGGAGTCACCAAGAACTACTCAGAGACAGGTTAAAAGCTTGATCTTTCACCCTGAAATGGGCTGATATGTAATACACTGAAATGTGGAGCCAGGCTTCATCCCTATTAATCCCTTAGGGATGGGAAATCAGAGATTATTTTTGAATTTGAAATGGTGCCAAAAGTCTTTTGATGAGTCAGTGTATCCCTAGAAAGGGAAAGATTTTTTTCTGTCCTGCCAAAGGCCTACTTTCACGGCGATTTCATTCTAGCTGCACTTCATTTACAAAATTAGACTTTTCAGTGGAATACATCGTTTCAAAAGATATATATGGCAAAAAAAACCCCCATATTTGTTTTCTATATTTCCCTTTCATATAAAGGAGAACTACCTCTGTGTAATTTCTTCAGCTAGCAGTACATTTTCAGTACTACTTAACTATTTAAGTCTTGCTGAGACCCATGAAAAATGACCAATTTATTCCAAATTTTGTCAAAACCTGTTCTCTCATTTCTAACTATATGTGGCCCGAGACTTGCAAACCATTCTCTCTGCATACAGAGATCTGTGCAAAACAGCTTTCAGGTTCACAGCTCAAGCTGGAAATCTGCTGCCACAAGGTGAACTGAACGATAAGACTGACAGACTTTAAAATATATTTTTCATTGTCAGTGCTATTATTACTGAAGAATGCTCACACTGAGTGACATTTTACAAATAAGCAGTAATGCCTGCCCTGAGAAATTTAAACCTAAGCCTTTGTCTGTATAGCAGTTTTCCTTCTGGGAACTCATACGTTTAAACATTCACAAATTTCCTCTTCCACTCACAAATACATAGACAAGGAAATTGAGCCAAGAAGAACTGAAGTATCTTCCACAAATTACACAGGAGGGCTCTGAAAGACTGCATTAAGGAAGCTTGGTGCTGCTACTACTCAGGAGGAACAGAGTCCAGCATGTTAAAGGTACACAACACAACTCTACGTCACAGCCATGGAGAGGAGATCAGGATCCCAGTCGATGGCAATTTGAACATGAGGCAGCAGTGCCCTGGCAGCCTGGAGGGCAAAGCATGTCCTGGAGGGCATCAGGCACAGCATCACAGCTGGGCAAGGGAGGGGATTGTCCTGCTCTGCTCTGCTCTGTTCTGCTCTGCTCTGCACTGGGGCAGCCTCACCTCGAGTGCTGGGGTCAGTTCTGGGTGCCACAGTATAAAAAGACAAAAAGCTATTAGAGAGTGTCCAAAGGAGGGCCACAAAGACAGCAAAGGGTCTGGAGGGGAAACCATACAAGGAGAGGCTGAGGTTATTTGGCTTGTTTAGCCTGGAGAAGATGAGACTGAGAGAAAGACCTCATTGCAGTTACAACTTCTCAGAAGAGGAAGCAGAGGGGCAGGCACTGATTTCTCCTCTCTGGTGACAGGACCATGGGAAATGGCATGAAGCTGAGTCAGGGGAGGTTTAGGTTGGATATTAGAAAAGGTATTTCACCCAGAGGGTGGTTGGCCACAGGAACAGGCTCCTCAGGGAAGTGAGCACAGCATTACAAATCTGCCAGAATTCAAGAAGCATTTGGACACTGCTCTCAGGCACATGGTGTGACTTTTGGGAATGGTGCTGCTTCGGAGTTGGACTCCATTGATCCTTGTGGGTCCCTTCCAACTCCAGATATTTCGTTACAACAGTGTGCTGAGATGCCAGGGTGTGGAACAGCAAACAGTGCCTTTCAAACACTGCTCAGGCTGGGCAGTCACACTTTTGTATGGCACTTCCTCCCTGACACACTCAAAGAACCTGCAGATCCTGCTCATCTTGGCAGCCTTTAGAGACAATTTTAATGTCCAGAATCTTTCTGTAAGTAATGTAAAAAGTCACACTTTTTTGAGAACAACCTTTCTCTTTTTCATATTTTGTACATTTTAAATACCTCCCCGGGGCAGTTTTTATTTGGTGTAGTTGGTAACGTTTTAGTAGCAGGAAAGCTTCAGGGGTGACTTTTGTCATAAGACACCAAAAGCTGTCCTCATGATGGACAGAATCAGTTGCATCAGGTCTCAAAATGGGACCCCTCCTGGCAAAAGCTGAGTCCATCAGCAACACTTTGATAATATATTTAAGAAAAAGTAAAAAATGCTGCGTAGGAGCTGTGTGAGAGAGATGTGAGAAAAATGTGAGAGAAACAAGTCTGTAGACATTCATATCAGAGAAGGAGGAGGTGCATCAGGTACCAAAGCAGATTCCCCTGCAGGCTGTGGAGAAGACCATGGCGAAACAGGCTGTAGCCCTGCAGTCCATGGAGGACCATGGTGATGAAGATACTCACACTGCAGTCCACAGAGAGCCCATGCTGCAACAGGCTCCTGGCAGAACCTGTGGCTCCACAGTGGGACCCATACTGGAGCAGCCCATTCCTGAAGGACTGTGACCTTTGAAAAGGACCCATGCCAAAGCAGTCTTGAAGAGCTGCTTTTTCCAAAAGTGTTCCCATGATGCTTCCCTATCATACTGTGCAAACAGAATAATATGCAAACAGAACACTGTATACATAAGTCTATCTGCACTGTAGCTTCTGAACTGTGAAAAAAGTTGTGGGTGGAGTGTGAGTGTGTTCCTGAAGGAAAACTGTTCCATACAATGCATTCTGTAGATGTTAAATGCAAAAAGCAAGCAGGGAACAGAGCCTGTGTGAAACTAAGTCACACAGGCTTCTCACTCTGGCCTGAGAAAACATAAGGAGGAATCCAAACAGTCCTTGGTAAAGGACAACAATCTTTGCAGGTGGTGTTTAGGAAAACATCAACGGGTAGTGTTCCACTTAACCAATGTTGGTGATGTGTTTCTTTAATGACCACTGAGAGTTTTACCTCTTGGACCTTCTCAAACATATCTATAAAAGAAGATCAAGAATAATGACCTTTGCTCTCTTGGACAATGCAGCTAAGAGAGTCATGTCGTACTGCTTCTCCATTCCTAATATAATGCAACAGTGCTCAATGTCATAGGGCAAGCCAAATGTCTTTAAAGCACCAAAAGGGGAAGATTTTTATTTGATTCTTGAGGGGGGCACAAAAGCCTTTTCTATGTTCCCACTGGCATTTTCACACCTACAAAAAGCCAGGAGCACAGGTCACTGTGATAGGCACTAACTCAGTATTGAGTTACTCTCTGTCATTTCCAGACCAGCCTCTATGCACCAGACACTCTTTTTAGTCTCTATGGGACAGAAACATACCAATTCTTATAAGGTGGGGATGGAATCTACAACTCCCTGGATCTATGCTGTGTTAAAACTGACACTTTCTAAAGTGGTCTTACATTTCCCATGAAATCTTCTCACTTTACCACCTCAGCAAACAAGCAAGATCTGGAAGTTTTCATCTGGTAGCTTTGCTCCAAAAAGAAGTCACTCTCAAAGCTCTCTGAAAAAAATTTCACAAGTATAAGCTATTTATAACGTTTCTCACTGTGGTCTTAACAAGTTAAAAGAAAGAACATCTATAAACTTTCCCTGAAAGAAAGCACAGTGTGTTTTTTCAAGATGTTCCTGAAGAGAACAGCACGCAGCAACTTCCAACTACACCCTTGTGAGAAGACAAAGGTGAAGGTCATGAGCGCCAGTCTTTCAGATTAAGAAACTCACAGGGATCATGTAATGACTACATAGACTCATTCTGCATTTGCAGAACACAGGCTTAAAGGGAACTGCTGAGAGCCATGTCCAGTTCTCAGTTGTCACAGGAAACCATGACCGTGTGAGACCTTTTCATGAAGTTTAGTCTTAGAACTTGTTTGGGCTTTTGCCCTTGTGACTTCTACAAGAAGGCTTCTCTAGAGCCAGACTGCTCTGGCAGATAAAAATAATATTATAACTTCCTGCAGTTAATACTCTTATGGGTTTTTCCCAACATTATCCCTCAGGTCAGATAGCTCTTCTCTCCTGTCAGTTTTATAGAAAGCAATTATCTCTTGCTGCAGTTGAAGAGGAAGCTGCTTCTCTGCCCTGCACTTTCTCCTGCTCCTCCTTCAGCATGAATGCACTTTAGAGACAAAAAAAGTTGAGGCCACACCAATCATCCCATCTTCTTTCCTCTCACAGATTTATCACAAACAGTAGGCACATACAGTAGGCAGAAGCTTACTCAACACATAGACCTACCAGCTTCCCTGAGGGAATGACAGCCATCCTAGGGTCAGCTGAGTATCACCACACTGAGCAGATGTTTGCTAGCAAAATATGAAAAAAAGGCCAACAACTGACAGCTAAATGGTATGGAAAGGCACAGAGCTCAAACCAGTTTCCAGACGCTGTTGAACTGGCTAATCCAGACAGCTCCTGGGATCGAGAGGAAGCCCATGCCTTAAAACTAATCATCTTTCTTGGGATGTTGTTTGTTGTTCTTTATCAACAGAAATGTGTTTTTATAAAATTGCACAGGGTACATTTCCTGCATCAGGTCTACTCCATCTCTCACTACCTTTCCAGAGCAATGGAGGCATTCACTGCTTACTGTTGATTGTAGCAAAAGATCTCTTTGAATGAGAGAGAGAGAAGGCTCTGCTTGTAGATAAGAGCCATGAATGGATGTGTGGGACTGCAGAAGTGAATGTCAGGCACCATTGACACAGAAGCATCAAAGACTCCTGAGAGAAAACTGCAGTGTCTGACTCCCTGCTCTTTGGCCTGAAAAAAGTGAGCCCATGACCAGGAGTGTTGGTAGGTACATTCATTATTTTAATTAATAGTGGAAGCTCCCACAGCTCATGTGAGCAGATTGATATTTTGCACCTAACAGGTGAAAAATATTGTTTTAAATATTGTTAACATTTTTTTGGAAGTTATTGAATAAAAAAATATGTTTATGGTATTTTGGCATGTCTGGTGCTTTTTCTTTTATTACCTTTGCTTCTGAGACAATTTAGTGCTTATGAAAGAGAGAGGTTGATAACCAAGGAAAGATATCTATTCTCTTCATTTGCAGACCAGGTACATTGGGAGCATCTGGCTTTTGAAGATGACTATCCACTTTGAAGTTTATCTTTTCTGTCAATGAAACCAGCAGTTTTACATTTCTGTCAGTGAAAACCATGAGGTACTTTGAAGTTTTCTTCCGCTGACATTTTAGCAGCACTTTAAATCTACATATTATAAAACACAATTTAAAAAAAAGAAATAAATTCTTGTGATTGTCTATGAGAATATTCAGTTTGGATGTTTACTTTATTTTTATTTTTCAGAGTAAGGTCCATTAAAAATGTGGTCTGAAAGATAGATGCCTGAAAAGCAGTTTTGAGTTTATGCAAATAAACTTCAAATATATGTAGAAGCCTAATAAAGAAATTAATAATAACATGTACAACACTTAGCAAGGGAATAAAAGAAACATGAACTAATATTAAAATTATAACTAAATAGAACAACTTACCATGTGTTTTTAGACGTAACACATCGTGATAACTCAGAGAATGGTGTGGTATGAGTGCATTGATCTAAATTAGAGAAAGCAGAGAGTCATGTCTGTGACTAAACCTGAGGTATCATGGCTGAAATTAATTTGACTGCAGTACATCAGATTACTCCCATGTATTCAAATTTAACAGGGATTTCTTGAGGACAGGAAAACAGATATTTATATTGGCTTCTAGTGATTTTCAGAAGATTCAAAAATTTCAGAAGAGTCAAAATTCATGTTAGCTAAATCAAAGGGAAAGATAATTGTCTAAGAAAAAATAGTGTAAGAGAAAAGATCTTGAGAATACAGGAAATTTCATTTAAACACGCAAAGCCCTCTTTTTTTTATGTAGAGTAACTAAACACTAAAATCGGTTGCCAGAGAAATCCCCATTCTTGGAGATGCTCAAAACCCTGAATAATGGTGTATCTAACAGCATACACTGATACTGAAAAGGACTGGACTGCTTCTTTCTTGGCACATTTACCCAAAGAGCTGAGAACCATGGCCCTACTTTGTGGGAAAATCCATATTGCAGAAGTAAATTAGAAGCGTTGCAGGATAGACTACAGATAGACGGTATTTAGGCTATAGATTATGGGTAGGCCATGGACAAACAGTCTTTGTCTCTTTAAAACAGCAAACCTCTGAGGCTGCTGCAGGCTGAGAGCAGTGCATGTCTGGCTACATGTGTGATCACATTACGGTGTGCTCCATTTCAAAAGCTCTGACAGATATTACCAGATCACATTAGCTTTGTGTTATGACTTACACACAAAAGCAGCCCCAGTATATTACAGGGTGTTGATCTGTCTGTGGAGGAGAAAAATTGGATGACCAGTAATTCCAAGACACAAATAAAAACGGAAGGAGTAGTTCAGTGTATAGGTACCCAAATTTAATGGCATATCAGGGTCACTGAAATCCCCTAGATAAGATCAGAGCAGGAAATGAATGCAAGGCTTATGCCTGCACAAAGAGGCCATTCTTTGCAGAGATACAGGTATTACACAAAATGAGTGGGCAAAGTTCGCCTCCCACATTTCTTTCATTACTCATACCCAACACCTGCTAGTTAACTAATATTCATTTTTCATACTGGGCTGCTCCAGTTCCACTGAACATTAATGTCAGTAAAACAATCTCTCACTTTATGTTACCCTGCACAGATAACATTTTTAGTGCTGCCAAAGTCATGCAACCTGAATTTAGAAGTATTTATCAAGTTTTGAACAATACACCCTATTCTCAATCCCTGATGGGAGAACAGTGTACTGGAAGCAAACAAACCTCCAAATAGGCAGAGTGACAATTTTCTGGTTTGGGATCTAAGTAGAACACCAGATTTCGTTAGCACTACACTTCCTCATGGAACCATTATGATAAATGCAAAACCAATTTTCTGTCTTTTGTGAAAAACATACATTACCTAAGCACATCTCAGCACTGAAATGACCCTTGATAGATCAGTAACTCAGAGGCACTGTTGTCTGGTTAATTATCACCACCAGTATCTACAGGAGAAGAGTATTATCAAAATTACCTGCACAATTATTGTATCAGCTTGCAATACCTTGGCAGATTGCAGCATGACCACATGTGGCTTTGGTCTGGAGACCTAACACTCTAAATCAACATTACCCTGATGGTTTCAGGGAGCCTGCAATCATTTACATTGCCTGAGACTATAAATACATCTATCTAAAGAGACAGAAAATAAACTGATTGCTATATATTCTATTTTATGCTGTGGCATCATGTACAATACATCAGAAAAGAAATTGCTGATGAGGAATAGGAAAGGATTCTATACATATCTGCATCTGCTGAGTAGAAAAAAACTGGAGGATACCCTCATAACCTTTGCTTTCTAGTGTGGCCAAACAAAACATGGTTAGACACATTTATTCTGTAGTCTCTACCCACACTGACAAGACTCTGACAAATGAGAATTGCCCCAAGCTCACTATTCTCTTTTTTTCATTGTCAGTGACTCTCCACATAAGCTGTCTTTCATGCCTTAATTCTTTATGCTGGCCTGTGTGCATTCTGGGCTGTGGTGCTTTGACATGCTAATGAATTTTGCTCCGCTGTTAATAACTCAAAGCTACAGGACACCCGATGATATCATCATTACCAGCCTGTGTATGGTAGTTTTGTCTTCTTGCCAAATTTTAGTCTAGCATTTTTATTTGGGAAAAAAATAACATGCCTATCTGAGAGGACAGGTAAGGGATATTTGACATGATGCCTACATTATACTGACCTACATTGCTTCTGAAAACTAAGGTCCCTGACCTCTATGTTGGGAGCACAAGTTTAGCAAGGGCATTCATTTCTAGAGAAGGGATTTCCTTTTAACTGTTTTCAATTGCTTTCCAAATGAACTTTGTGCTGTGTAAAAGGGAGTGGGAAAATATGTGTTTACCAAATGTGAGTAGTGTAGGCACACTTAATACAAGTATTTCCAGGTAGCAACACCACAGGCTGCCCCTAACCTGCCAGAGCTGTAGGAATAGGGCAGCTTTTTTGACAGACTGTATCTTTCCTTCAGAAACTGTCAATGACCTCTGGGCAAGTTTTCATTGTTCCCCTCCAGCAGTGAGACTGAGAGCATGATTACATTTCACATGTTCCCAGACCCCCATATCAGCACTTTTATGGGAAGCCTGAACTTTCAAAACAGTGTATAATCATTAACATCATACCCTACAGCTATTCACTGAGATGTTATTACCACTGTTTTCTATTAGGAAGGACATGCAAGAGACTGCCCAGTGCCACACAGTGACTTTGGCAGTCACACCTCTCAGACTATATCCTTAATGTATTAATTTTATGGCTGACTCTGACACTGAAATAATGTAAAATACATTTAGCACAGGCCCTGATAAAATTCAATTAAATGCTTTGCCTTTTCCTTGGTCGTTATGATTCCAAATAGCTTTCTGATGGAGGTGGACATCTTTTGTTCATTATAGAAATAGATAAAAAGAAGCACTTGGAGGGGATGAGATTTTCCCACCCACATTCAGGAATTCAGTGGCCACATGGAGTGCATCTGGGTCTCATGGGTCCTATTCAGTTTGCTTTCCCAGGTCTCATACTGCTTTGTACTAGCAGCCCCCCTAGCTTCCCTCAGAACTGTGACACACTGAGGTGCCTCCTACACCCACAATGATGATATTCAACATCACAAAGAATTATGCCATCAGTTGTAGATTCAGAGTTTGGTCTGCATTTCCTGTTCAGGTTACTGTGTAAAGCGTATGAGAGAGGCTCCCTGTATTTCCTGCAGAGGGAAGAGCCAGTCCAGGGTTCCTTAGCAGCACAGCCATAAGTGACTTTTTCTGCACAAAATACTAGAGCAAAGTAACTCCCTGATATTTCCTTCCTCTTCTCATATCTCTCCATTTTCCAAAAGTACAAGATCCCAATGCTTCTCACTTCCTGAGATACAGTCACCTCTCACTTCCAGGCATGCCAGCCCCATGCCATGTCACACCAGTCCTCTTAGAAGCCTCATCTCTTCCTCTCACTGGTAAGTGGTCCATACTTCTTTTCCAGAATTGCTGTCACATGAGTGAAGAGGAGCAAAGGAAGAAACCGAAGTTCAGGCCAGATCTTATTCTTGTTTCTGATGTTATCCCATCAGAGAATGAGGAGCCAGAACAGAGTTGACAGTGGAGGGCTGGCATCTGCTCCTCCTATTGTCTTGGGGGATGCTCAAGACACCGTCGTTGTGCATATTGCTCCTAACCACCCTGATACCCTCCTTGCACACCTCCTCCTTCTCCTCCAGGGATGACAGCCACACAGTATGAAGAGGAATGTGGATGCCTGACTCAGCTCCTCAGCCACCACAGTCCCAGGCAGCTCATTCACTCCTTTTCCAGTGCAGGCAGTGGGAAGCTGGCTGGTACCAACCACTGCACAGCTCAGGTGGCAGCAGGTGTTGTGGCTGGCCTTTACTGGGACAAATATTGAAGCCTTCATTCCATGCATTGTTCTCTATCCTTACCTCCCTTTTGTGTTGCATATTAGTAGCAGACCAGACATATTAAGTAGACAATCTTTGTAGAACCCATGCTCTTAGCTTACTCAAATCTCTTGAATAAAATTCATGAAAAAAAAATAATAGAAGTCTTATGTCATTTTGTTCTCATTCTTGAGTATAAAGATTATAAAAATAATTATATAAACAGATATAAAAATTCTCCTTCTTTCTTGTGAGTAACACATACATGTTTCTCTGTTTTTCATTAAATGTATTATTGTACCACTGCTGATTATTTAAAGTACAAGGTTTCATGCTAGTTGAGACAAGTAAGTAGTGATGACACAATGTGAAAGTACCCACCTTTCTTAATACTGTGACTTTAAAAAGCCTCTGATTTTGACTATTGAAAAAAGAGAGAGGTTTACTCTTGTAAATCTGAAGAGTGCCAAAAGAGAGTGCAAAATAATGCTTCTGCTTATCAGTTACCTAGCAGGCATCTGTGGCATTTAGGTGCCAGAACTTGGATTTGGCTAGCCAGCCAGCTTCTGCTGTGGTCTCTACCTGCTCAGTATTTCCTATAACAGGAGATTTTTTTCTTCTGATTTCCAATGGGTGTGCAGCTGTAAAGGTCACACTGCTGACTATGTAATTTTTCTCTTTTTCTTTTATGATTTACCACATCTGGCTGAGGAGGAGCAGAGCTTTTGTGAGCTCAAGATAACTTTCAGATGTTATTTTTCTTGGGACTATACCACAGTATTACTTGTAGGCTGTATGAAGTTCCTGTCCCAAAATGTGCACACAATGAGATCCAGTGGTTGAAGGCTCTGGATGATTGCAATGTAAGGAGTCACAGCCATTGGCATGCTTTGTCCTGGCATCACAGCTGAAAGGTGTTGCAAATATGACGAGATGTTTTCTTAACTACATATTTTAGATTCTTCTAGAATCTGTGTTGATTTTCGTTTTTAATAGGAAAATTTATATTGGGGGTTACAAATCAAAAAAAGTCAAAAATTGCAACTTCCAAATTTAAAATTAAAAAACTAATTAAGGAATAATCTGAAAAGATGGAGAAAAATACCTGTATTACCGATTCAAGGCTTTGACTGTAATACCAGTTGTTCTTGGCTCCATGTTACTTTTCAGTTCCAGACAGAGAGGTCTTTGAAGTTTTTTTTACATTAGTGAAGTGAAAAAAGCATATTTTCAAATATAAATAATTCTAATGATGTAAGGTCTTCTTTTATTAGTTCTATTATAATAAGAATAGCAACAGTAAAAATTTATTTACACCATTGAAACATACCAGTGAGTCTACTGGCTCACATTAAAGATTCAACTAGCTCATAGAAGTCAGTGTTTAATGAAGAGTGTAGGAATAGGACACACATTGCACTTGCCATGTTTCACCAGTCCAGCAAAGCTCCTCATCAAGAAGTCAAAGTAACAGTTATTTAAGCTGACAGAGGTTTTATCTTCTACAGACTTGTGGAGAGAACTCATCATTCAGCATCCTAAGTAGTCTATAGCATATGTTCCACTGTTTGGCTGTGTACTATATGGAAAGTACATCCTTTTGACTGTTTGGAATTGAACATCATTGAACATAACAAGTTCATTTTGTATGTATGATTTGATTTTTGAAATATGAGAAATGGTGAATAACACTACATGCTTTATTTCTTATTGTTACTCAGACTTTGTAGATCCATATGACAGCACCCCCACCTCCAAGCTGTTTCACTTCTACTTTGAAGACACTTGGATGGTGTACTCATTCCTAATAGAGGTGCCATTCCTTTGATCTCTTCTGCCTCTATTCTTTGTCTCTTCCATACCCTTGTTGTGACAGAGTGGTTTGAGGAGACGACAGTGTTGAAGGTGTAGGTCCATTATGAATTCTTTTGGCAATGTAATGATGCTTTTCATGTTGTCTTCTATCTCTTTCCTAAGAATCCCTAATTTAAAATAATTCATTTGCTTTCTGTAAAAGGAAAAATGGCTCCATTACAGGAGTCTCCAAGAAGTCTGCCATGGGGAACTCTGACACAAATAATCCATTACAATAATACTGTCTTGATGGATGGTGGGATGATGCTCTGTCTGAACTAATGATTAGAAGAGTTGCATTTCCCAGTTTAATGAGACACAATGATGTAAGCAGATTTGACAGTTGTTTCCTGAGAGGCTGCCTGCCCCTTGTTGAAAGGCTTCCTTTGCCTAATGTTTTAGAAGAGAGAGACGTCATTTATGTGGGTGTTTTCTTGCTCTGCAGGCAGCCAATTATTGCCCATCACGTCTCACACAGCTGCTATTTTGCACACACAAACCCAGGCGGATGTCATATCCTATTTTCACAGTTCTAACTAATGAATTGAGGCAAATGTGGAAAATTAAATATTCCAGGCTTTGCAGGTGGGGTCTGCATTGCCATCAATTACAGTATTCTCCCCAATGTTATGGAAAATTGTGACCATTAGTATAAGTAATAGCTAATGTCCTACTGAGCAGCTAGGTAAGGATTACATGTGCAAATGCTTATCACTTTGAAGCTTTAGCCATATGTAGGGAAATTTGGTTTATTTCCAAATACTGAATGTAGAAATTGGCTCAGAAGAATATTTTAAATTATTCATAGAGCTTAAAATGTACCGACCAAGGTTTTTGATCTGGGGATACCTTGGTTTGTAATCACCACACTGTGCTCTGTAATCAAGTGCCAGCCACAGATACTTTCTTAAGGCCTTGATTATATGTCAGCTGCTCTCCAGCTTTGACTGTGGGTGGTGAAGTTCTTCCCATGTGTGCAATGCCAGTAAATAACATTTCTGCAATAGTATCTCTCAGTATAAAAGACCATTTTCTCAAATTGTGCAGAAATAGCGAGACAGGAACACCACTGACAGTGTTCAACAATTGACTGATAATTGACGCAGATCTCAAATGCCTTTCTTTTCCAGCTCAACCTGAAACGAATACCAAAAGCTCAGCTTTTATTTCCAGACTTCCTAAGCAGTTCTTTGAGGGTTATTCTAGTTCAACATTTTTGTGACTGAGCTGATCCCACAAAGACAGTCCTTGCCTCACTGGACCCAGAGTTGCACAAAGGTTGGAAGGTGTTTCCACTCATAGCATCACCTCTGGAATGGGCAGTGACATGTTCTGTGGAATAGAGGGAATTTGGGATAACAAAATAGCAGCCCCCTGCAATCATCCTGTCCACCCCTGTCAGACTGGGAACAGGCTGACTCAAATACAGCACTGACAGAGGCAGTGGCTCAGCACCCAAAGGGAGCTGGAGGGATCAAGGCCTAACAGGCTGAGTGTGCACGTACTGAGAAGTCAATTTGTCCACAGATTTGAATTTCTGATTGTTCCACAGGGAAAATTAGAAATAAGGGTGGTTTAAACTGTTGTAATACACTCCAGCTTGTACTGGATAAAGTACTGCCTCTACAGGGCCCTGGGATCTATTCGATATATGGGAACATCTGCCCTACATCAGACAGAGTAACTAAATAATTTTCTGGTTTGAACCTCAGTGGAAGTACAACCACGTGTAGTGAAGAAAACTACTTTCTGATTAGATGCATAGGAAAAGTCCATTAATATATTTCCTTAGAGTCATGAGACTGAGGGTTGTCCCAGGCAATACTAAATATGTTTCTATCAACATTTTTAGAGACATTTTTACAGATAAGCTTCACATATTCTGATTTAATCAGGAAATGAAAGTTGGCACAATGATGGATTTTTAGGCACTATAAAGACAGCATCAGTGTGAAGGGATTTTATTTCATTTTTTTCAAAAGTATATTCCTTCTGTGCAGGGATTTTGCCAAGTAGCACCAACAATTCCCATAGCAAAATGAAATTAAAATGGAGACAGATCTGTCTGGCCCCACTGACAGAATGATATAAAAAAGCATTAGTTCAATTGTTATTACTGATAACAATCATATATTACATAAAAGCTCTCTCTACTGAGGGTATGTGATTAGAATCTTGTTCTTAAATACAGCAAAATGGAAGATCACTCAATCTTACCTGTAGGCATGTGCAGAGCCCATGTATCTAAGGAAGATGTGTGACTGAATGGTATCTGTGGTGTTGTCTACTCCGATTTCATAAATTGCCTACTCAGTTTTCATAAAATCCATTCTTCCCAATTCTAAGGGAATATGTCCATTCAATACCTTTGGATGTTTCTGTTCCATGAAAATTTATAGTACCAGATTACAACAGTTAGGTTTGTAAAATAAGCCCTGTAAAAAATGCAGTCTCCATATTTCTGACCTAACTTGTCTTTTTCTTTACAAACTTTTTTTTTTTTTCTTAAATACTAGGTCAGAGTACCCCTAAAAATCAGTTGGAAATCCAATTGCTTCTCAGGACATGGGATGATACCAGCCTTTTTTCCCCCTCTTGCATGGCCAATATATTGGTCAAACTACACCAAAGATATAAAATTATATCTTATGTCATCATGATCCATCACATCTTAAAGCAAGTAATAAGCAGAGCTTTGTAAAATGAGTTGAATCATATTGTCTAACTCTGGAGTAATTTACTGATGGATCAGGTTACATGTTTGTATTACCCAGGAGGAATAAATGCACAGCAGGGACTTGGAGCTGCTCTCTGAAGCACCCATGTGCAGTGGGAAGGTGCAAATCTCATCATTAGGAGCCCTGAGTCTGGGACAGACAGAAGAATCACAGCTATTCTTCTCCCTTTCTGACAACTAATGCACACCTCACAAATTATTATTTTGACTAGATTACTTAGGCCTTACATGGATTACCAGAGGTATACAGGGTAAGACCATATTAGCTGCGGTTATTGCACAGTTAATCACATGGGATTTGATCTTTGGCTGATGTCAGCCTGCTCAGGCTCATTGTGGAAGTTAAAAAACACTCACTGGTAGCAGCTGAGCAACAGAGGTGTGCTGCACAAGAGAAATAACTTTTTGTAGAAAATTCTGTGTGAATATCCCAAGCTATTTCCATGCCCCAGCTATGAATATAGTTGGAAGAAATCAACATTACAAAATAAAGGCAACACTGGCATGTTGTGCATTATGTATGCATTTTATATCCAGTGAAAACCAGAAATTACTTGGACTCCTGACCCTGTTAACTGAAGACATATGAGTCCTGTCTGTCAGACTAAAGCATATAGCTTAGCCCAGGGAGAAGAAACTGTGCAGAATTCATCATTCTCAAGGGAAGGACACACTGCAATGACACATTGCACAGCCAGAGAACTTGAGGAGCTCTGCCTAGAAAAAGGCACCTGGTTCTTCAGTAGTAGCTACAGAAAGATGTCTGAGGGGAAGCCATCCAGTGAAGAGTGTGAGGTATATGGTTGATGGGGAGAATGCTGTCATCTATAGACACACTGCACTGGTTTTATACCACAGACAGTATCACACACTGTCAAAACCAGCATCTGGTTTGCTTCACACAGGAGTGCTCTCAGAACCGTCCCCTTAAAGTGACAGAAAAGAGTAGATAGAATTGCTTCAAATCTCTCTGAAGTGAGAGTGAAATGCAATGACATTTGCAAGGATCCAGCAAAGTAAGGCAACTGGTAAGGTCAGAACTTGAAGAAGGGCAGGCCTTGTCATGCCAAGGCTCAGCAAGCATATTGACAGCCCTGTCAGGGAGTAAACCTTGAGAATACGGTCCAGTAACCATATTACGTTACTGTTGCAGAAGGGGACACACACTCAGTGACAGCGCCTCATTTCTTGGCTTTTTTCTCTGTGATAACAACCTCACTCAAACACACTGTCTCTTGCCATCACTGTCCTTTGATAGCTGACACCCTGCTAAGCTATGGGTGAAGCTGACAGACTCACAGCCAAAGACAGAGAATATTCCCACTGCAGACCCATTCTGCTTTTTCTGAGCTCTAAAGAAATGGGAGAAATTCTTGCAATAATGAATAGGGGCTTTTCAAAGTTTTTAAAAAAGAAAAATCCTTGAATTTCAGTATAAGTTCACTCTATCGCATAATTATATGTATATGAACATTTACAGAAATATGGGGGCGGGTTATGGCTAGGATTAAACATTATTTTTTGAAGATATTAGAGCAACATGATTTTTCCAAAGGATCTTACACATCATAAGGTAAATTCTGCTCTTGATGCTGGTTTCTATTAGGATGAAAGGCATTCCTGAATTCTCCTCTATTGAAAGGACCCCTGTCATGCTTGATGGCACTGTTAAAAATTACACCTTTTTAAAAAATATGCCATTTTTTGGAACAAAAACATGGTTTGAAACAAAGGCCTGGGGACAAAAAAAGCCCTAACCATGCTTTATTGCTGCCATCTTCCGACTTGCAGGCTAAATTGCAGGGGTTTGGAAAAAAATAGTGTGTTTTTTCATAACATGCTTTCCAGTAAATATCATTACATTGGTGATAGAATAGGATTACAAATACCTGGCTTTGGCCTACAAAGGAACTATGGCTACATGTACAAAGGGACAAAGTACACTCTTATGCTCCAGAGATTCCAAGATAGGAAAGGCAGAACTTGAATTTCATTCTGAATCTTGTTGCTTAGAGGTACTCCAATAGGAGCGTGAAGTTACAAGGAAAGAGAGAGTCTTATGGCCTCTTTTACAATTCTTTTTATTAATAATTATGATCTAAACTTACCTTCTTGGTCACATTTCTTAAAGAAACTGAATTCTAGTTGCTGATCATCCACCCCCAAAAGTTTATTCTCCATTAGGAGCGTAACTACACAATAAAACCAGCTCATCAAACAGAGAAGGGTTCAAAGGAGAAGAAAAACTGAAAAACTGAAGCCTTCATACCACAAGGAGAGGAAAAGTCTGTGGACTAACTACACCCATGTACTAGAGTTTCTGAGTAGTACAGACTGTGCAGAGGGCTCATAAGAGCCCTCAGAAGCCATCATAAGAGATGATATGAAATCTTGAGATGGGAATAGTTGGTGTGAATTTCAGATGAGTGGCATTACCTTGAAGTGTCTGTCATAATGAGATAATGCAGTGACGCAGATGGAGGCTTTCACAGTATCCACTTCCCATATCCTACTCAGACATTTGGACTCCTAATAAGAAGATGTCAGGTGATGAATTCAGAAAAATCTGGGCCAGAGGCTGTAGCCAGATTACTCTCACCCCAGAATATTCATTCACCTCCTCAAGCAATGCTTGACTTGCAGACACTTTGTGTATGCCTGCCTGGCAGCAAGCTCAATCAATGCACAGTTCAGTGCAGTCTGCACTAATACTTTCCTTTGAACCATTTGTGCTGGAGCCGTGGAAAAAAGAGTAGCTTGGGAATAATCTGTGCTTCTTAGCAAAGCAAAGCCCAAGGCACATTCCACCATAGCTGTGACCAAAAACATATATAGAGCAGCTGGTTCACTAAATAACCTGTAAAACATGATGTTTGCCTTTGGAGATAAGAGAGGATGGTTTAGTTTTCATTTTGAAAAGAATTACTTCAGATATATTGTCAATAAAGTTGTACCAGCCTCAGTAATGAGACAAGACAGCACATCAGACATCCAGCAGACTCCAGTCAGAGAGAGACAGTACTGGTCCATTTCTAATTGCTCTTCAGTCCTGTTCTCTGTGACAAAACCCAGTCTTCCCACTGATTTGATCCTGTTGGGTATCAGTACATGTTTACTGGTGTTTTGCACAAATTTATTTCTCAGAGGATGTTGTTAAACATCTGTTGTCATATGGCACCAGCTACAAGCTGTGCCTGGTTTCTGGCAAGTGGTCCAGCCTGAAGCCTCCCAGGGAATGTGGTTATAGGGGGATGCTTCATCTGGACACCTGACTACAGCAACCACTGTTTCTGCATCATCCATCATACCCATCAGCCAGGTTATTTTAAGGACTGTTCTGATACTTCTGCTCCACTGTGTTTTTAAGGCTCTCTTTTATATCCTATTTTTTTACCGTGTGTTCCTTCCTCCTCACCTCTTCGGCCTTTCTCCTCCAACATGCCAAATGCCTGCTCTTCTTTGTGTTCACATTCAACATCTGTATAAACAGAAAAGGAAATTTTGTAGATAAGAAATCTATTCACATTTGATTATTTCCTATCCTTTGTATGTCATCCTATATGTATGTCATGGAGAAAAATAATCCCTTATGGAATGGTGCAGCCCTTGATAGCCTCTTGTTTGGAAACAGTGGATTTAGATCTTCATACATTGTTAATTTCACAGTTAAGAACTGTGTAGAGGATGAGGGCTTAGTTTTGCTGGAGATTCCTCTTAACTCCTTTGTTTAGCAGAAATTGGTTTCTATTTTCTTTTCTTTCCACAGCAGTAAAATCTCTAGTGAAGTAATAATCCCACGTGATTTACTGGTACTTTGGACTGATGCCAGCTTTGTTTTAATCCCAGCTGCTGTTTTATCTTCCGGGTATTTCAGTTCATAGCAAAGTGCACAGCACAGTCCCCAGAATCTCGTGTGAGCACAGATTTCATTTTTATTCAGTCCCTTTGCTTTGTCCCTCATGGCAGAGCTCTGCTGGTCCTCAAACTTGACCAATTTGATTACATTTAAACTATCTTTAAACAGATGCATCCCCTGGGTGAAACTTCTTCCCTGATTAGTCTGGATGGAAAGCATCTGTTTTCCCTCTGGTAAAGAGAGTTCCTAAAATCAAAGCACAAAGACAGGCACTGGTCATGTCTCGTGGCATTGGCTGAAGTCCAGAGGCATGTGGTGCAGCAGTGAAACTTGAATTTGGGCAGGTTGACCCAAAGACAATAGGCAACCATCCTAAAAATGAAAAAAAAACAGGGGTAACACACCTACACAGTGATCTCAAGCTGCTGCAGTGCTTTTGGCCTTGGTGTTTGTATCAACACTGTGGTAAATGTCACAATCCAAAGCACACAAAATGTCTAACCCCAGAAGTATTATTAGTTGAGGGGTATTGCCACTGTATGTACAGCAATCCTGTGTTCCTTTCTATCCCCTTCCCTGCCTGGGACCTGGGGAAGGCCCCACTCCCTTCCCTTCTAGTGCTAAAATGTGCCACAGTGGGAATGGGTAGGGGATGCAGCCAGGTCCCACTCCTCTCTTCCTGCCTATGCTGTGCCTTGCTTCCTTGGCATTCCTCCAAGGAAAGGCAAGAGCAGAGCAGAGGTGACTTGTGACCTGGAGCCATGGCAGAAGTGGGAAGGGGAGAACTTGGGAGTGTTCTGCCCTCCAAGAGAGGAGCAGAAGATCCTGATGCACAGTACAGCCCTGTGCTAGGTTTGCCACCATGAGGTGATAATGCCCAGGGGCAGGTCTTCTGGGGGAATTGGATGAGTCCAACCAACCCTTGGGGTGGGTTTCACCTTGGAGGGAACCAGCTGGCTTACTCTGGAGATGCATCTGGAACTACAATCCCATGTGTATCATGTGAACCCTCTGTCATGGGGCTGTGCAGATACACCCTAAACCTCCACAATCCACTAAAGAGCACTGAGCTGCAAACACTTCTGACTCCAACCTGTCCTTTCAAAATCATTTTTCCTCTTCACCTCTGGAAATAGGCCTGTCTTCTCTCTTACAGTGACTTTGTGACCCACAAAATTGTCTCTTTGCCCCTCAAATTCTCCTGCTGTCAGGAGTGCATCCTCTCCCTGCCAGTTACCCCAAAATCAGCCCAATCAGCTGATATGCTGGTGTGTTGCAAGCTGGGGAGTGATGGAGGGGAGGTGGCCCTGCTTCTGAGCACCAGAAGCTGCGCTGCTTATAAGGCACATGGGATAACCAGTCCATTAGCAGACTGACATCTTGATGGCCTAGTGACCTCCTAAGGACATGGAACCATGTGGCCTCATGTGCATGCCTGAAGTATCATGAGGGACAGTCTGGAGGGGCCTGAGATACATTTCCCTCTCTCCAAGAAAAATTCAAACATTTATGGATAATAAAGTCTTGCAAGCTACAGGCTTGATTACAAACCAAATCCCTTGCTGGTTCTTGTAGCTAGGAAACTGTGAGCTGGGGATTCTCCGGAGCACATGGCTCCAAGGGCTGATTTCTCCCAGGAGAGATAGGCATCAGGAAAAGAACCCACACACACAGATGAAATTTCACCTGCTTTTCATTTTTCTTAATAACAAGGTGTGTTTTCTATTTGTTACTTACTTCATGCAGATCTACTCCCATTTTTGTGTGATCCCTCTGAGGCCTTTTTCATTTGCAAACTATTATTGCCTAGTGTTTGTCTCCTATGCTAGTTCTTTTGGTCTCCTTTGAATCCATTTCTCACCAGTGCTGAAGTAGTGAAAAGACAAGGTTAGCATAGACCGCAGTGAGGTGCAAATCTGGGAACCAACCAGTAAGGCCTGCTCTGGTAGGAGAGTGAGCTGCAAGAAAATTTCCAGCACAAAATTGTAATTTCAGCATCACAGAACCATTCCAGAGTGTCTCCAGAGAAAAGACTTCAAAATTCTTTCAGTGAGGCAGCATCACACTCACTTGTGAGAGGAAGTCTGGGAGCAATGAGGTGAGATGTTAGTACTCATTTGCTGCAGAGCTTGGCCTTGAGGTCCTCCCCATCCTCTCAAAACATGAGACTGTGAAATTCTAGGTGAAGTGGAAACATCTGTGGTGGAAACAAACAATTTTTGGAAGAGAAACACGTTTTGTCCTTGGTGAAAGAAAGAGTTTTAAAGCAGCAGCAATGGCAAAAAAATTATAAAGGGACACAAATATAGTTTTGGTCAACTTATAAGTGAACAGATCCTCTTTCTTTTCATCTGGATTTCTTTTTACAGAGTACTCTTATGGCTACATATTAGCAGGAAAAGCCTTAACATTGTCCAACAGGCATAATTTTGCCAGGAAACTCTGTTCATGTTTTCCTAATACCCATTATGACGGACATTCTTAGGTTTTGCTACTTGTCCTCAGCCTTTTGTCCCCCTATAGCTCTTCCCACCTGAATGTAAACATCCAAAAATCAAAAATCTTTAGATTAGAAAAAAATAATGCAGCAGCATCAGGCTCTGAGGAGCATGGGAAGAATTTCTACAGTGCCAACTCATCCATGGACACATATACTGTAAGTACCTGTTTAAATGCCTGCCACAGTTAACCCAGAGCCAGTTGTTGCTGTGGTGGTGATGGGACATGTCAGGTCCTCTAGCCCATTTGGCTCAGATAACACAGATTTTTGTTCATTCAAATCAATCAAGATTATTTGGGAAAAAAACATGACAAAGTGTGCATAAAAAGGGCCATACCACAAAGATCTGTTTGTCCAGTATCCGAGGTCTGATGGGGAAGTCTGAGTGCAAAGGCAGACTTATGAGCCAGAGCAGATCTGCTGGAGGCTGCCAGCGCTCCTGTGACAGGGAACAGAGGGCTGGATCCAGGAAGGCTGTGTTAGAGCTGGTGTGCTTGGACCTCTCCCCACAGCTTCCCAACAAGCAGGACAGTCTACCTTGGAGGTCTCCCTGACTAAGCTGATGGCTGCCACTTGTTTAGCTGTTGCTGAAGTCCTCAGGATGGAGGGGTCTGAAGGGTTGAGGATTGGTACCCATGGGCCAGAGCCTACTCCACACTCAGAAGCAAAGAGGCGCTGTGTGTGGTTTCTGACCACACCAAGGAATTATCACACTTCTTCAGATGAGATCCTGGGATGAACCAAGCACCTGTAATTCCATTTACTGATATCCATCATGTCTCAGAAATAGGCGCCATGGCTGAGAAGATGTGCATTACATGAGGCACCCATTACATGACTCATACACAGAATCACATTAATTTAATCAGATGCTAAGAAAAAAAAGACAGAAATTATGCAAGGTTATTGTCCATGCCTTTCAGAGCAGCTCACTGAGCCCATGCTCCCTGGCACCTAGGGCTCTTAGACTGGGGGACAGATGGATTATGTAGATGAGAACAAATCACATGCCATGTAGCTGCAGGAAGGCACAGACAGGATTTTCCCTGGAGCTGCTAGAATTAATAGACCACTGACAACCATCATGTCAAACACACCGAGCAAGATTTTGAGCTGAGAGACACCAGAATGTTTGGGGAAAACAGCATAGGACTGCAGCCATGTGACCTGTTACTGGGATACAGCCCCTGAGTTTGAAATTAGTGGTTCCTTAAAATCAGCTTCCCTTTCATGGCTCTAAAATATTATTCAGACACTGACTACATGATGACTTGTGGAAACTCCTCTGCAAGTATATGCTTATGTATGTATTTACCTTCATGTGAGGATGAATCACTGAAGTGTGAATATCTTCTGAAATGTTCTTCAAGGCTGCTGCCCTGGATCAGGAATTAGGAAAGAAGAGGCAGCAGTGCTTATACAAAAGGGAATGTGGATCTCCATGACACTCTGGGAGGAATGAATGTTTACATGCAATCTTTGACAGATGGGGATGTTAATGCTTTCATTTTATGGATAAAGAGGAGAGATATTAGATGATTGCTGTGTATTACAGAGTAGTAAAAGATCAGTGATGAGGATAAAATTCTGGTCTTCCAGGGAGAAAATCTCTTTCCTTGAATTCAAGAGTAGAGACTTTGTGAAATGGATGATTTTCAGAAGGGAGGCATTAGCAACACTGTCAGCACTCACTTTTTGAGGAAGAACTCAAAAGTGTGAGGAGTGAAATACAGGAAGAATATACAGAAATACAGAGAGAGCAGGTCGTAGAATATTGATATTTTAGTGAGATTCAGGATTTAAAAAAAACCCCGAAACTGGGTTTAGAGAAAAGGGTTAGCAAAAGCAATAAAAACTTCTTATGCATCCCAAAACTACTTGAGATTGCTTTCTGCAGTGCAACAAAATCCTGGAACACATCCACACAAGCACATGGTGTTAAATTAATCACTGTAATGATCTATGCCTTGATTATCCATCCTTCTTCCTCCTTCACCATCATTCCTCACTTCCTTTCGGAATACAGCTTGCTTCATGTTTAAATTACAAACTCTGAAAAAAACCCCAACAAAAACAAACAGACAAACAAACAGACAAACAAAAAACCAAAACCAAAAAACGTTATAGAAATGTCAGGGGATTTTACAGCCAGGATGTTAATGACTGTTGTAAATGTCAATTTATTTGCCTACTTATACCTTCTCTCCCGGAGTAATTGATCCTGCAAAAATGACTGAAAACAAGTGGGTCTGAAACCCTACCATGGGGGAAATATGGCAAATTTGCAGTGTCTGTAGCAAAAAGGGAAGCCAGTTCCAAGGGCTTTCCAAAGGTCATCAATCCCCATTGAAATAACAGGCAGAAATGCACAGAAGAGGCAACTAACACTGGGGAAGGTCACTACTGTAGGCACTAAAGGGGCAGATGGGTGTTGGAAAGAGGAAATTTAAGAAAATGCAAAGAGGGAAAGAGGAGAAAAGGTGTTTCTGGAGGTCACTGCTCACATAAAGCAATTGCTAATGCCGTGGCCAACACATCAGCAATCTCAGGAAGTTTATAGGATTTGATGCTGCAGTTCCAGAGTAATGAAATATTCTTGAAAGCAATGCCGGTGGCTCATCAGTTTGCTGGTGCTTCTCCTGCCCCTGTGGCAATCCCAGCTGAGATAACCAAAGGCAAACCAGTCTCTGAAATCAGCTTTGTCAACCTGGATTCATGTGTGTGCTTTGAAAAGATTCCAAATCAGGTCAGGATTCAGTAGCAGTTGCTGGGATTAAAAAAAATTCTCTGTTAGCAGTGACCTACCAAGGAAAACAAAACAAAAAACCCAAACAAAACAACAAAAAAAATGGCTTGTGCTCTTGCTTGTGCTTTTATTTCTATAGAAAAATAAGGCATAAGAAGATTGGGACTGTGTCCTATAACTCTAAAAGAAAAATATATTTAAAATGTCAATTTTGGCTTTCACTATTTTTGCTGAAGAATTTGCAGCATGTCTCATATAGTGCTTGCCCATCTCTTAGCGGGGCAAGATGGCAGAATTATCCAACCATTTAACACGAATATATTTTCTCCTACATATTTGAAGGCATTTCAATGAAACAGAATAAAAGTCCCCAAAGGACATGAATAGTCTTAATGAAAAACTGTTACTCCTCTCAGCAAAGCAGATTTCATATGTATCTGTATTATGCCAGTTATCCAGCGAGTCTATTAGGACAAGCCCTGGAGTAATTATAAAAAAGAAAGAAAGTGGATATTATTGGATAAAGAGGGAGAAACCTCTTAGGCCTGCTCCATGCAGCATAAACAAGGGTAGAAAGCAAACATAATTCTTGTTTCCCCTTGACAGGACACCCTTAGATGGAGCTCAAGACATTTACTGAAGATGAGATATAGGGGAAAAAGTGGGTCAGAGCCTGAGAAGGAAAGAAAAAAGAGAGTAATTTAGAGAAAAAAAAAAGAAAAAAAGAGAGAATTTAGACCTCTGTTGTCTTCTGTTTTAAACATGACTGACAGAAACGATCCTATGGCCTATTTGCAGCTATTGTTCAAACAAGACATGGAGCCATAGCTGATGCACCGAGGCTGCCCAGAGTGAAATTCAACAGGATGTTGATTTTGCTGACAAATGGCAAGTAAAGCTGAATATTAAATGAAACATTCATTAAAAACTCCCAAAGCAAACAATAAATGCTCTACACATCTATAGGCTGAATGTGATCAGAGGATGACAGCTGAAAGGCCGCTGCACAAAAAGCAGACTAAAAAATGGTGTATATCAAGTGACTAACAAGTCAAGCTCAAATGCAGAAGGCACAAAAGGAGAGAATTCAGAGGAAATCATCAATTTTAGTGTAAAATCTCTGTTCATGCATTTTAATGCCTCGAATTACATTTCAAAACATGAAATTAATGCATTTACCCTGATGGAACTACTTTCACCACTTCCCTGCACCTCCTGTGCCAGGACACAGAAGGCCAAACTCTGCCTGTGGGTACAGGACTAGGTTACATCACTGAAATACTGCATGGTCTATGGTGCTCCTTTATCATGGAAATCAACAGATAATGGCCAAGCTACCCTCATTTCTCCAGTTCTTTGTTTTTCAGGCAAGTCTACTGCCTCTAGGCACAGCACAGGGCAGTGTGTCTGCAGAGGGCTCCTGCAGCAGGATCACTGAAGCACTCCACAGCTCTAATACCAGATAACCAAGGACCTGAGGGGCAAAAGAAAAATTCCAGAAAAGCTCAGCACTTCTTGGAAGACTGTTGAGATTACAGGAGAAAGAAAAAGAAGTGGTGTGAGAAATAATTGGACAAGAATGACCTAAGCTGAGAGAAGAATTTGGCCCAGCGTGGACATGAAGTAAAGTCCATGCTCCTGCAAGCCAGGAAGGGTCTGACAGCGCCCCGGGTACCACCAGAGGGCTGCATTCTTCTGGATTCACATTACAGTTGATTTCTAAGCAAAATTCACTGATTCAAGCTGACTCTTCTTGGACAGACATAGCACTTAGGCAGACTTACTAGCAGTGGAGAGGTGAATAGTTGTATTTCCTTCACCCAATGGCCTTCCTTTGCATCCTCCTCCCTCGTGCTCCTGCATTGCACCCTTGGCAGTACAGAAGGCTGCCTGTGGCTTGGCAGGGCAATTTCCCTCCAGCAAGGTGGGGAGAAGCCACAGCACTGCAAAGCAACCAGGCAGAGCAGTCATCACATCTGGGCTCACCACTCAGTCACCCTTGCAAACCAGCCCAGCAAAACAGCTCCTGCCCATGAGGTGCTCCTGTCAGAAGGGCCAGCATGGGATGGGAGCTGCCCCCAGGAAGGGGTTTAGCCCCCTCTGTGCACCTGGGCTGCCTGTTCCTCTGCATGGCTGGCAAAGCACAAGCAGCCAGGCAGGATAGTGGCAAATCATCCCATCCTCCCCAGGCTGGGCATCACAAGGGACAACTGGAGAGTGTCATGATTCATTCCAGACTCTTCCTCAGCAGCTACTGGAAGATAGTGGCATAATTGAAAAAAAAACAAGTGAAAGATTCAGCTTGAAAGACTCAGTCTCTTCCCAGCCCCATATTCAATACTGATCCTAAACACAAAACACACTGCAGGGGGCTGTATACAAACCTGTATACAAACCGTGGGAGTGGGAATTCAGCCACAAGCAGGCAGAAGAGCCCCCAGCTAGGAAGGGTTTAACTAGCTGAGCATTTTTTTTTCCAGATTAGAAACCCTTTTTCCCCCATTGCAAAATCCATTATTAATTCCCCACTGCACCTCCCTCTGCATCCTCTGCCCGACAAGCCTTTGAACTGCTCCCCCACCCTCCGGAGAGGAGAGGAGAGGAGAGGAGAGGAGAGGAGAGGAGAGGA